>NC_041016.1:8508077-8833847 GCF_004193775.1 Glycine soja
AATTTTTTAAAAATATATTTGTATTATAATTTAAAGATTATTTTATTTTATTATTTAAACAAAATTAATTTTCTAAACTCTTTTTAAAACATTTACTTTTAAACATAAACTAGTGTTTTAGAATTTAGCCCATATAATTGCACGGACTTATTCAAATTTTTACTCCCTTATTTATATAGTCAATAGAAAGATTTTTTTTATATAAAAAAAAGATAATAATATATCTCAAGAAATTAGAGACTATAAATTCTTTTAAGAAAAACAAAAAATTATGTAACACATCCGAAGAAATTTGAAAAAGGAAATAATCTATCCCCACGAAATTAAAGACTATAATTTAAAAAAAAAAAAGACGGATAAGCTATATAGAATATAAAGGAAGAAGACAATATGGGGAGAGCTGTATATATATATATATATATATATATATATTACAGTTTAAATTTTTAATAAAAATATATCTTTTAACAATTGTGAATAATTATAAAAATATTTGTCAATGATATTATGACTTTTAAAAAAAATTTCAATATCAATAATAACTAACTTTGGATATCCGTAATTAAGTATATTATTCTAAAAATTAAAATGAAGTTTTAAAAATCTTTAGTATTACCTTTAGAAAGTAAATTGAAATAAGAATTTGAAATTATTGATGAAAGAGAGAAATCTTTGGAGTTAAAAAATAGTTACAAAATAATAAGAGAACTATTAGAAATCCATAAAAAATAGAAAATAATAAGTTTGTTCATTTAACGTAATAAAAAATTTAGACAATAAATTAATTCTATTTTCCAATTAACGTAATAAAAAATTTATTTATACCCATGTAAATTATTTAAACGGATCAATTTGTTTAAACTTAAAAAACTTATTCTAAAAAGAATACTTTTAAAAAAAGTTATTTCTTACAAAAAATAAAGAGAAAAACATTTTCTTTTCAAAAAGAAATAAATTTAGACAAACACATAAAAAACAGAAAATTAATTATTTTATTAAAAAAATAAACAAACAGATCTAATATAGCAATTTATTTTATTTTCTTTATTAAATATTAATCCACAAATTTTTTATTAACTAGCTTAATATCCCGCATTATGCATATTGTAATAACTATTATTATACTTTGCAAAGAATTTTTAAGATAAAATATGCATAGTTTTCATAATTGTTTTTAATTAACTAAATACGTACAGCAAAAAATTAATGACCTGCATTTTTTTTTTCTCATATAAGTATTTTGCTTTATAGATAACTCTATTCAAGACCGTGTCAGAAAAATTCAAATAACAGTTAGTCACATTATGACTGATCACACATATAAAATGAGTGAAAATAAATAAATTATGCATCCATAAAAAAATCCTGTATCTTAGAGAATTATTAATTTAAATACTCAGAGTTTTAGCTTGTTAATGTAAGTAGATTTAGGTGGGAAATTTTTTTAAATAAAATTCAATAAGCAAAACCCTAGCAAGAAGGCTTGCTTTTCCAATTTAATCCCGTTGATACATATAAATATAATTCAACAATGAATTAAAAAAAATTGTGAATCATTCTATTTTTTTTTAAATTATGCAATGCATTTTTGTTCAATTTCATTATAAAATAAATATTGAAACAATAGAATAATATTTTGTTTTATTATGTTTCAATCCAATTTTTTCATCACCAATTCAAACATTACACAAATACTTTTGAAATAAACTTGTTCCTAAAGTTTTTAATTATATTATTTATTTTATATCCCTATAATAGGTATGTTACTGATGATGAATTTTTATAAAAACTTTGACTGGCTACCAATCTCCACTTCCTATTGCATTTTTTTCTAATACACAGTACTCAAATCTAAAATCTTATTTAACTTGAAATATATTGTAATTTCAATCCCATTATAATTTTAAGGATACACTGCCGTAAACTTTCAAAACTAGCTTTTTTTAAAGAAAAAAAAATGTTTTAAAACTAATCCCCTTTAAGATTAGTTTAATGTCTGTCCATATTAAAACCACGGAAATCTAGATACATTTTTTATTTTTGTATTTTTAGATCTCAATAAAATTTCGTAATTTCTTTCTATAGTAGAACAGGCCCAAACATCTTATTTTTGAATTTGAAAGACTGAAACTAATGTTTTATGCTACATAGTATTGCTTCTATTTTCTTTTTTTTAATCAAAGTACAATACCACTATTTGTTTTTGTATCTTTATTTGTGGGGACAACTTTTTAAAGCATATCGCCATATTTAAATCAGATTGACTTTTAAAATTATTTCTATTTGTCGTAGAAAGAATTAATTTTTTTGGACCAGCAAGTCCAGGGTCATTTTGGCTTTAAATTGATTAAGGTTCTGCTGTAAAACATCAGAATTATTCTCCAACTTTTACTAAATATATTGAAATACTGTTGGATGTCACTGTAGACTGTCTAGAATCTCAACCAAACAGGCAAACACATCAGAGAAACCGTATTGAACACTACTACTTCACTGATAAATACAGGAGCTGATCACTTATTCATACAATAGCACTAGTACTTTAAATTAAAAAGCCATAACTCTTTACTCCAGCTCCTTCAGAAAATCTTGATTGTCAACCAAAACCTACAAAATCCATACAAAATGAATCGTACCACATACTTACCATTGATGATGGCAGAAATTTAACACAAGCAAGAGTAGAAATATGGACATGCTCAAAGAAATGCACTTCATTTCCGAGCCAACAGGTTGAGAAAAAAAAAACCGTATTATCATTGATGAAGAGAAGGCACTATTCATAATGTTTTGCTCAGTAGAAACAATTTGTTTTGCTCATATTCATAATTATGCATATTCAATTTCATAGTTGATGGCACTAAAAACAGTATACTATCATCAAATTACAGTTGTAGTTGCCCAAGTATGCACATATGCATGTGTTCTACATGTGATAATTCACCTATTATTTCATCTCATGATTATCAATAAAAGAAATAGAAAACAAACCACAAGCCCACACCCTCACAACATAAAAATTTAAACAAAGAAATTTCTTACAGTTTTCCATCCATCAGGATCTAAGAAAGCAGTGATCTTTGTGTTAAGGCCAGGAATTGGTCCTGGTTGCCGAGTAATCTTCCCTCCAAGCTCTTGTGTGACTATGTTGACAACCTCAGCACTCTTGTATACATCATCAGTACCAATAGCAACCTGTTATATGCAGCACACAAATTTTATCATCAAGGGGTACAGAAATGTGAAGATAGCTGGTTTAGGCTTCCAGAATGAAATATAACCTGATAAGTATTAACTAACCTGTGCATAAGCATTTCCCTTGGTGTATTCAGTGACACCATAGTTATATGTCAGCTCCAACACAGTTGTCTCATGTTCCTCTGCATACCCAAGCATAGCTATAGTATACTGTAAGATATGCAACAAAAATCCAGGAAAAAACATAAGTCGAACCTAATAAGTCAAAAAGCTTAGGTATGAAATATCTCCTGCCTTAAGTGGATTGCTAAGATCAAGAAGGAAACTCACCTTGTATTCAGGTCTATCAGTCTTCTTTACCACCCTCAAACCCAAAGCCTGCACAAACATGATCCAATAAGAACCAAAACGTGATCCTTAGTTAATAAAACCCCGTTGAATTAAAGAACAAAACTTTAAAACATAATATACCAAATGCATTGTCATGGATTTTTATGTCCATCACAAGCAAAAACAAATAATTTCCAACCCAGATCCATAATGCCACACAAACCCATGAAACCAATCAATGAAACAGGTTTCTAAATTATCAGTATAAGCACTAGACCCTACACATTCAACTCAACCCAAGGCCTCACTTTGCACATTTCCTCCCTAAAGAGAGAAAAGGAAAATGGATATGTAGAGTACCAGGCAACACGTTAGATATACACTCCATTTATTAAACTTCTCATAATAACTAATGCCTTTGGGATAGTTGTTTAATGACATGATATTAGAGCTTTTCTAAGACCAAGTAACCTAGAGTTAGAACCTTATTACTCACATCTAAATAAACGTTGAAATTGTGCACATGATAACTAGGTCTTTGGTTGTCCGTGCTTCAAGCCTGAATAGGCTGTTGTGCAAAGGGAAATAAAGGTAGATGTAAAGACTGTTGTTGTTGAAGTCAAAAATCACGAACGTGATTGAACTTCCTAAGGCGTAACAGTCACTGACCTAAAAGGTTTATTCGCGGTGTCCCACGCAAACCTTCCAGGATACAACGGGAACGTCTTAGTGAAGCTAAGGTTACAGAATTTGTCAAGCTATATGAACCAAAAACTCTTGGTGTGTGATAGTGTTCTACCAATCACAAGACACCCTCATAGTCTTTGTTGTTATCGTTGTGTTGCACTACTAGACCATGTGCGTGCCTTGTATTCATAAGTGCTCTAGAGATCTTGTCAAGATCTCATGCAAGCGACCTCACATGACACTCATATAGGTGATTTCATCAAGTGCATGCTGCAATTCATACACCACCCATAAGGGATATGAAAATCATTAAAAACTTTACAAGATATAAAGTTTTCTCAAACATGTAAAGTTTACTATAAAGTTTATCCTCTCATTAATGCAGCTCTAACACTTTCTCACACCATAGGAAGGGACTAAAAGACAAGTGACTTGTTTTTACCCATATGAACCTTATTCATGGGATTTTCAATCACAAAGGTTAGGTTACCATCACTTGTTTGTTTTCTAATATCATATTCCTTCCTAGGGGTTTTGTCAAACGATCTGCTAAGTTTCCTTCTGACTTCACATAATCTATGAAAATTGTTTCATCTTTTAGCAGACCACATTATGTCTCAGTTGTATATGTCTATTTTTACCACTGAATGTTTTATTCTTAGTCACATCTATTGTTGACTGGGAATCACAATGCATAAATATTGATGGGATCGGTTTCCTATTTATATCTTCAATGATAATGTGGGTAATAAGGTCTAGCAATGACATCTATTTGCGTTTGTGCTTTAAGCTTGTGGTATTCGTTGATTTGTACCATGATGTCTTTTTCTTCGTTCATGGTCCAACGGTAGTAGTTGGTGATGATGAATCTCTATCTGACCAGGTCCTCAACAATGTATTTGAGTATGAGAGAGTCCCATATCTCTTTGGATTCCTTGTAGGAGCAGTAGACATCGAAAAGATGATTGGACAAGGCACTTAACAAAGTGTGACGGTATACCTTATTAGCCTAAACCCATTGTTGAAGTTGACTGGAATCAACAACGGCATCAAGTTTGGGAGTGGAAAGAGCGAAGACAACTCCATGCATTTCCAACAATGTATGAACACGTTCTTGCCAGCAATGGAAGGTTTGGCCAGTGAAGACCTTAATTTTTGAGACGTCAGGCAGCAGCTTGGCTATGGTTGCAATCGATGGCGTGCGGTTGGAAACGTCGGCATTGTTGACAAGTTTTGCGGCTTCAGCCATGATATAAACCTTTTAGATTGTTGTTGCTGAAGTCAAAAATCACGAACGATGTTGAACTTCCTGAGGCGTGATAGTCACTGACCTAAAAGGTTTATTCGTGGTGTCCCATGCAAACCTTCCAGGATACAACAAGAACGACTTAGTGGAGCTAAGGTTACAGAACTCTCGCAAAGGAAAAAAACAACCCAGGAATAAAGAGGGAGAGAGATTAATAGAAGCAAAAAGGAGGAACAAAAACCATTGGCACCCAATCACCTTTGAAATCACGTTCAAATACCATCAGCCAACCTTTTTTATCACCAATTATGAACCTATAATTGTCATTGTCCCCCTCTTGATTCCCACTTTTATTGGCATTAATAGGAGATGTAACTGATTGTTTAATTGTAGGAGATTTGAATTTCGAATTCTTGAAAATAAATGTCATAACTTTCCTTGTTTGCCTTATGATTTTCATTTAATTAAGTCTTTACAAAAAATTCTTTTGAAATAAACATTAAAACTACAACAAAAATCATTCATGAGCATGCACTTAAGCTAAGCTTGTTTTCCACTTAAAGCTTGGTAGAATGAATTCCGATGTACTTCAATGGAGAAGTAACATAGGCCTTGACAAAAGTACATAGGAGTTGCCTGCCTTCTACGGTGACCCAAACATCCATTTAATAGCTTAAGCTTTTGGACAGTTGGTTCAATGCATAACTGAAAGTGTTTTTTATATTAATAAGAAAGATTTACTTAGTGTGACTGAATGTACTGAACACAGAACGTTCTCTCCACAAATTTCCACTATTTTATCCCACACGTCTAGAATTGATTTGCCAGTTTCTCAATGAAGTACGATCAAGGCAGGAGATAATTGAGGGAGGTGATACAAAGAAGTTTTATCATCAAAATATCAGCAGAAAGTGGGGCTTCTGTATAGAAAAGCAAATAATAGCAATAAAGATATGAAAATTTTATAAATTATAAGTTGATAGACATGAATATTTATGCAACTCTGTTATGAGCATATGACTTAAAAAACAGTTTTGATGGAGATGAATGTGGTTTATATTAAATTGCATGCTCATGAATAGAAAAACATGACTTGGGCTGTTACCTTTTCATAAAACTTAATTGAGCGCTCTAAATCACCAACGCGAAGCATTACTTGGCACAATGGTTCAGGGGTTGAAGGTCTTTGAATGAGCTCAAAAGCATAACCATCAGGATCCTTCACGAAGGCAATAACAGATTTCCCACCCTTAACTGGACCAGGCTCCCTGGTGACATTTCCACCCTTAGCCCGGATGTCTTCAACCAATTTGTAAACCTAAAAGTGGAAGAGATATACACTTCAATTTTGGTACAAAAGGTCAAATAAATGGTCAAGCTGTGGTGAAGGCAAGACTTCTGGCTTACATCTGGAGTTGCGATAGCAAAATGTCCAAATCCAGTTCCAATATCATATGAGGTCACCCCATAATCTGACCAAAAACATCATATGTGGAGTTAAGTCATGTCATGTCCAATTCAATCAAACACATAATCAGAGAATCACAAGAAAAGCTATGCATACACAGGAACCATAGCATTAGCATGCATGAATGCAAAAGGTTGACAGAGCAAAACATACTATATGTTAATTCCACAACAAAATGGGATTGTTCAGGGCCAAATCCAAGAAAAGCATTGGCATATTTCTCCTCTGGAATATCTCTTTTCCTCAAAAGCTTCATCCCAAAACATTCAGTATAAAACCTGATAGAACAGGAAACTGTAAGCATCTAAACACACATATATCACAGCGAATTTCAACATCCCAAGTCTACAAAATCCTACTTAATGGTGCGATCAAGATCACCAACACGATACACAACATGCAGGAAGCGGCGCTTATCTTTCTTAGGCCACTCCAACAACTCAGCATTAGATTGTGTAGCCTCAGCCATATTCAATGTGAATGCAAATGCTCTGCAACAACATTCAGAAACCTTATTTAATATATAGTGAAATTCAAATAACACCAAGTGGTAACCAGAAAAGAAAAATAAGGCTGATCTAGTTTTTTTTTTTTTTTTTACAAAAAAGGTCAACTTGCTTACATAAAATATATACTAGTTAACAAAGTAACAACAAACAGACCCTTCAGCCTTCACAGGTTTGGAATGCAAAATAGAAAAATAAATAAGGTTATAACCCATGTCAATTGCCTAATGAATCACAAAATCTCACGTTGGATAGTAACAATTGTAGATAAATGTGAATGAAATTGAAGGAGATCAAGAAATCAAAGAGAGAAAAAACCCACTTCCAGAGAGAGAGAGAGAGGGTATCTAACCGGTGAATGTGGTGAAGATTGCGAGAGAAAGAACGACAAACCAGAACAATCTCAAACACTGAGGGCGTGTTGCTTTATAAGGTAACATTAATCATCTGAGTAAGTGAGTGAGTGATAATGTAACAGCCTGTCATCTAAATTGTGTACGTGGTCGCTGGTCATTAGTTAATGTATAAGGACGGGGTTGTGGGTATTGTGAAGCCCGGACCAGACCACCCTTATCTTTAGGCATATTTAATTTCTTGGGAGAAATTAAATGACATTTATGTTATTTTGTAATACTGCCTCAAATAAGACTACCACAATTTTTTTTTCTATTTCATTGCAATTCACAAACATTGATTGGAAAGAGATTTGCATTCGATTACTAGTGCCCAGTGGGCTCATAAGGGAAGACTGAGCTAGAATCAGTCTACCTGCAAATGGGCAATTGCTTTTTACGTCTCTTTTTATACTTCTTGCACCTCATTGGAAACCTGAATGGACTAATGTACCCTTTGTTACTCATAAACTAGCACCACCCCCATTCTCTTTGCGTCGTCACACTCCATTCCCTTATTGGGCAGCAACGTCGGCGGCATCGGCTTCGTCGGGGACAAATCCATCGAAGGCGATGGCGGCATCAACAAGGACAATTTGTTCTTGCACTGGAAGAAGAAAGAATGCTTTGAAAAACACAACACAATATCACTTGCAATAGATGGTGTGAACCAAACTGATGTCGCTTAAGTCAACGAGGTCCAGAAATGCTTCCAACGTCGGTGACCTTCTCCGTCAAAGCAATGAGAAAATTGCCCCTGAAGCCAGTTAGAAAATATAAGGTTACTGCATTGAAACTCCACTTGGGGATTTAATATGTTGTTATCTTTGAAGCCCAAATGGTAATTTTAAGAACGTAGAAGTTTTTAAGTGGAAATATAAGAACTTGTTCACCCCTGATTCCTTGATTTGCATTATTTATTCCATTTGCCATTAACAGTGTGTTAGAATACCAAAACAGCTAGCACAAATAAGTATATTTCACATGGAATAAAAAACACATACAATACTTATAACAATCAATTAATACAAAAAATATATTGTAAAGGAAAGTAAAGAAAAACACGGGTTGAAGCGTGCGCAATGAGTTGTCTTTAGAGAAAAAATGTCCCACTGCACCGACATTGACAAAAAATTATTAAATGTGTCCTTCTCCCAATATGTCAGCATTGATTGTGTGCAACCAATGATTCCAAACCAAGAAATAGCAATGCTCCAAAACATTTCAAAAAGCAACAGATTTTTTATAATAGAATGGTGTTTTTATTGTTTTATTTTTTGAAACAAAAGTATGCTTCCGTTGAGAACTCGATACGCATCACTCGATAGGGTGGGGTGCGTGTAGTTCAAGCACATGGTCAAGGTAACAGGAACATAGTGCGCGCGAGGTGTGCGACACATGGGTCCTGTGGTTGTGGTCATGTTCATTGTGGAGATCTCATTTCTGGGAAGGTGACACTCTGTTAACTTTTTTTACTACTCTTTGCGATCGTGTTGGATCTGGTGGGAAAGTGTGGCATAGGCGCGCTGGATCTGGAAGGGGGAGGGGTGGTGCACGATAGTGATGGAGGTTAGGGGTGAGAAGTTTGAAGGAAAGAAAAATGTGGTCCATGGAAAGGTGGAGGGTATGTTCGTCATTTAATAAAATCTGGCAGTAAAGATAGTAATTTTGGTTGGGAGAA
Organism: Glycine soja; assembly: GCF_004193775.1. NCBI lineage: Eukaryota > Viridiplantae > Streptophyta > Magnoliopsida > Fabales > Fabaceae > Glycine > Glycine soja. The sequence continues at coordinate 8,517,586 of NC_041016.1, forward strand.
TAGTAGTTCCCTTTTTCTATGTGCATGACCTGGTTTTATTGTTTTCTCAACTATTTATAAGAACATAGCCCACAACGTTCAACAACCGAAGAGAAAATAAAAAGTCCCTTAAAATTAGGAACCAACATTTTAGAAAATATACAGTGAGTAAAATAACTTTTAACGAAAACTGATTTAGAAAAATAATATTTAAATTAAATTTTAAAATATAATAAAAATATTTTTCCAACTATCTCTCACTAATTTAAAATTTAAAGAAATGAATGATATAATGATATTTATGTGAAAAAACTAAACAAAAATATTTAGTGGAACATTTGATATTATATTTTCAATATAAGAAAACTTTCGAGTTTAAGCTGTATACCTAGTGCGTGTAACCATGTAAGAAAAAAATAGATACTTAATTATCTCAGACTATATATTATTTAACTCGATATTAGAACACAATACAATAAAATATTCGTTTGAGTTTTAATAAGTGATTGTCCATCTTATACATGTATGTCATTTTAAAATTAGTTCATCTCTCATATTCACAATCCCACCACTACACTTACAAGATAAAACCACAAAAAGTGATATGTAATTACCACCCTCACAATAAACCATCAATGAGTTGATTAAAAGGTATTTAAATATAATATTTTCAGTCAATTAATATATATGTATATCTCAACCTTATAATTGCCACGCTTTAGAAGTACCATTAGATCCACCATTTCATCTAACATATTTAAAATATTAAATTAAATATGAACAACTCATTTATATTAGATTGAATTTTCTTGAATGTAAAATTTGCTAATTAGAACATATATAATCATTTTAAATATATTTCGTAAAAATAAATTAATATACATTGATAATATAAAAATCTGTAAGTCGCTTATAATAGTTTTAATTAGCCGACAACATAATTTTTTATACTAAAATCTGTAAAAGTTGCTATAAATATTGCTAAAAAACTTTATTTAGTTGATAATAAAAAAAAAAATTATGTTGATAATATAAAAAATTAGTTAGTTGATCCATGATTGTATATAAATTCTTGTATGCTAAAATCTTATATTAAAATTTAGAGTCTTTTATAAAAGTGATACTATATAAATTTCTTTTTCTTTTTTTTTTTCCAATAAGATATGAAGTTCGAGAGGAAGCAGTTGAATTGAAGGTATTGCATGATTGAAAAAAAAAACACTTTTTAAAATCAATTTTCGTACTCTAACATTTCATTGATATCATCACAAGAGTGACATTTTTTTATTGATAATATTAATTGTTGGTTGTTATTTTTTATATTAACGAAAAAATTTAAACTTATAACTTTTTTTTTCTTCCTTTTCTTTATACTTCAAAGTTGACCTTATAATTCAATCATAATATAAGGAATATTAATTCAAAACTTTTAAATAAAGCTTTGAAATAATATCATCAAATTTTTCAATAAAAATTAATCATTGATGATATCAGAAAATATTTTACACGAATATGATAAAAGAAAAAAGATAATCTCCATATTAATCTCATGCAAGTTATTGTTGTTTTTTTTAGGAAAGATAATTATACCATTTTATTTATAACATTAGAAACAATATAAGATGATATATAATTAAATTCATGAGAGCTAGCATAAAATCTTGTAAGTCCTAATTACATTATGAGCTACTCCATCCATTTTGAAACTATGGATGTTTTGGCATTTTAATTTTGTTTCAAAACTATAGATGTTTTACAAATCTAAGACTAAATTTTCAATTTTTTTTTTCAATTATACCTTTGTTTACAATTATTAGTTTATTGAATTTTTTTTGTTATCCAAGACATATATCAATAACTAATCACTCGATAATGAGAATATCCACTTAATACTATGTTTAGACTTTTTATTATCCAAATATTTATGGTTAATGATGATTCTAACAACATGATTAAATAAGATTATTTTAGTCTACAATATTATTAATTAATATTTTTTTAGTGAATATGTGGTAACCTTAAACATTTATAGTTTTAGAAAGAAGGAAGTATAAGATTGGCTATGCAAGTTATTCTTTATTATTCGGAAAGGTGTAAAACAACATGGAATCGCCTTTGCTATTGTCTTTTTTAAAAATAAAAAATCAGTGGTGCGTGTGGCCTTACGTTGGGTGGGGACTCTAGGTCCCATAACATATTTCTAAGAAAATAAATCCTTTCGGATCTCCAAGGGCTAGGTTTTGGATGGTGCTGCTATTGCACACTCACTTCCACTTGTCTTTTACTTTATTTATTTTTTGGTGATCACTAGTCTCTTACTTTCTATAGCTTATACTTCATGTATTCGTTGTTTTGGTGTAAAATCTGCGTGTGCTGCTCCTTATTCGGAAGAGTAAATATGCATAAGCTGACAAAAAGTTGTGACTCATTTAAACTTGTTATAGACCTATTCTAAACTTGATTTCTCCAATCATTGCTTCATTCAATTATTCACCCTAATATCAAGGCGATTGTTAGTTGTTTTACCAACTATGGCATCATGAGCCACTGAGTATATTATGAAATAATTTACATATACGTATTTTTTTCATAAGATGGTTTAAAATATAAGAAAATTTTAATTAATTTTATCCTATTTAATAAAATTGTTTATATTTTTTTATTTAATTTACATTTTATTTTAAATAATCCTCTCAATGATCGTGAAATGAACTATATCATCTTTAAAATAAATATTTTTCATTCAAAAATAAGTTTTCATAAAATTTAAGTCTTTCATTAATTAGGATAGAAGGTAATTTAAGAATTGGAATTCATTTTCGAAAAAATTAAACAATATTCCTAGTTTACAACCAATATATGTTGGTTGGAGTGAATATGAACTCAGATTTTTAAGCAAGATATATCCATTGAAGTCTTGATGAAAAAAATGATTGAGAAACAAGATTTCATTAAAGAAAGACAATGACAATAAGTCAGATTTTTCAGTGAATAGTAATAATCATCTATGGTCTGTGTCATTCCTTCCAACTTCAACACCTAAACAAATAGTTTGTTTTTTATTTTTAATTATACAAATAATGTCTTATTTTATTTTAATTTTTTTTAAAAATGAAAATAAAAAATGTCATTGTCATTATTTTTATATAAACTTTCAAAAATAAAAAAAATTTAGAAATAAAAATTTCTCAAGTTGGCTTGTGAAATGACATATTCGGATCATGGATTCTTTGTTGGCTTGTGAAATGACCATTTCCCATAACTTTCCAAGTTGATTATTGCTCCCTTTGCAACCGCAGCCTCATATTGATTATAGCATCTTTTTTGGTAGCCAGCCAGTGGCTTAACTGGCTTGAATCCAATATGCTCAGTGACAATCACATAAATAATTTTCTTTTTCGAAAAGTAAGGCACAAAAAAAAATCGGTGATTAGAAAATAATCAGGGACAAGTCGTGAGGGATCAATTAACTAGAGCAACACTTAAATCTCATAAAAAAGAGAGAGAGAACAAAATTGAGGCTCGAGGGACCACACCACATGCTGACGAGTTTTGAAGTGAAGAGAATAGGGACCAAGTTGGAATAAAATCGATAGAGCACCAAAGGCAAATACTAGGAAAAGAGGCCAATAATACAGAAGGGGACATAATATGTGTATAGTTTTATAAACAATTGTCACTTTTTTAGAATTTTAATTTCTCTGTTATTATTTTTTTCATACTTTTTGTTTTTTTTTATAAAAACACTTTTCTTAAACAACAAAACAGACCCAGAATATGCCAGCAACCGTGAAGCAAACACAGTTTGTCCTGGGATTTAATTTATTTACCACAAACATATATTAATTAATTTAGATTTAAGTCAATGTCAATGAGTATTTAATTATTAATTAATAATAAAATTAGTGATTAACTTTTTTTTGAACAGGATGGAAAAACAATTTACATAGCAAAAAAATTAGTGATTAATATTATATTGTTACATACAATTATGATTTTGTTAAATCTATTTTCTTAATTTTTTTTATCAATAGTAGAATTAAAAGCAAATTACATATTTTTTTTTAAAAAAAGTCAAATCTATTAAAATTTGATGGTATAGTTTTTTTTAAGTGCAATGATATAGAAATATTATCATACCATTTTAGTAAGTTTTTCTTTGTAGAGTTCTTCACGACCAAAAACAAAGATTAATGATACTTTTTCGTACGGATAAAATATTTGTAGATCGTCACACACACAAAAAAAACTTTTCTAGATTCGAGTGAAAAAATAAATTCTAATGCAGTGATTAATAAAAATATGACTTTGAAGAATAATGTTTAATTTAAATCTAAATTAAATTTCTATTTTGAATTATTCTTTACTATTTTTTTTAAACAAACAGTTCTAGCAGTGGATTCGGTTTTTTCAAATTAGTTTTCATTGCTAAGAAAAGGTAACGTAATGTTGATGATATTCAATATCATTAATTATTTATATACTGGTGCTGCCATTTTTAATAACATTTTTATTTATTAATTTATTAGATTTTTAACAAACAAAACCAATAAAAGCATGACAGTGCACAGTGCACAGTGCACCTACACAACATCACACTTTGGTTACTCTCATATAGTACTAATATAATTCATTTATTTTACATAGTACTAATATAATTCATTTAAAAACAGCATAATTTGCTCACTAACGAATATGTTTACTTATAAGCATTATAATATGATTTCACACAAAAAAGACATTAAAATGTTTTTCCTTTTTAGGAGAACTATATTTTTAAATATGTTTTATCTGTAAACAATATTTAATCTTGAACTAGTAAAACTAAAAATTATCAACACTTGAATAGTTCTTGAAACTAACTAAATAATTTCCAAACAGTAAATTCTTTTAAAATATTAAACAAAATAATTCAATAAGAAAACATTATAACAGAGGCAATGCGAAATGATAGCACAACAGTGCTTGTCAATATGGTTTTTTTAATTAAAAAATGTTTTTTTACTGCTGCTTATCAATATGTAATTCATATTGATTGTAATTATTAATTTTCATCGTAGGAAATACCAAACAAATTTTAAATGTAGGCAATTAACTAATAACTACTATTGTCACGTGTTAGTATTTTTTAGATTATCATGGTGATAGTGTAGAATATTTACTAATTTTTTTTATTAATTATTAATCTCAAATAGAAAATATAATTAATTATTTTTATTGAAATATTTTTTTAATTATATTTTTATTTTATTTTTATTTACGCGACTCGAATTTAAGACTAAGAGAATTGAATTTAATTATACTCAAAATCAATTTGCATCAATATTTCAGCTTTTACTTAAAAAAATGAAAGAGAAACAATTAAACAAAGAGATTAGTAGTATTTTTTTATTTAAAAAAGAATGGTTAAATGCAATTTTGGTTATTTTATTTTTAAGAATATGTAATTTTGATCTTTTGTTTTAAAATAGAAATATCTAATCTTGATATTTTTTTAAAATTTGTAATTTTAATTTTTCTAATTAAAAACAAAAAAGTTTAGTCTTCTAGTGTAAAATATATTGTTTTGATTTTTTAATAAAATAAAAAATATTATTTGGTAAGAAATTAATTTGATATGAGCAAAATTTAATGATATGATATAAAATTATCTATTTAAACTATAATATAATCAATGTCAAAACTTTTAATTTAATATGATTAAAACTGTAAATTTTATAAAAATGAAGGAGTAAATGTCTCTATTATAAACTAAAAGAATTGTAGATTTTAAAAATTAAAAAAATTAAATGTCTTTAGGAGAATCAAAATTAGAAGAGAATGATATCGGGTAAGTGCTTACAGTAAGAAAGTAGAGGAAGAATCTGGGAAGATGGTGAAAGATTAAAAATGACACGTGAGTCTAAGTTGGCCGCGCGACCGAAGAGAGGCCACGCGCCAGGGGTTTCTGCTCAGCCAATAGACGCGCGCCTCGTAAGATGACGAAGATAGCTTGAATTGCGTCCAGGTTCAAATGCACTCCTCTTTATAATGAAAACTTCATTCTCCTTCATGTCTCTGAGAAATAACCAACAGAATCTACTCTCTATTTTCCTAGCTTAGATTCCTTCTCCAATGGCTCTTGCCGTTTCCACTACTTCTTCCTCTTCAGCTGCAGCAGCAGCAGCAGCGTCGAGCTCTTTCTTCTCGCGCCTTGGATCTTCATCGGACGCTAAAGGTGTTCATCCTTTTCCTTATTCAGAAAAAAAAACAAAACAAACTAACGTGATCTGAATTTGTCTCTTTTTATGATGCGTTAGGGTTTCGTTAATTGATACGCGTTTGTGTTTTTGTTTTCAGCTCCGCAAATTGGTTCCTTTCGGTTTCCGGAGAGGCCTCAAGTTTCGTCTGGTGTTGTTAATTTAACTCAAAGACGCTCCTCGGTGAGGCCACTCAATGCCGAACCGCAACGGAATGATTCTGTTGTTCCTCTTGCAGCAACTATCGTTGCTCCTGGTACGTTTCCTGCGTTATGTTATGAACATTACCTTGTTTTCATGGAATTTTCTGAAATAAAGCTCCCCCCCCCCCCCCCCCCCCCCCTCTTAATTGGAGGCGATTCGAGCGTGTTTTGATTGTTTGGCGTGTGATTTGCAGAGGTTGAGAAGGAGAAAGAAGATTTTGAGCAATTAGCGAAAGACCTTGAAAATTCATCTCCTCTTGAGATTATGGATAAGGCCCTCGAGAAATTTGGGAACGACATCGCTATTGCCTTTAGGTAGATTCTTAATTTTACATTTTGGTGATTTTGTTGAATGATGTTTTGCTTATGTCGGGGTTTTTTTTTTCCTTTCATAATGGGAAAGAAAGTTTATGTCGGTGTTGCATGAGCGTATGGATTTTACTTTCAAGCGTTGTCTGATGGCCCAAATTATTGGTGAGGGAAAATTTTCAAATGTTCCGCAGGTGTTTCCGAAAACTAATGTCACGTTCATAGCTTAGCTTCTAGTAGATAATGACGTAGGGGAACATGAGACAAATGATTTCTAACTTGTTCTTGTAAAGAGAAATGTTATATATTTCTACAAATCATTATAAAGAAAGTAATAAATGAAAAGTGAATATATTTATATTTAAAAAATATAACAAAGAAAATATGGAGATGCATGGGGGAGAGAACTAAGACAGGTTATAAGCTTTGATACCATCTTAGATTTCAACTTAAAATCAATTGACATTAAGTGAAGTTGTCCAATAGATATAACTTAAAATCAATTGACATTAAGTGAAGTTGTCCAATAGATATATAAACTGCATCCCAAGAACTGAGACAGACGATGTGGGACTTTCTAACAATTAACAGGAGAATACAGAGAAAATATCACAAAACAAGTACGAAGATTAATAGGAGAATGGTGTAGGAGGATTAATAAATATTCTGTTGGAAAATGTATTTTTTAAGAAACAAATTGTTGAATGTTTTCGTGTGTCATTGCTGAAAATGCAAAATTAATATGAAATTTGCTGAATCGATATGAAGAGAGAGTAGTTCAGTATAGTACGTTTATTTTTCTATTTACAAGAACATGAAGTTGAAATATAGCCGACAATCCGACAATTAAGTTTTGTATTATGTTGTGTAATTCATTTGTTTTTCTTGTGGGTTATTATTCATTAACACCTTTAATTGTTAATTGTATTTTGAAAATTGCAACTTGAATTTTGTGTGACTCTGACTATCTGGAAAGTAAGTGCTATGATATCTATCTGGATTTGAATTTTAATTAGTTTTATCTTTGTAGTGGTGCTGAAGATGTTGCTTTGATTGAGTATGCACATTTGACGGGTCGACCCTACAGAGTGTTTAGTCTTGACACTGGGAGACTGAACCCAGAAACCTACAAATTTTTTGACGCTGTTGAGAAGCATTATGGAATTCATATTGAGTACATGTTCCCTGATGCGGTTGAGGTTCAGGCATTAGTAAGAACTAAGGGGCTCTTCTCATTTTACGAGGATGGGCATCAAGAGTGCTGTAGAGTAAGAAAGGTGAGGCCCTTGAGGAGAGCCCTTAAGGGTCTCAAAGCATGGATTACTGGACAGAGAAAAGACCAGTCTCCTGGTACTAGGTCTGAAATCCCTATTGTCCAGGTTGATCCTGTTTTTGAGGGACTGGATGGTGGAATTGGCAGCCTGGTGAAGTGGAACCCGGTTGCAAATGTTAATGGTCTAGACATATGGAACTTCCTTAGGACCATGAATGTTCCTGTAAATTCATTGCATTCCCAAGGATATGTTTCGATTGGCTGTGAGCCATGCACAAGGCCGGTTTTACCCGGACAACATGAAAGAGAAGGAAGGTGGTGGTGGGAGGATGCCAAAGCCAAGGAGTGTGGTCTTCACAAAGGTAATTTGAAACAGGAAGATGCTGCCCAGCTTAATGGAAATGGGACCTCCCAAGGAAATGGCTCTGCCACTGTTGCTGACATTTTCATCTCCCAGAATGTGGTCAGCTTGAGCAGGTCCGGGATTGAGAATTTGGCAAAATTAGAGAACCGAAAAGAACACTGGCTTGTTGTGCTCTATGCACCATGGTGCCGCTTCTGTCAGGTAAAACACCATTCCCTATACTTAAATTCTCTGTTAAGATTATCTCACTAAGGTTCATTTGGCTTGAAATTCCCATTATCTAATGAGATGTTTGTTGTGAACTTTTACAGGCTATGGAGGAGTCGTATGTTGATCTGGCAGAGAAGTTAGCAAGGTCAGGAGTGAAGGTTGCAAAATTCAGAGCCGATGGAGAGCAGAAGGAATATGCAAAGAGTGAACTGCAGTTGGGAAGCTTCCCCACAATACTTCTCTTCCCCAAGCACTCTTCTCAACCAATTAAGTACCCTTCAGAAAAGAGAGATGTTGATTCATTGACGGCATTCGTGAATGCCTTACGGTGATGGTCAATTGAGTATCTTGCTCAATGTTCCGTCGTACCATACCGGCAATAAATTTCTTCACAGATTTGGGCAATTCACTGAAAATGGGAATGGCAGTTTTTGATAGCAAAACGAAGATTCTCAGCTAGCAGTATCCCTGTATAGATTTAGATAACCTTCCTCACAAATATAATTGTAGTAGTCATGAGGAGGATGTGATTTCCTGTTTTGTTAGATGAGTAGAGTTATGGTTGTATTATGTTGTTTCTTCACTATCATAATCTACTTTTTTAGATTTTGCCAAATTTACAAGAACGAACGTCTAACCTACTGTGAAGTCTTATGTTCCGTGTGCAATAATGTCCCTGTCACGTATGTTTTCATGGACTGGTGCAGTCAAAATGTTCTAGCCACAACGGAACAAAAATCCATTTGGATTTGATCATTGGTTTCCTATGTTTTTTTTCCTGAAATGAGTACACGTGATAGCATGTATACGTCTCAAATTCTCGATTGAATGAATTACTCATATCTAATTTTAGTTTTTCTGTAAAAAATATTTTAGTTTAGCAAAGTTTTAAAATTCTCCAGCTGAAGTATGACACAGGATGGGCCATAACTACTACTTAAGTCCATTGGGCCCCTGTGGAGAAAGTCCCTGGCGGAACATTGCATGATCAAATAAACTCAAATATTTTTCAATCTAGTTGGATGGATGAAGTTGAAGAAGGAACGGAGAAACATAAATTATTTTGAGGGTGGCAGTAGGCATACCAAGAGGAGATGAAAAAAACGAATCAAAATATGACAGTAAAAAACATATGCATCACATGATTCACATATAAGTCAATTCCAGGCAAATTGACCCCAGCGAGTTACTTTTACAAATTTATTCCCTAGGGTCTGTTCTGAAACTTATTCCTAAGAAAGTTTCTTCCTACAAGCATTCCGTCATACAAAGTGGCAAAACACGCGACTCGCCATGCAGACTGGCGAAACAGTCTTGGGACGCGAGACAAATGATGCAGGTTTTGTTGTTTTGGCTGGCGAAATGCATGGTGCAGGTTTCATGCAGGTTTCCAGAAATATAAAGCATATCCATTCTCCAATTTCAATCAATTTGTTTTTAGAATGTCTTTTGTTTTTCCTCCTGAAAAAAAGTTGTTGATATCGCAACGTAATGCTCTCACATAATACCAGCAGATTGCTCTACTTTTGGAAAATATTTTTATTGTAATTTAAAATTTAAAGTTAAAAATATATTTTCTTTATCAGTTATGCTTTTAAAAATAAAATATTTTTATTGTAATTTAAAATTTAAGTTAAAAATATATTTTCTTTATCATTTATGATTTTAAAGATAAAATATGTTTTTAAATTCGGTTTTCATGAAAAATTAAAAGCATCCCACTATGTCTTTCAATTCCTATCTTTTATAGGAAGCTGCTTTATCACCGAACCAACCAAACTCCAATTCCTCCCAGCAAACCTTATCACCTCAACAACATTCAAGTCTAAACCCACCTCACGTATCAAACCAACCTTCTCCAGTCTCAGCTTCACCATATCTCCAAACTACAAACCCACCACACCACATCTCATGTACCACCTTATCCCAACACCAAACAACCTCAAATTTAAATTCCACCTTATCACCATTAAACCAAACTCAAACCCCAAATGAAGAATCTCAATCAAACTCTAACAACCTGTACACATGCTCATCACTTCCTGCAAATGCAAATGCTCTTCCCCCATGCTCTAAGACTTCACTCTCGACTTACCCCATGGTGACTCGCTCTAAGAATGGAATTTTCAAACCTAAACAAGTTCACCTAGCCACCAAATTTCCCTTTCCTTCTCTGGTTGAACCAACATGTGTTACACAAGCCATGAAACACCTTGAGTGGAAAAAAACCATGTTAGAAGAACTCAATGCGCTCATTGCTAATGGAACTTGGACACTTGTCCCTTCATAGCTAAATCTTAATGTCATCGGGAACAAATGGGATTTTCGACTCAAACATAACACTGATGGTTCTATTTCCCGGCATACAGCTTGCCTTGTTGCCAAAGGCTACCACCAACGGTGTGGCATTGATTACCATGAAACCTTTAGTCCAATGGTAAAGCCACAAACAATCACACTGGTCCTTTGTCATGCACTATCCAAGGAGTGGCCCCTCAGCCAAATGGACATTAACAATGTGTTCCTTTACGACACCATCTCTGAGGACATCTATATGTCTCAACCTCTTGGCTTCACTAATTCGTAACTCCCAAACCATGTTTGTAAGCTTCACAAGGCCCTCCATGGTCTTAAATAGGCACTGAGAGCATGGTATCCTATGCGTAAGAATTTCCTCCTCCACTTTGAATTTGTCAACTCTAAATCCGACACCTTATTGTTCATCTACAATTGAGGTTCAATCTTGACTTATTTTCTTGTCTATGTTGATGATTTGCTGCTTACAGGTAACGTCATATTATTTATCAAGCAATTCCAAGATGCATTGGCCTCACAATTCTCCTTGAAGGAACTTGGCACACTACACATTTTTTGGGTGTTGAAATTGTTCCTACATCACATGGACTATTTCTTAGACAACATCACTATATTCATGATCTTCTACAAGCCCACAACATGCATGATGGTCGACCAGTCAACACCCCTTTATTGACCACATGCAATCTCGCATCAGGTGACGTCTCCTCATTTCTTAGACAACATCACTATATTCATGATCTTCTTCAAGCCCACAACATGCATGATGGTCGACCGGTCAACACCCCTTTATTGACCACATGCAATCTCGCATCAGGTGACGTCTCCTCATTTCTTAGACAACATCACTATATTCATGATCTTCTTCAAGCCCACAACATGCATGATGCTCGACCAGTCAACACCCCTTTATTGACCACATGCAATCTCGCATCAGGTGACGTCTCCTCATTTCTTAGACAACATCACTATATTCATGATCTTCTTCAAGCCCACAACATGCATGATGGTCGACCAGTCAACACCCCTTTATTGACCACATGCAATCTCGCATCAGGTGACGTCTCCTCATTTCTTAGACAACATCACTATATTCATGATCTTCTTCAAGCCCACAACATGCATGATGGTCGACCAGTCAACACCCTTTTATTGACCACATGCAATCTCGCATCAGGTGACGTCTCCTCATTTCTTAGACAACATCACTATATTCATGATCTTCTTCAAGCCCACAACATGCATGATGCTCGACCAGTCAACACCCCTTTATTGACCACATGCAATCTCGTATCAGGTGACGTCTCCTCATTTCTTAGACAACATCACTATATTCATGATCTTCTTCAAGCCCACAACATGCATGATGCTCGACCAGTCAACACCCCTTTATTGACCACATGCAATCTCGCATCAGGTGATGTCCCCTCTTGTGATGGCATTGTTTACTGCCAGCTTGTCGACTCGCTGCAATATCTCTCTCTCACATGCCCTGATATAGCATTCCCTATCAACAAGCTCTTAGATCATGAAGGACCCTACTAAAATTCGCATGCAAGCAACCAAGCGAGTCCTCAGGTATCTCAAAGGAACAATAGATTTTGGACTTCAACTGCGATCATCTCCAGATCAACATCTTCGTGCCTTTTATGATGCTAACTGGGTTGACAACACTTCTGACATAAGGTCCACGGGTGCTTACGTAGTTTACTTTGGCCTGAGTGTCATCTCCTGGAGCTGCAAGAAGCAATCCATCATTGACAAATCTTCAACAAAAGTTGAATACCATAAAATAACCACAACAATCATTGAATCACATTTAGCCTGATCCTTCTCCAACGATGTATTCTTATAACATTGGAGCAATGTATCTTTGTGCAAACCCTATATTTCACTTGTGTATGAAACATCTCACAATTGACCATCTCTTTGTGCAGGATCTAATAGCCAACAAGCAACTCCGAGTCTCACTTGTTCCATCTTGTCATTAGCATGTTGACCTCTTCACCAAAGCTCTTGTGTCCTCGCGCCACAAATTTATGATGGACAAGATTGGTGTTGTCTCCACCACCACCATCTTGCGAGAGCATATTGGATTGTTAATATGATAATTCAAGTTTATCTTTTAGTTTATTGTCATTTAAATTCAAACTTAATTTAAGTTATAGATAATTTAGTGGATAACTTATTCTCTTATTCTCTTGTATTCTATATATACACTTCTTGTACACATTCTGAATGATAGAATAAAACACTATTTTATCTTCTCTATACAACAATGGCAGCGTTCATGGTTGTTTTGCAAAACATCAACGGCAAAGCATTCAACATTTTCAATGACGTAGGAGAAGATAGAGGTAATGATGGAGCAATTATTTCTTAGAAGTTTTAAATTTGATATCAACATCTACACGTGATTTGCACAAATTTGATTAAAAAAGGATTTTAATTTTGATATTATTATGTTAAAACTTAAAAGATAATACTGTTAGCATTCTACATGATGTATATCTTGTTTTGTACACGTATCGTGTAATTACTAACCAAGATCATAGTTGATATGGTGATCGCGGACCAACATATAATTTCTCCTTGCTAATAGTGCCCTTAAGGAGTTGGTTAAAAAATTAAAAGGAGAAAGTATTTAAAGTATAATTCATAGAAGAACATACAAAAAAATTCATAGACAACATAATTTTATACATCCTAATAAAAATCTTTTTCTTTTTAATTTTCTAACTAATACCCTTAAGATACTGACTAACACTTGCTTTCAAATATTTACACCAAGTACACTCTACCAAAGTGCTGCTTCTTGTCCATGTTACATGTATGTGTGGTTCCATGTAGTCTTTTTTTTTTTCCTTCGTTTCTTTGGATTCCCATTTCAGATTGCTTGACTATTGGACTCTTTTAATTATTTTTTGAGACATTTTCTGTTTCTTCATTAACTAGCTAATTGAGATCCAAACAGCAACATCAAGCATTGTTGCCAGAACGTTTTACTCAATTGATATATAATCATTGTTTATGTCAATTTAAGGTCTGGCTTTTTGTCTCTTTTCCTGGCAAAGTTTTATTCTTTTTCTTAACTTTATCATAGGCTTAGGAACACTTGCCGGTTTGCAGTTGAACAATCCCACCTGTGGTGGTTCAACATCATCCACACGCTCTTCCAATCTATGAAAGAGAGTTTTTTTAGTGGGCATGAGTTGGGACATCTCATTATCCTCCACCTTCTTTTCATTGATCTTAAGTCGGCTAATCTATGCAAACATAATGATTGCAATTCTTTAACTAATTATTGCGATTGTCATTGAAATATTAAAGCTTCCAAGTGGCAAATATATGGTGGTAAAGTTGGTAACCGAAAGTCCCTTTTATGGGATCAAATAAGCAATAGATTATTGGCCATTCAAATATTTGACAATAATGGTGAAAGACTTAGAGGATTATTTGAAATTTATCAATAAGCTAATTTTAGTTTGAAAGAAATTTATTTTATTTTTCTTTTCTTATAAAATATTTAATTAAAAGTTTATTTAAACATGATAGTCCATATTCAATAGTGTGGTATTGTAATTTGTTTTTCTTTCTTCTTTTTAAGCTGTAGAACAAAAAGACACTCTTATATTACTTTGTACTAAACATGATGCCAATAATATGTTACGATTGCTGCAAAAACTCGCTTAGTGAATTACTGTATAACTTTAAATCACAAGTAATTTTATTTAATTACAGCTACTCAACTAATCTCTTATCTTAGAGAGTTGTCCACCAAATAAGAAAGTTGGCGTCACAGGAAATCAAATCCACATCCATAAAAAAGGTGGAAATCATATCAAATCTTTAATCACATGTGCGAACGCAAATCGGCCTTCTCATCTCATACTTATTATCAGCCTCGATCGTGATCTAGTTGATATTGTGACCAAGACAATAGTGTTCTCTATTAGCATTCGAAACCAGTGTTATTGTTTTGTTGCTGACACACACAACAGGGTAACAGATTTGTAAAATTCTCTTATAGCAGTCATGCATGTAAGTCTTCTCAGAGTAAAATCAGTGTATCTCAATTCTCTGGTAAATTTAGACGTCATCAAGCAAATATCATATTTTACTATGCTTTATAAAAACTTATTTTATAGTAACTACTGATTTTTTATTTTTATTTTTTATGCATATCCTAAAAGGCCAAAGTAAAGAAAAATGTATATTTTACTCTAACTTTTTCAAACACATACACCTCAGAGATGTTCAACTGGTAAATGTTCAAATGCTTTATGGTCATAAAGTTTGGTTTCTTTGGCAAGAAATTGTGTGAACAAGTGGTTCAATTAGCTAACTATGTATTGTGTATTATGCAATTACTATATAGTAATGTTGAGATTTCTTTATCAACTTTCAATCTGTTTTGAGAACGTGCTAGAAGTTCAAAGCAAGAGAAGCTTTTGGATGCACAAGTAAACAAGCAACGTCTCTCTGCACAAGCCAGGCTGTTTTGTTGAAATTTAATAATCATCTTTAATTGAGTCACAAACATATATAATTGGTTATAAGAAAAGTAAAGCCATTGTCTTCAACCATAGATCCGTTTAAGGCTACATAGAATGCCACCAGATTCGTTATTTATCACTTCTCCTTTTTGTCCAAATCCCTAAATTTTGACCATGAAAGTCAAATCCTTCCCCAAGTTTTAGTCGCTTGAGATTTTTATTTTTATTTTTTTCTCCCTTCTCTTCTTTTGCTTCAAAATAAATAAGGCTGTATCTGGATTAGTAGTTGTAAAAAAATATATTTGATAATCATTTCTTTTATGTTCAGTTATGATAAAATCGCTTTTATGTTATAATGTGTTGATGTTAATGGAATAATTTAAAACTGCTAACTATTTCTACACACAAGCAAAATTTTGTATATATATTAGAGTTGCATAACATTTTGAAGTGATTTTATATTGTTAGAATTTTTTTGCAGCAGTTATAAGTTTTAACACCGTAGCCTTATTAATGATGTTAACTGTAAAACTAAATTTAACTAAACTTATATGCGTGTACACATTTTTTGTTTTTTTTAAGGAATATGTGTGTACACAATTAAAAGTACTGTTTTATAAGAAAAAAAAATCTTAAAATAAGGATGACTACAAAAAAAAGTACCACATTTAATTAGTAAAAGACACCATAGCTATTATTGTTGACGGTGCAGGAGTTACATTTCAATAAATTTATCATTATTAATAGTACTTCTGCACGATTGAGAAATATTTTTTTATTTCAAAATAATTATCATCATATAGATTTATAGTTGGACGGAAAAAGTACTACTATTACCACCATAAAAAAAAATTATATTATGTTCAAATTTTGTGAGTTTGATAACTCCAAGATTCACTGGAGGACATTTAGGTTGAAGAGAAAAAGTTCCTATTTTAAAAAATAATATAAATTTCACACCTCTTTTTTTAAAATATTTATTTTCAATAAAATATTGCTTAAAAACAAAGGAAAAGATGAAAATCCGTTGAATTTGAACCGACAAGCCTTCTAGATGACAAGAATAACGCTCTAACTAAAGTCCTTGGTATCTTCCGTTCTTCACTCACCCAAACTGGGAAACTGGGAAACAAAAAACACCTCAGGCGCCAAGGCAGCAATGTCTGACAACCCAAACAAAGCAGAAAGAAGAAGCTTCACAGAGGACAATGCAAGAAGGCGAAGCTGAAGAGAGGAGGAATTGAAATGATAAAGTCAAATTATTTGTCACTGTTACTCTTGTTATCCTTGATTCACTACCACCATGTGGCTACTTTTTCCGACGACCCATTCGTGGGCGTTAACATCGGCACAGACGTATCCAACCTCTTGCCCGCACCGGACCTGGTCAACTTCCTCATGCACCAGAAGATCACCCACATCCGCCTCTACGACCCCAACCCCGACATCCTCCGCGCCCTGTCGGGTACCCACATCCACGTCACCATCAGCGTCCCCAACAACCAGCTCCTCGCCATCGCCTCCTCCAACACCACCGCCACCTCCTGGATTCGCAGAAACGTCGCCGCCTACCACCCCTCCACCCGCATCGCCGCCGTCTCCCTCGGCGACGAGGTCCTCTCCTCCCTCCCCTCCGCCGCCCCCCTCCTCCTCCCCGCCCTCCGCTCCCTCCACGCCGCCCTCGTCTATTCCAATCTCCATAACGACGTCTTCGTTTCCACCCCTCACTCCGCCTCCGTCATCCTCAACCCCTTCCCTCCCTCCCAAGCCTTCTTCAACCAAACCCTAGAAACCTTCATTCTCCCTCTTCTCCATTTCCTCTCTCAAACAAATTCCCCCTTAATGCTCAACCTCTACCCTTACTACGTCTTCATGCAGAACAGAAACCTCGTCCCTCTCGAAAACACCCTCTTCAAACCCCTCCCTTTCTCCAAACAAATGCTCGACCCCAACACTCTTCTTCACTACACCAACCTCCTCGACGCCATGATCGACGCTGCTTACTTCTCCATGAAGAATCTCAACGTCACTGATGTAACCGTTCTCGTCACCGAAACCGGTTGGCCTTCTAGAGGGGACTCTAAGGAGCCCTATGCAACTCCTTCCAACGCGCTGACGTATAATTCGAACTTGATTAAGCACGTTTTGGATCGGAGTGGCACCCCTCTGCACCCGGAAACTACTTCTAGTGTTTACATATACGAGCTTTTTAATGAAGACTTGAGGTCCCCGCCTGTTTCTGAGGCGAATTGGGGTTTGTTTTATGGGAATGCTACGCCGGCGTATTTGCTTCGTATGTCTGGGATTGGGAGTTTTCTGGCGAGTGATAATGCCAATCAGACTTATTGTGTTGTGGAGGAGGATCATGGGGTGGATTTGAAGACCTTGCAGGCCGCGTTGGATTGGGCGTGTGGACCGGGGAGGGCGAATTGTTCGGAGATTCAGCCTGGGGAGAGTTGTTTCCAGCCCAATAATGTTAAGAATCATGCTTCTTATGCTTTTGATAGCTATTACCAGAGTCAGGGGAAGTCTCCTGGGTCTTGTGACTTCAAAGGGGTAGCTATGATCACAACCAGTGACCCCAGTAAGTGTCAACACCTGAAATTTCTTCTAGTCTTTATTGGTTAATTTAGAGCTTTTATATTTGTTGCGAATTGCGATTATAATGTGCGGGTTGCTAGTGGCTTCATTGGCAATATGGAATTTTAATGATTGAGATTAGATTTGGCTAGATTCTTGTGAGTGAAGGGGTTCGGATTTTCATCTGGTTATTATGGCTTTAAAATCCAACTTGTTTTACCCGATTAGCTTGTTTTATGATCCAACAGTCTATGATAAAGAGAAGGCTAGTGAATCATAAGGATTTCTACTAACGATTAGAAAAGGGGGAAATTTGAGCTGCGGGGAGGCAATGATTTCTGTTATGAAAAGCATTTGTGTGTGGCACCCACATAGTGCAAAGGCTCTTTGACTTGACTCTACTTTTACGTGAGAAAATTCAATTAAAAAGAGTTGAGATTGCAATTCCTTGTTGAGTTGGTGAACCATAAACCTTCCTATGACTGTGCCGTTTGGTTTAGGATTGGGACAGAGTTGAATTGGTTAAATTGATTATGAAAAAGCTGAGAGAAAAACTACGTTGGAACATATGTTTTCATTAGTATTTTTTAGAAAGTGAAAGAATTAATTCTCTATGCCACAATAAATGCGGTGTTAATAGGATGCTGGCTTGTCTGTGTCTGAGGTCCCCTGTTTGGCCGTTTACCCTGACAATTGCAGAGATTCTGTTTCATGTTTCTGGATTACCTTCATATACTAGTCACTTTCTTGCTGTTCAGGGTACAACTTTTTCACAGTTTCTTACATAATTCTTGCTGGCAAACCCAAGTATATCAAGTATACAATGCAAGCATATTTTCTCCATATCTATGTAAATATTGCATTATATGTCTTTCTCTTTGTTGTCTATTCCTAGTGTTGAGTGTAACAATTGTGATTAATATATTTTTTTTAACCATTCTTGTGGGGAATACCTTTGCAGGTCACGGTAAATGTATCTTTCCAGGAAGGTTAGAAACTTTGTCTGCTTAGTCGCCTAGTTGTTTTTCATTGTTCTCTGGATCTAAACTTTATTTTTTTATAAAGAAAATTGAGAACTGTCTTCTCTGCCTAAGTGTGTTCTCATTCTCTTGGTGCAGTAAGAATTTAACCAACAAGACAAAGGAAGTGGTGAACACTACTCAATCAAGCAATGCAGGGGATAATTTAAGGTTCAGAACCTTTAGAAGCATGAAAATAAGTGCAATCAACAACATTTTGCACAATTACTTTGCTGCTTTCACCATTTTGTTGTTATTCCTTCTGTGAGGTGAAAAAAAAAATCTTGTTTAGGTTTTTTGTTTTTTTGGGGGGGACGGGGGTGTGGATGTGGGAGGATATTTAGGATTATTTTGTGCTTCCTTTCAAGAAAGTAAAAGGGGGGAGGGGGTCTTGTAATTGAACGTGTATCTTGAAATTATATTTGTTATTTAATTTGTGTAGTCTATGAACATAATGGAAATGACTCTTCTCAATTGAAATTTTTTTTGACATTTTCATGTAAGGAGAGAGATGCACACAATGATCATAAACAGGGTTTACAAATTTTAACAGGCCCTGCTTGTTTATGATATTTGTTTATCTGTCAATCACATTAAAAGATCTATTTGCTAATATAATGGGATACTAACGTTGAGTTGGAGGAGGACAATTTTTTTTACTGCTTCATTTTTCTCCTTTCATTTTTTAGGAAAGACTCTAAACAATTCAATTTCAAAGTAAATTTAAAGTTGAGGGAGGTTTTGTGTGAATTCGCACAATAGAAGGAAGGAGAGAGTAGGCCACGGAGTCATATCCAGTTGGGGATGGGATGATTGAATTGGAACTAGGGGTAACTGCGGGTTTGAGTTTTGGGTTTATTCAATCCGATTTAGTTATATTAAGTTGGGCGTTTTAGGTGTTAAGGTTGAATTCAACCCAAACTAATTAAAACATGATTATGATTATAAATAGGTTGGGATAACAAGTTTTATTTTTTTTAACCCGACATGACCCAAAGTATAATTAAATTTATTATTATATATAAATTAATCATTAAATACAAAATATATTAACTTTTAACTCATTTAAATTATTAAACTAAACCATCCATGATTTTTTTAAGTTGCTTTTACCTTTCTCATGATTTTATTTATGTTTTCTCATATTAATATAATACTTTATTTTTATCTAAAATAAAATATTGTATTAACATTAAAATCAATAACTTTTTACTCAAATATTATCATAGATCTTTTTAAAGTATATTTAATTATTATATATTTACAAATTACTTTAGACAAAAAAAATTATTATTATAAATTTTTTTAACAAAATAAAAAATATTTTTTTAAAATATTCAGATTCAACTAATCCAATTCATTTATGATCGGATTAGTTTGGGCTGAATCTGTCAAAAAAATTACACAAATCCAATCCTATATTAAAATTTGATCAAGTTGGATAACGAATTTAACCAAACCATTTTATGGAGGGATCAAAATTATAAAATGGGCAAAATAAAGAGACAAAAGTTATATTTTAACCATTTTATGTTGTTAAAATTGATAATAAATAAATATTTTTAATTATAAGTCATATATTAAGAATAATTTTTAATTGGTTGATAGCACAATTTTTTATATGCTTATTAATTCTTTTAAAGTAGAATTATTTAATTTTCAAAATTTCTCATATTTGTTTTAAATTGGCCCAACTTGCATAGATAGTTCAGTGTTTTTTTATCGATGGATAGAGTGGTTCAGTTATGATCGTGAGCTTATTTACCAAGATCACTAAGGCTAGGTGAAGAAAACTATAAAAATATATGAAAAAATGCTCTCCCAACCGAACTACCTCAGCATGTTAACTTTTTTTTTAATTATTGTTATTTTAAATACAGTATAATTGGATTCTTTTATCTTTTCTATAACTTGACTTTCATTCACTCACGTTATGATTTCATGCATATTCAAGTATATTAATTTTTTTTTTCAAACAAAGTAACAGTATCTTAATATAACTGCTAGTTTGCTACGTTTTAGAGTAACAAGATTTGCTTGTGGCACATGCCTTCTCTTTCGTGCAAGTTCAATATTAATGGCTTAAAATTGGATGCAGTTTGAGTCTCTTGCAGTTCTATTAGGATTCATCAACAGAGCACACCAATTTCAGTGCGTGAGTGACTTCATATCCTTTATATGTGTGTACTGAATTTGAGGTGCTCAACCACAAACTTCTTTGGTCTGTGTCCAATCCCTTAACCCACTGACTAATGGACTGTAGCGTTGAACACGAGTTGGATTGCATGTGTTTGTTAAATTTGTGTGAGCCAACTCGACTAAGAATAAAGGATATGAAGTTGACAAAGTAATAAGGTAAAGAAACGTATAAAAATAACTCCGCAAATTTGTTATCATTACCATAAAATTTATATTTGTTTCTCTTGTCTTTTCCTTTCATTTGGTGACTTCTAACTTAAAATTCCACGAGTATATCAAGTATTAGAGTTTTTTTTTTCTTTTTTTAAAGATGAAGTAATAGAGTATCTTAACTCCGATATATAACAGCTACTTTTTACATATATGTTATTATGTTTATTTCATTTTTTAACAAAATTTACGTGTGAACACATGCAATCTCTTTCGTCAACTTCAATATTTAAAATTTGATGCAGTTTGAGTCTCTTGCAGTTCTTGTAGAGATCATCAACGGAATACACGAATTTGAGTGAGAGAATAACTTCATATTGTATATTATATATGTATGTACTGACTTTGAGGTTCTCACAAACTCATTCCAACTTTCTTTGCTCACGCGTTACTCGTTACGTACAAACAAGAACAAGAAAGAGTGAGACCTTGTAGTTAGAGGTTCTTTATCAATTGGCGCTAAAACTTTGTTAACAACATATTGAAATTAAATCTTCATAAACAAAAACACTGTAGTTTTAGCAAGTTCTATTGGTGGCAGGGAAGAAGAAACTAAGTACGTGTATTCACAATGAGACTATGCGAAGCTCTTTCTTCTCTCATTCTTGTTCTTGCACTTGCATTCCTTTACAACGACGTCAACTGTGAAGACCCATATAGATTCTTCACTTGGAAGCTCACCTATGGTGACATTTACCCTCTTGGTGTCAAGCAACAGGTTCTTTTCTTTTCCTATCAGAAACCCCCATTCTTGTTTCCTGTAACCTCCACGAGAGTTTGATCTGCTGATTCTGCTCTCGTGGGCGACAAATGCATTATCCTTTTTTTTTATGGCTGAACAAACTGATGATGACTATTGTAGAAGACATTATTTGGGTTCAACATGATTCTTGGGTTTAATTTGCAGGGTATCTTGATTAATGGGAAGTTCCCTGGGCCTCTCATAGACCCGGTTACAAATGACAACTTGATCATCAATGTGCATAACTACCTTAGGGAACCATTGCTTATATCATGGTACATTTCTTGTATCTTATTCCACTCCTTTAGTCGTGCTTTGTTCATTTAATCCTTCCCTTAGAAGCAGTCTTTAGGAATTTATACTATTAATAATGAATCTTTGGTTACAAGAAAGGAAAATACCACCAAAGCACTCTCTCCCTTTTCATTCAGCAACATTATGCTTTTAGCTGTGAAAAACTAGTAACAAACGAAAGTTTGTGTTTTTTACGAACACAATGAATCTATGTAGGCCTGTTTTCTACCTACAAGCATACCAATTATTCTAAGAACATTTATTCTGGTGTATGATATAATCGATTGGAATTGGATGATGATTGTCTTTAACATATATTGTGTAGGAATGGATTACAACAAAGGAGAAACTCATGGCAGGATGGAATTCATGGAACAAATTGTCCAATTCCACCTGGGAAAAACTACACTTATGTTCTCCAAGTGAAGACCAAATGGGTAGCTTTTTTTATTTCCCTTCTCTGGGAATGCACAAAGCTGCTGGAGGATTTGGCGGCGTCAGAATTTAGAGCTGTCCTCTGATTCCTGTCCCTTTCCCTCCTGCAGGGGACTTCACCTTACTTGCTGGAGATTGGTTCAAGACACACTACTGTGTAAGATAAGAACCACTTGCATTTGCTTCAATGTCTTGGATGCGACATTAAGAACTATTTGTAGAAGTGGTATACTATTAAAATTTCATACGAGATGTAACTTCTATGCCACATAATGAATGTAAGTCTCCTAAAAAAAGACGTGTGTAAAACTAAAAAGAAACATTGAAAAGATTTCAAGAGAAATAAACCTTTCACTTCATCTCCCCACGTTCCCCTTAATAATTGCCCTTTGTTTCTTGTGTTGTTGTAGAGGCTGAATAAAATCCTGAATGATGGTCATAATCTTCCCTTCCCTCATGGACTTCTTATCAATGGACGTGGTTGGAATGGAACCACTTTCACTGTTGATAAAGGTAGGTTGCCAAATAACGTGGAATGGAAAATTCCCACCCTTTGCATCATTATTTGAGTTTAATTTTCTTCACACTGTCAATTAATAGAAAATTATACTAGGTATTGACTTTTAAGTTAGATATTATAAAACTCAACAGATATAGTTTATACATATCAAAATCTTTAATTAGATGACTTCATTGATAGTACATTTAAATTAAATTCTTATGTTATATTATTTGATTATTTCAATGTGCCATATGCAGGTAAGACTTACAGATTCGGGATATCAAATGTGGGGCTCACAACATCCATCAACTTCAGAATCCAGGGGCACAAGATGAAACTTGTGAAGGTAGAAGGATCTCATACCCTTTAAAACACCTATTCTTCCCTTGACATCCATCTTGGACAATCCTATTCAGTGCTTTTCACAGCTGATCAGCCTGCCAAAAATTACTACATAGATGTCTCCACAAGATTTACCAAACAGATACTCACAACAACTTCCATTCTTCACTACAACAATTCAAGCAATAGGGTATCTGGTCCCATTCCCCAAGATGTCATTGCTTCCTCTCTTTTTCAGGCCAGGACTATTCGGTACTCTTTGTTAACTTATTCACTATTTGTAGCCTATAAATTATTCCATCTGAACTCATATATAAATAAAAATAACTAATTTTACACTAATTAAAAAAGTTAGTTAATATTATTTAAAGTTATTTCTAAAATATTTTTTATTGAAACTTGATATCATGAATAAAAAAGAATCATTAAAAATAGAATCAAAATTAAATGAAGAATCGTTTCAAAACCACTTTTTATATGAGTATAGAGGGAGCACTACAATTTTCATGCATGTAATAATAGACCTTCCCTATTGGCAGTTCCAACTTCCAAGTAACATATGTATATAATCCTTACTTCTTATTTAACTAATAACTTGGTTTCATGTTTTGTTTTCTTGCTCCTTACACCAGATGGAACCTGACAGCAAGTAGACCTAGGCCAAACCCTCAGGGATCTTACCAGTATGGATTGATAAAACCCATTAGAACCATCATTTTGGAAAACTCTGCCCCTATTATCAATGGCAAGCAGAGGTATGCGATCAACGGCGTCTCATATGTTGCACCAGATATTCCGTTGAAACTAGCTGATTACTTCAACATCTCTGGAGTTTTCTCTGTTGGAAGAATTCCTACCAACACTAACAAAGGCAAATCCCTCCTCCAAACTTCTGTCATGGGGGCTAACTTCCATGAATTTGTGGAGATTGTGTTCCAAAACTGGGAGAACTTTTTGCAGTCATGGCATATTGATGGCTATTCTTTCTTTGGTGTGGGGTAAGCACATTACCAATATAATACTAACTAATTAGCCATGTTTCGGTATTTATTTGCACTTCAAATATATCATATTTCATGTTGTGAAATGATTAGGTTTAGTAGCGGGCAGTGGACACCTACAAGTAGAGCATACTACAATCTAAGAGACGCTATTCCTAGATGCACCACTCAGGTTACAAAAAGGAAAAAAAGAAAAAGAAAACATGTGTCTAATTATTAGTTAAATTCCATGTAATACCACAACATTTTATAAAGTCTTTAATTTAAATTTTGTTGCAATTGAGTTTAGGTGTACCCAAAGTCATGGGCTGCAATTTATATAGCGCTAGACAATGTGGGAATGTGGAATGTAAGGTCTGAGAATTGGGCAAGGCAATACTTGGGACAACAATTCTATCATAGAGTGTATACATCTTCCAAGTCATATGGAGAGATGAATATCCGATCCCAAAGAATGCACTTCTTTGTGGCAGGGCCAGAGGTCGCAACACTCTAGGCATTTCTAATACCTCTGTATTTTCCTCCGTTCTACTGTATAAACTATGATGAAGCATGCATTTTCATGTTGAAAAGAGAAAGCATTGCATTTTTTAGGAACCTTTGACCCATGCTCAATATACCTTTGATATTGTGGTATTCGGTATAAGATTACGCACGCTTAAGGCTTACACAAGAACTAATAATTTCTGGCGGATGAGGTCCTAAACATGACAGGTTATTTTAACTTGAGAAACTTACATATTTTAAGATTGTGACTGCATCGCAATTAAATTAATTATGCATAACTTGATCCTCATATATAAGTGGTATTATGGGTTAATTTGGTCCTAGGAAATTTGCATTATACTTATTTACTTTTTAAATTCGTCAACTCCGACAAATCAATTCTTACTTTGTGAAATTGATCAAACTTGGAGACTAGTGTGTCACAAAATCGACATGTTTAGAGATCAAACATCCAAACCATTAGGAGTAAGGACTATAAATTGATATAGAATGACTAACTTAACATGAAATTGATGGACTTGAGGAGTAAATCGTATGGATGTAAACATTTAGGAATCAAATCGACACATGTTGAAGGATTAACTTGCATGCATATTTACTCAAGAAATAGTAATAAATAAACAACTTGTAAACTATCTGCGCTATCCTCAATGATAAAGTTATTAAAAATAGATTAACTCAGTCAAACAGATTTTTTTTGTTGAGTTAAATATAAGACATGCTAGTGTGAAAAAAAAAATAATGTGGTTAAATTAATGCTGAAAATAGGGTGAAACTTTTTGTCCTTGGCTATTGCAACTACGGTCTATAGGCTATTGATGGAGAAGCTGAACTTGTTTTCATCTGTGGTTCCTAAGATGAACAAAATTATTCTACCCCCACCCATGACTTTGTCGTTACTATATGAAGAGAGTCATAATTCATTATCATTCTTTTGCAGCTTTAGTTATTCAATAAAATCGTGATTGTTTGTAAAAGTACTTTTATCCCAAACAGTATGCAAAAGTGAGAAACACGTCAGTTGTTAATAAGAAGTCCATAATGAAAATTCCCTTGCACATGCATATAAGATGTTGATGAATCAAGTGATTCAAAATATCTGATCTCTATAATGAGGCCAAAATAGATGAGTATTATTCATTTTAGGAATATTTTTGTATAATATAATGTCAATCTTTTATTATTATTATTATATTAAAATTGTTAGCACATGTTTCTCTTTAATTAATAATCCTGAATTAAAAGGGTTCAGAAAAAAAAATGAAATTTGCAATTAAAAGAATAATAAAAAAACCTTTAATTTAAATTTAATGCTTATAGATAGTTAATTTTTTTCTTATAATATTTACCTATTGTGGTTATTGTAATAAATCAAAACATTTAATTATAACATTAGATTAAAATTAATGATTCGGATTGCTTCATTAATCATTGATCACTTGTACATGTGATATTTAATTAAAATAAAAATTATGCAAAATTAGTAATTAAAAAATAATTTAAATTATTAATTTTCATCTAATATATTTGTTAATTACATATTCTTATTTTCATAGTAATCATGAGTTTTCATACTTCCCCTTTATAACGTACACCTCACAAGAGTTTACAAAGGTACACTCATTTTTTTATTTAGAAAAATTAGTTTAATAAAGGTTAAATTATCTGAGGTTCTCATACTTTTAGTTAGGTCCTTAAATTTTTCTTTTAATTGAAACTCGGATTTTTTTTTCAATTGGTTCTTCCATTTAATTACTTTTATGAAAAATTAAAAGCAGACACCTCATTGAACGTACAAATAATGGATTAATACTTTAAAAATGTGTTGTAAACATAATTGAGTTAATTAGTTGTGAGAATTTTAGCCTTCTACGGAATCAAATAATTATGAGATGCTTGAAAGAATATGTGAATTGAATTGACATGTAATTATAAATTTATAATTAAGAAAATAAATTGCATTTTAAACTTTGAAAACACAAAATAAATAGAAATAAAATTTTTCTAATAATTTCACACTTTATAAAAAAGATGAGGAAGCGGAACTATCCATAAAAAAGTTATGGCTTAAATATACTTTTCATCTTTGTAATTTAACATTTTTTTCATTATTGTAATACTTTAATTTATGTAAATTATATTTATTTTATTTTTCATCCTACCGTTAACCTTTAATACAAAAATAATGACATATATAGCAAACAAACCGGTATGTCAACATTCCACATCAACATGAGATGTCATATTATTATTAACTCAAAACATATATAATTTATAAGGACTAAAATAAAAAATGATATATTTACAAAGACAAAAAGAGGGCGAGCCCTGGTGCGGTAAAGTTGTGCCTTGGTGACTTGTTGGTCATAGGTTCGAATCCGGAAACAGCCTCTTTGCATATGCAAGGGTAAGACTGCGTACAATATCCCTCCCCCATACCTTCGCATAGCGAAGAGCCTCTGGACAATGAGGTTAACATAATTACTATTGTCATTGTCATCATAATTAGTATCATTATTTTGATTTTTGTCACCACCACTACAGTTTAATATTTTTTTATTCTTGCAATTGTGTTATTTTTTAGTTTTAATTCATATAAATTATATGTATTCTAATTTTGGTCTTTGTTAGCTAATGATGACATATCATCTCACATTAATGCGACATATGAAATGATGATATCATTAATTTATTTGTCATGTTATCATTTTTATAATAGAAACTTAATAAAGATGGAAAACAAAACAATCAAAATATATAGGGACTAAAGTGGAAGAAAAAATTTACAAAAATAAAAAATTAAAAAAAAAATACTTACATGAGGGATTGTTTGATGTCGATCTCACGGTTGAAAAGTTGAAATAGTTAGACAACGTGGACTTGCATGCATGTTACTATTTGAAGCTCTAAATCGTTGGATGGACATCAAACGGTTCTCATGAAACGCATGCATACCCTGCAAGTGATCGAGTTCTCAATTCAGTGTCCTTCAAAGCCACTAAACACCTGTCCCTGCATGCGTTCGAGTTTACACAAACTCGATCGTGCGCGTGTGTGGAGCGAGACTGTGAGAGAGGTCGATCTCACGTGTGTGTGGAGAGAGAGAGTTCTGACTCTCACGTCGAGACACTCGCACTTGAATTCAGTTGAAGCAATTTGGCATTGTGTGAAGAAAAAGAAATAAACTTGAATTCCATGCATGGCACCAATGTGGAGACTTATTTAGATGGTGGATGCCAATGGTAACTTTATAACGATCGAGGTGTAAGCGTGGGAGGAATCCCCGACATGCTAGGTGGCAATACGTGTCCTCACGTGATTGGGTGTAGAGGCAGCGTGTATGTGACGTCAATGTGGGGGACCTTTGGGTAGTGTCAAGAATGAAGAAGGCTTTATGACAAAGAGGGATGCCCGGGGTCCTTCTTGCTTTCTTTGCCACATTCAATATTGCTTATGTCATGCATCTTATTTGACCATGTCTTCACTTCAATTCCCTCTAAGCTAGCCAGCTATTTCGCATATATATTTCTGGGTGCCAGTTAATTTTGGATTGAAGCCCAAAATTATGTTTTTTAATGCTTTCTTATTATTTATATAATAAATATAATCTTTCTTAGTTCCTAAATCACTATCCTAAATACATTGGTAAGCAAGATGATTCTTTTTCGATCCCCTCAGTTCTCATAAATTTTTGGCATTTATTACTGTGTTTGTTAATCAGTAATTGCATTACAAATACTCTCTATGTTCATTGACAAATAACACACCATTTATCATATTAGGCTTTTAAATACACTCTCTATGTTCATTAAATTTTGTTAAAAATCATAAAATTTATACGATTCGTGAAAGAAAGAGAGATAAAATAAATAAATAAAGAAAGAGAGAAACTAACAAATGTAATAACATGATGAAAAATGAGGAGAGAAATGCGTGATCAAGAAAAGTTGAGTGTGTCTTAGTAATTGCATTACAATCAATTGAAAAATATTAAATATTTTTTTTAAAAAAACAATGATAAAATAGCACATTTAACGTATGTTTTTCAGTACACTCTATCATTCAAGAAATATTTAATGAATTTTAATTAATGGATAATAAGAAATTATACTCATAAATCTCATCTTGTAGGGGTGAAAGTAAGAGAGAGAAAATAATAAATATAATAAATCAATGAAAATTTACGAAAGAAATGTGCGATCAAGAGAAGTTGCGTGTGTATTTAATGTTTTGTATAAGAAATAGTGTGAGAAAAAAAGTGTACTGTATTAAGAAAATGTATTGTTAATACTTCAAATAAAATGTGTTAGAGGAGGAAGCATGCTATATATATTTTATTTAATTTTTTTACACCTTCATTTAATTAGTTATACAATTTAAAATCGTTAGTTTTTTTTTACAATTATTTTAAACTCAAACTGACGTGACAGCAATTTTTATACTCACAGTATGTATATAGAAATTAATTTTCCCCCCTGTGATGTAGCTTGCCTTCACATCTGCTAATACTATTTATATTGGTACTTGTAGTTCCTGAAATGTATTTATAATAATGAAGAAATATGTAGCTGATTCTTTTTTTCCTTAAGAGACAAAGAATGTCTGGAAAAGACCCAAGGGAATGTCTAAAGAAAATGATATCACAAACACCTCTGATGCAACGGCCCTTTCACTTTTTTAACCTTTCATTTTCACCCAATCATGAAGGCATTTTTGAACAATATTTTGGTTTCTGAGTTTCCGTGTCTCAAGTTTTTCTTTTATCCATCGAACCTCTCTAGGACTAAACTGACCCTTCCCAAGAGGGGTTAACAAAAGCTGCACTAAAGGACAAGTCCTTTCTGCCACACAGTCTTGCTTAGTATTTATTCTCTTTTAATTTGTTTCTTCACAGACCCCTCCCCTCTTTGTACCTCAATGAAGAAGGGTGAAAAAGCTCAGAGTGAGAGTTCTCTCAAACGCTCCCCACCTTCAACCATGTCTTCCTCCTCCTCTTCTCTTATCACCACTGTTGTTGTTCATAATAATAATAATAATAATCCTTCTCAACCTTCTGAGTTAAGAGCCACGACACGTTGTTGTTTTGGCTCTCATCACCTTCCTGACATAAGCCTCAAAACTCCTATGGCTAGGCCTTATGTTCGATCAAAAATGCCTAGGCTTCGTTGGACACCAGATCTCCATCGTTGCTTCGTGCATGCAGTTCAAAGACTTGGAGGAGAAAACAGTAATTATTAGCTTTTATTACATTTACCTACATATCTTTTTTTGTTTTTTTCTTTTATCTTGTTCGAGGCACGATCAGATTGGTGATGTCCGCTACTATACGTGAACTCTTTTTTTAATCGACTAGTCTCTTCGCTTGACACAATCCTGATATATGTCAACTTCATATAGATCCTATTTCATTCGCTTTTAATTTTTCTTTTCAATTGCTATATATGTTCTAATGGTGAGCCTTTAATTTTGAATGTTGTTGATATATGATCGATCTGGATTTATAGGGGCCACACCAAAGTTGGTTTTACAGCTCATGAATGTAAAGGGGCTTACTATATCTCATGTCAAAAGCCATCTTCAGGTACTCTTTTCTCTATAACCACGAATAAAGTCATGGGTGAAAAAAAGGCGTTATAAGTTGTTTTCTCTTTCTTTATTTTTAAAATAATTTAAGAATTTCTTCATATGCTTCACGACAGATGTACAGGAGCATGAGACACGAGCAGATGAGTCAAGGTATATAAATAATTGTACTGTGCATCAGTTACTTATGTGCAAGTTCTCATGCCACAGATGTATGAGGCATCAAGTGTATGGAAGAAATAGCTAGGTGTAGAGAATATTAGACATTTTGTTTGGTACAATTGAGGAAATTAAATCTCTAAACACTGAAAATAAGATATATCCATATATACCAAGAAATTAAAGGAACCAACCAGGGAAAGTGGACGTCAGCTTGAGGGGTTGATTCCCTTTTAAGTCACCAAAAGCATAAAAGTAACGTCAAATATTCTTCAGGATTTTATTCCTAGAAAAATAACTTTTAGTGTTGTGGTACTGTTACACATGTTTTTTCATGAGGTCACTCACTGAAGTAGAGGATACACAAAAGAAATTATATATATACTTCCTTAATAGAAACATGGTAGAACGTTTTCTTAACCTCATTAAATATATGGTCAATTATATATATTTTATTAATTTCTATTTACTAGGTGCAAAGAAGAATGATATGGCTCCGGATTTCCTTGCTTCCACACTCTCAACTCTTGGCCAAAGGCAACAGAATCCTCACAAAAGAAGCTGCACGGAAGAGCTTGTTCCCACCCAAGCTCAATGGTACATATTTCTATTTTATTTTTAGTTTTTATCATCGTACCTCTCTTTTGACAGTGCGTATAATTTTTTTAAGACTTTATAATTTGCGTTATGGTTTGGAATTGTGTTTTTAAATTGCAAAAAATGTAGGACATTATTACAACAGGCATTAGGCTCCTCTGTATCCGTTAAGTAAAATGTATATATATGCATTTGTGGATTTCTTTTAGATTAAGATATTAACATATCTTTCAACAATAAAAGAAAATGTGTTTTTATTTTTATTTTTGTTTGAATGACAGTAAAAATGTTTAAAATGGCCTAAAAAAGTTCATTTCGATTACTCACTTTGTTTTGGTAAATATTTATTTGATTTAATTGAGCAGTGCAAAAATAAAATAAAAATACGCCATCATTTGCCAACAATAATATTTAATTTAAATCAAGACTTTTTTTTTGGGTAAAAGATTAAGACATTAACATACCTTATGACGGTGAAAAAAATGTTTGAAATGGCTTTAAAGAATATTTTAATTAGTGACAATTTCTTGCTAAATGTTTAATTGATTCGCCAGCAATGCAAAAAGTTACAACTATCATTCAAGTGTGTGTGTATATATATACATATAATGCTTAAAATAGTGAACTACACACGGACATCTATTTAACAGTTAATTTAAAACCTTTGATTACTATAAAAAAAAGTAATTACTGCTACGATCTCATTAATATTTTTTTAGGCAAAATTGAAACTCCTGTCAAATATATGAATACCTCGTATTTGTTTAACTAGAAGAAAAAATGTATTTTCCCAATTTCGTTAACTAAGTGAACAAAAAAAAAACACCAAATTAAGGTAAAATATCATTCCATAACCAGATATATAGGACAAAAATTCGGAAAATATGACCAATATATATTGGTCTGATCGAAAAAAGCTTGGTTAAATTAATCAACAAGTCTTAAATTTCGTCCTCAATTTTTTGTATGAGAAAAAAGTGATATTAAAAGTACTTTCGCCATTGTCTCCCCTGATTACTTAACAAGGGGTGAAAGTATATTCTTGGAAAATAAAATAAATAATCAGAAAATATGTAAACGTTAGGATTCAATTAAGTCTGTGAGTTTGTCTACACTTAATTAATTGGTTTGAATTTTGAAAACATGCATGAGTCGTGAAGTAGTAAAATGAAACATTAATAAATTTCAAATACCCGTTACAAACAACTCAGTGATTTTGTTTCTTATGCCAGGAATCATGATGAGCAAGAGTGTCACAATGGAAACCAAGGGGGTGAATCGATTATAATTTATAACGGCAATGAACAGAAGGTGCACTCCTACATCATCTTCGAGGGTCTTCTGAGAGGCCAGTCTGTCCAAGTAGTAACTCCTTCCTCTCATTAGTTTCTCTTGATTTTGTGGCACATACTCTTTCCATTTCAGATTATATTATATGATATTTTAAAAGAAAAAGATATTCTAAAATATATGATGTTTTATAAAATCAATATTACATAAAATATTTTTTTCAAAATTATTATTAATTAATATTTAATAAGAGTAGTGTATAAAAAAAGTAAATAAGTCATTAATTAAGAAAATAAATGATATATTAAAAAGTTATTTAATATTCTTTAAAATTCAATAAATTATATATATATATATATATATATATATATATATATATATATATATATATATTAAAACTTTAAACATCATATAAATCTGAAACGGAGGAAAGAGAGTATATAATAATCAAAGAAGGACAAGTTATGTATATATAGGATATATAAATTTTACATGGTTGAATGAACAGTTTATTCCATTTTGTTTTTCAGGAGAATAAAACTACTACTCCTGAGAAGGTGTCACTAGGTGATGCCGGTGATGAAAGGGACCATCAAAGATTCCAAGACACACTGTCCCTTTCAATGAGCTCAAGGCCCTCTTCACATTCGTTCTTGAATCGGAGCCACACTGGTCCAGATGCCAATGATGTCTCTCTTGAGCTCACGCTCTGTTAGAATCATGCACACAATCATAACAACAAACCTTTTCTTTGTCA
This sequence comes from Glycine soja, assembly GCF_004193775.1. Taxonomy (NCBI): domain Eukaryota; kingdom Viridiplantae; phylum Streptophyta; class Magnoliopsida; order Fabales; family Fabaceae; genus Glycine; species Glycine soja. The sequence goes on from NC_041016.1 coordinate 8,551,192, forward strand.
TCATTTATATATGTTTCTTCCATCCTACAACTACACTACAAATTAATGGTGCAGGACCTTTCAAGAAAGAACAATGTATACTATCAAGTGCTCTTCCGATATTGATCAAGAAATTAAAAATAAAAATATAAAATATAAAATTTTTATCAATTCATTTTTATTTCTTAATTTCTTAATAAATGTCGATGAAGCACTTGGTAGCAGGAGGCCGAGGAAATTGTAATACTAACGCCACTTTAGTTTCGTGCCCATGATCAGAAGTACTAGAAAATAAGAACATAATAGTATCAGTAGTACATATAATTAATAATATTATGTATTGGTTCCATTAATCGCTTAAATTTTAATCTTGGGTTGTTTGAGCTAGCTAGCGTGGCTGTCTGATTTATCCAATATGTTTTTTGCTAATTTAATTTCCATTTACTTCACTTTCTTATATTTCATTAATTTTTTTTAATAATTGCTTAAAAAATGTCTTAAATATTTCTGATTTTTTATATAATAAATATTTAACTTTCAATAAATCTGTATTTTTTAATCAGTATTAACAGGTTAATATTTGTAAAAGAAAAACTACCATTTTAAACACACTAGTGTATATTTTTGCTATTTAATTAATGTATATTTGATTAATTTTGATCTTATATTGGACTAGATACTATTTCTTAGTTTATTATGAAAATTAAGGATGATATATTGTTTGAAGATAAAATGATCCATGTATACTATGTACGCACAATACACAATTAAGTGGAAGTGATAACTAATTAAGGGTAGGGTAGCAGAGAGTGGCGCGAGTAGGTAGGTGTTGGAGCATGGATTGCGTGGGGCAACTGCAAAGTTTAAACGCCGAACATCACATTTTTTGGTGGTATACATGAGCAGCTAGTGGAGCATCTATATATTCTGTGTGTAGGCACATTCTCTTATATCACATAGCATATTATCCTAAGTAGTTAGTAGTCATGTTTTCCAAGTTGCTTTTGCTTGCTTTTCTTGCTGCAATTGCTAGCTGCCAGGCCAGAAAGCTTGGTGATTTTGGTGAAGAGAAGCCAATGATTCACCATATGCATGCCTATGGTGGCGGCGGCAGTGGTGGGAATGGTGTTTATGGAGGTGGATATGGTCATGGAGGAGGAGTTGGGGGTGGAAATGGAGGATTTGGAGGTGGAGGTGGAGGTGGTGGTGGTGGTGGTGGTGGAGGAAGTGGATATGGAGGATTTGGTGGAGGTGTCGGTGGTGGTGGAAACGGAGGATTTGGAGGTGGCGCTGGCGGTGGATTTGGTGGTGGAAACGGAGGATTTGGTGGTGGTGGGAATGGAGGATATGGAGGTGGTGGGATGGGCGACGGCGGATATGGAGGAGGCATTGGTGGAGAATTCATGGATCAGCTACGACCTTGACTTTGCCATTTCACTTTTTCTTTTGTTCTTATCATCAATCAAGGCTAATAAGGTCATGTTGTTACCATATTGAATGAATAATAGAAAGTAAGTAATGCTTTTAGGATTAAACTAGTGTTACGTTCTACTAGTAGTAAGCTCAAGTCAAATCTCGTACAATAAAAAAAATCTTTTTAAAAACGATCAATTAAATTTTTAAATAAAAATTAATTTTAAATAAAATTGATAAATATTTTACTTCAATGACTCAAATTTAATGTTTTAAAAATAATATATATGTATAAAGAATAAAAGAAATTAAAAATCATATTTGCAGGGAAAAAAAGAAATTTTTTTAATTATAAAGATAAATGTATAATTAAACTTTTAAAAATAATCATAATTTTTAGAAATTAGTTAAAATTTGGTGACAACTAAGTTTTTTTTTATATAAAAAATGATGTTTTAATTAATGTGTTGTGGAAACTTATGATTTTTCCCAAATAGTTTTTTTTTCCCTAGACACATTATCTTCAAATTATAATTAATTACTTCCAAATTTCTCAATAGTTTTTTTTTTTCCTTTCAGCTTCGTGCATATGTTTTTTGTAATTTAATGTATAAAAGCTAATTTTGTTATTACTGTATCCAAACAAAATATTCTGATTGTAATTGAATATACATATAATTAATTATTAAAATAATAATTCTTGTATATATCCAAAACACATTAAGGAATTGTAATTTATTTTCTTATTAGAATTAATTTAATTGATATGAGCGGTTTAAATTTAAGCACCATTTCTTATATAAAGAATGATTATCTATGAATAAAAATATAATATGTTGTTAAAAAAATAATATTTTTATGGTAAAACACAATTTAAGTGAAAATAAAAAAAATAAAAATGTGGATTTTTAGAGGCTTAATTATTTTTTTACTATTTATTTATTTATTTATTTTATTTTATTTTGTCTCACTATTAATATAGAGTTCAACTTTGTCTCATAATTTTTAAAATCTAGTCAATGTTACTTATTGTTAATTACTTCAATTAATCCCATAATTTCTAAAATGTTTTTACTTCAATTGGACTAAAATGTAACATTAACTTATTTTTTAAAAATTATGGGACTTAATTGAATAAAAAATTAAATAATTGTACCAAAAAAGTAATTAAATCTTTTATTAGAAGTTATACCATTAAAATAAAATGTAAATAAATTAGTTAAATATGATGTCACATAATAAAACTTGCTTTAATTTGAACCTCAAAATAAGTTATTTAAAGGGAGTTGTTACATCAATAAATCGTTGGTCCGAGTGATACTAGACTCATTCTCTTTAAGTAAGGTCTCTCGTTTGAGTCTTTGAATGAAAAAAACACGATTGAGGGAGGAGATTCTCACTAAAGGTAGTCAGCTAGGTTCCTCAACGGAGATTAGTCAATTTTTGGCCAAACACACAACAGAATCACGATTCTGTTATAATATTCAAAACACAAAAAAAATGAGTAATAGAATCATGATTCTGTTGTAGATTGTCTACAACAGAATTGTGATTCTATTATTATTCTTTTAATAAAAAACTATGGAATTATGATTTAGTTGTAGACAAATCTATAGTAGAATCTCGATTTTGTTGAATAAAAAATGTCAGAAAAAATATACTAGATCAAAGGGGCACATAGTAGGGGAGAAAGGAAGGATTTGTTTGGGTTGGGAAGGCAAGGGAAGGTTTAGGAAAGAGGAAAGGAAGGGAAGGTTAGTGAAGGGGGAAGGGCACAGAGGATAAAGGAAAGAAGAAGGAAAAAGAGGGAGATGAGGGGTGCAAGGAAAGGTGGGTGGCACGGGTAGAAGGAAAGAAGAAGATGAAGGGTGACGAATTTTGAACTGGTAGGTAGAATCGTCTTTTCATGCTAATGTAGAGGCAATGGCAACTAGTTGTGTACAATGGGTTAGGTCGCTTGGGTCCAAGTCAAGAAACACAATCCGATCAAAGTACATTTTCGGGTGCGGGTTTCAGTTTAGACGGGTGTTAGATTCTTAGTTTGGTTTCATGTAAACTTGACAACTCCTACAATGAAAAAAAAAAAACACAGATCTAGAACAAGAGAACAAAATGGCCTCAAGTGATTTCACACTTCTACTTGCAATTAATCAAGATCAAAGATAAGGCACATGGGTAAGCTTTTTATGTTGAAGGTTTAAAGTTGCAAATCTGTTGAAGCTCAAAATGTAATCACGGTCAACATCCCCTTCGTAAAGTGGAACCATCTTCGTCACCTTGGCGTCGAGCACTCAAACCACCATCAATACCTTTAGAGGAAAAAATAGCAAGAAACAACATGAGAGCGCCATCCAACCATATATTGTTCCCTTTTCATGAGAGCGACGTCTTCCTTCCGACGCTCGAAAAGCCCTTCATGACCCTCACCTGTGTGCCACATGCATCGTTGCTCAAGGTGATTGGGTTCGTGACTCTACTAAGGTGAGAGCAACTAAGGAGGCAAGAGCAACATAGGGCGACTAAGGTTAGAAATCGAGAATGACGCCGCAGAGGATTTTAGGGTTACTTAATTTTTTTTGTTGAGTGAGTAGTATTAACTTAATGAATTATGAATATAGATCGCATGTCGTTAAGGTGTAAGGTGTGTAACACCTCATTTTTTGTAAAATAAATAAAATGAGTTTTATTTAAAAATTAATAGAATTTTTAGAAATTAAATAAATGAGAGAAAAGGATTTTTGTTAATTAAAATAAGGGTTTTATATATTAAAAAATAAATAGAGTAAAATGATGTTTTAAAAAATGTATAGATGTTTTAATAGGTTTTTATTTAATGGAAGATTAAAATAAAGTTAATTTTTATAAAATAAAAAAAATAAAAAAATAGAGTAAATAATAGGTTCAAAATATCATAGCTATAAATAGAAATTTATTAGGTTAATTTTTACATTTGCGATATATTTCTACGTTTCTCCTTCCTCTCAAATTCGTTCTCCTTTCTTCCTCTCTCAAAGTCCTATCTTTTTCTCGCATATACTCAAATCTATCTTAGTAAAACTATGATTTAGAACTCGTTAATCCTTGGATCATCCTGAAATGACATCAGCTTCAAAACTCATTTTTGTATATTCTCACCATTAAGATTTGTGAAATAATATCTGTAGAGAGAAAAATACCCCTTACATAGAGACAGTGAAATTGAAACTCAAATCTCTTCTCATTCTCTCTAACAACTTGAAAACCCTAGTAGAAAAACTAGCTTGAGAAATATTAAGGAACCGCTAGAGACATTGCTATCGCTGTCAGACCACACATGTGAGTCTGCTTAGTGGTAAGATATGAGTTTATTGTAATTAGGGTTAGAATGAACATGTGTAGAGATCCTTAAAGAATCAAATTGAGATTTATTTTATGATGTTTATTGTATTATAATTCATCCTTTATGATTATAATTACGAGATTTTTGAGTTTAACAGATCAATTGATGCCCTGATGCGAATTGGTTGATAAAATTGAGTGTTTTTGGTGTTTTCGTGTTTTTGACCTATAATTTTGATTTCTTAGATTTTGATATGATTATGTGAAAATTTTTGAGAAATTTAATCATATGAACAAAACATATTAATATTATCACTCTGTGACATGTATATGAAGTATGAGGCGTGATAACGTGTCTTGGGATTATGGAAGTGTGATGAACTGTATGTAAGTGACAAGTTGCGTATGTGTTAAATTGTGAGATCACACATGTATTGAGATATTGTGTCATTGAGTTGTGGGTTATGAACTATACAATCACACATCTGTAAGACCCTTTAAGGATGACGAGTTAATGCACGACGAGTTTTGTGATGAGCTTCACTGTGGGAACCCGACAAGTTTAATCACTTTAAGGCGTGACGAAAAATGATTTTGAAAATAATTAAGTAGTTGTGTGTATTGCATAATTCATAGGTAAAAATTTATATTTGTGTCATGTATATATTAATACTGTGTGGTGTGTATATGATTCATGAGGTGTGATACACATGTTACTTTGGAATTATACCATTGTGAATTTGTGATTGAGATTAAATGTATGTGATAAATTGAGTATGTGTTGAATTGTAAGATACATGTGTATTGAGATATTGTACACATTGAGTTGTGAGCTATGAACCGTGCAATCACATAACTGTAAGATCCTTTAAGGGTAATAAGTTAATGCGAACCCGACGAATATTTTTGGTTTTTTATTTTCTTTTATTTTTTGGGACCAATAAATCACATATCAAATTAAAAGGAGACTAATTTAGTCTTATGGTTATAACTTAATTGCTAATGTATTCTTTCCAAAAAAAAAGTAGGTATACATTAACAAATCCATCATATGGCTCTCGGTGTATATGCCAACTAATTCTCTTATTACCCCACTAGGCACACAAATTTTACATGCATAACCCGTGCATTTATGATTTAACACAAGTAATAGTAAAAGTGAGAGAGTAGCCGTATCATGCATATGAGGTGATTGAATTGGAACTCGGTGAAATTTAATTGAATTGATCGAACAATAATTTATATATGGTGTGAAACAAGCTGTACAAATGTATATATACATTTGTTTAACTAATGTGGGTTGTCCTGTATTCAATTTGAATCTAATCTATTTAACACACTATTCAAATGAGTATAAATTAAGGAATAATTGACAATAGAAACTAATTTTAGTAGAGAAACATTTTCCAAGCTTTTATAGAATATTGAAAACACTATTTTTTTAAGAGACCATATAGGAATAAGTAAATTACTGAACTTGGTTTGAAAATATATCTAAGATTGGATGAATAACTTCAGAGCATAATTAATTATGTTCTGGCAGAGATTGTATTCCACCTTGAGATTATTATAAGCTCATTCATGTATAAAAATTATGGATTGATCAGAAGTGGAATTGGGTGTAGTTGAGCTTTAACAAATACTGAAGATCTTATAGATTCAATTAAAATTTACTTGTTGTCAGAAAATGACAAGAATTACAAAGAATAATGTTCTCTTGCCATAATACGTAAGATATTAGAACGATTTCGGGCCTCCGAAGTTTTTAAAAATTCTGTAAGATAAAAAGCAGCAGTCTGTTCATATAATTTGATGAATTATATTGGACATGCATTGAAGAAAACGTGCCCTTTAATGTATATAAATAGTACTTCTGAGTTTTCTTAGTCATAACGTGGCAGGTATTAGAAGCACCCACAGCCCTTAGAAAAGAAGTTTGTGCTCTAACTAGCAATTATCCTGAGACTCGCAAGAACTGAAAAGAAAGCAACTTTCATTCTTTACCTCGACAATGATTGACTCTCTTTTCATTAGATATACTTTCAAATAATTGTTGAAATTGGTTATTTGATGCGATCGGTGTGGTTTAAAGGCTAAAATTATTTAGTGTTTGTGGTTAGAGATTAGTCCACGTATCCATTAAAAGTTAAAACATCAAGCCAAGCTGTCTTCAACTTTTATGTTCCATCATCTATGATGAAATTTTAGGTGTACTGCAAGTGGGGGATTTGCTTGTATTTTGCTAGGCGTACACTTCAATAAATGTCTAATAAGCCACTACCAAAACAAACATACTCTATCAAAAGGAACAAATCTCAGTAACCAAAACTCGATATTTTTTTTAGTCACATGGCACCCACATTGCTGCTCTTGAATCCATTTTGCCCATGTGATCGCAGGTGATTAATGAAGGATCCATTAAATTAGAGATAAGTGAGCTCTGATTAGATTTAGAAGCAGTTCTTGAATGGAAATGATGAGTCATGAATGACATATAATCAAACATGAATACCTTTGTTCCCTTCTGATATATTAGGAGATGATACTGTCACCAACTCCACTACATATAATAATTAATTATAGTATAATGCTGTCTAACTGGAGATTCCTATACTGTATACTAAAACGCCACGTACATCACATATAATCATGTGAACCTAAGGCCTTGGATTATTATTAGTTAGACATTAATCAAGGTTATGGAAATGGCTTTGGTATAGGCATTGGTACAGGTATAGGTGGCATGGGAGGAGGCCTAGGAGGTGGTGCTGGTAGTGGAGGAGGAGGTGGCAATGGAGGGCAAGGTCATGATTATGGTGGTGGTTTCAGTGGAGGTACAGGTAATGGCGCCATAGGAGGAGGAGGTGGAGGAAGTGGCAGTAGAAGTGGTAATGAAGGGTATGGTTAGGGTAGTGGCTTTGGAGCTGGCATGGGCATGGGTGGAATGGGAGAAAGAAATGATGGGGATAGAGGCAGAGAAGGAGATTATAAAGAACAATGATATTCCTATTGCTCCTATGATTGCACTATAAGTTACCATTGTTAAATAAATTAATCTAAATTTTCAAATACTAGTGCAAGTGGGTAGAATGTTAATAAATACATTCCAAGTGGCAGTAAAATGTACCTTGACTCTAAGATACTAATGAGAAGGTAGGTGGAGAGATGAAACAATTAAAATGAAATCCCATACACAAATGGAGTCATTTATCCCTCTATAAAATGGATCATTGTGAAAAGAGATGGTACCGTTTCTGAGAAAAAGAGAGTTTTTCAAGTTTATTTAGGAAACTTGTAATGAAAGGATTTTCTCAAATTTGCCTAGAAATTTTCTAATCTTATTTGATGATTTTTATTAATTTTCCTCAAGTATAATGATCAGTTTGTTAGTTTTGAAAAATGGAAAATCATTCTTTTGTTTTTTGTGATGTTTCCGTCTTTTTCACATAAAAAGTATAATTTGATTAAATAAATTATATTATTTAAAATATTTTTAATATCTGAATATTTTTTAATATTATTATTTTAAATAAAAAAGATATTTTGCTTTATAATTTTAAATTTTTATCAACTTTTGTCCTGTGACCAAATATTTTAGTTAATAATTTTTAAAAAAAAAATTATAATTGATTAAAATAAATAGTTTATCATTAAACAAAACAATTAAAAACTAGTATTAATTCCAAATCATCAACAGCAAAGAAATTGAAATATGTCATATAATTCCCTATAATAAATTAGTAATATTTTGACAGATCTTTGTCATGTTAGAGATCTCTTCTTGAGATTTATATTGCCTACATCATCATTAATATTGGTAAGAATATGTATTTTAGATGCTATTTTTTACTGCAGTAATTTAGATTTTTTTAAGCACAGTGATACAATAAGTTGGTATGAGTATAATATATGTCTTACGATGTAAAAATAAAAATATTTTAGATTCTGATTTAATTACAAATTATAATATATAATATTAATCTCTAATATATTACTTTTCAGTAAAAAAAAACACACACACTATTTCTTGTACAAATTCTATTATTAATCAAAATTTATTAAAAATAAAAAATTATAAGAGAAACCATTTCATAAAAAGTGAAATCCACAAAAAAATTGTAATTTTATAATAAATTTTCATCAATAATAAAAAAATATTTAATATTATGTTAAAAATTGTGTTACTACTATTTCTCTTTATAACAATTTCTTTAAATAATTACTAGGTAATATGAAAGATGATTTTTGATTATTGATAAAAAAAATTAATAATACATGCCTATTAAACCTTTAAAAGCATATGTTAAGATAAACAAGTTTAAAATTTTAAACTATACAAAAATAAAATAAATTATGAAAGATTAAAAATATATTTAGTTCTTTGAATTAATATATATATATATATATAATGGTCATGATTATAGTTAAGCATCAAATTGATAATCAACTTATTTGTTAAAGTTTATTGTTTTTAGAAAAAAATGTCATTTTTAATAAAATAAATAATTTTGTATTTTTTATGTATTTGTGTAAATTTTTTTATATAAAAACAGTAATTTTTTTTAAAAAAATCTTTTCTGTTTCTTAATTTTTTTAAGAGTGTTTTTGAAAAATTAAATTTAAATAAACTAATCCAACAACTATCACATATTATATATTTCACATCACTTTTATAATATTTTATAATATTACAAGAGTAACATGCAGTAGAAATAATGTTAAAAAATAATCATATACATTAAATAAAATTATTCTTTTATACAAACAAACTAAAATAGATATTTATAAATAAAAACAAGGTCTATTGTAATTCTTAGAAGACTGGTAGTTAAAAATAAATAAATAAAACCAAAAAATTATAACAAGCAAATATTGCTCTCATGACAAGTGGGTCCCATTGTAAGAATAAAAAAGCCCAATATATTTTCATCATAAATTTTAAGGTATTCTCACCATAATTTCTAATAAAAGTTATCTATCCATTAACTGTTAGTGTGAACTATGAACACTTGTTGTCAGACCCTATTTTAAAGTTTCCATCTATGAATTTATATTCGAAGCAAATATTGCTCTCATGACAAGTGGGTCCCGTTGTACAGTAACCTCGGACAAGATCATCGGCAAAGAAAGTACACTGGAGTTTCCCATTCTATTTGGACATAGGTTGCATGGGGTGCATAGAAAGCATAACATGATCTAGCAACACTTGAACATGAACTGCAATAAAAAAACAGAACAAGACAAGGTAAACTCGTGTCTGGTTATGCAATTGCCACTCACTACCATATTCACTCACTCACACGCCAACCCCTTTCTTTTTTTTAAATTTTTTTTTCTTTGTACCTCTTTATATTTTTTTATGCAAATATTTTCCATTACAACAGATAAGCGAACCTTTTATTTCATACGCATATATATAGAAAAAGGTTATTTGTCAGATCCTTCTGTTTCACTTGCACTACTGATGCCTTTTCGGGAACCCAGATTTCCACCATTCTGAGTAACTTCACACACCATGTAAGTGCCTTTTCCCTTCTTTTATCCCTTCCCTCCTTGCATTTTCCCATGTGGACTCGTCTTTGCTCTTACATAAAACACCATGATCTGTATTTTTTTTTCCGGATTGCTTGTGTTTTTGATGATTCTGATGAATATGGGAATTGAAACTTGGATCTAGACAATTGATAAAAGATTTGAGTTTTAAGTGTTTCTTGCTAGGTGGGGTGTTATGTTATGTGTTGTTGGTGATACATAAACTCTTTTGTTTCATTTGTTTTGGTTGTATGATTTTCCGTGTCATATGTCACTGTCGCGTTATGATATCTTGATTCAGGTTCTGAGTTCTACAATGCGTTGGATGGAGGTTTTCTATGATACTTTGGAATTTGACGTACGATTATCTCATGGTATTTATTTCATTGTTTGAGAACATGAACTGTGCCCACTTCTGGTCTAAGAGAAGAAATGAAATTATTGTTCTCACAAGTGTCACCTCTGAATCTGGCCAGTGCAATAAATTAGCCTCTTTTGTTTGTTTGTTTGTATCTTCTAAGTTTTGATCATATCTAGAACTGTAACATGTCAATGAAATGACATAAAACAGCTTGTTTTTGTTTCAATTTTGACCTGCAAATTTTGCCCCTTTATGGGGTAGGGACTAGAGAGAGTAACATGATGAGTACTATGTTAATGTTATACTATATATGACATGGATTTCTTTGAACCCTCCAATTAATCTAGTGTTATGCTGTGTATAGATTAAATTTTTTGACATTGAACTCCTTTTATTCCTCAGATAACAGAAAATGAGGTGGGGCTTGTGGAAACTTGGGCAATCAATCCCTCGCCGTCTTGCTCACGGTAATAATAAAGCTGTTGCTTGTCGATATTTTGCCTCAGATGCTGAGCTGAAAAAGACAGTCCTTTATGACTTCCATGTTGCTAATGGAGGGAAGATGGTGCCATTTGCTGGATGGAGCATGCCAATCCAATACAAGGACTCAATTATGGACTCAACCCTTAACTGTAGGGAGAATGGTAGCCTTTTTGATGTTTCCCATATGTGCGGGCTAAGCCTCAAGGGAAAGGACTCTGTCCCATTCCTTGAAAAGCTTGTCATTGCAGATGTTGCTGGGCTTGCCCCTGGAACTGGTTCGTTGACTGTCTTCACAAATGAAAAAGGAGGGGCAATTGATGATTCAGTGATTACCAAGGTGAAGGATGATCACATATACTTGGTTGTGAATGCTGGATGTAGGGACAAAGATCTGGCTCATATTGAGGAACATATGAAGGCATTCAAGGCAAAAGGTGGTGATGTGTCATGGCACATCCATGATGAGAGATCTCTTCTTGCTTTGCAGGTCATTTATCACACTCTTGTACATTTGCATCATAACACACACTTTGAACTTACTGCTATTGAGTTTACCTCCTCCAACTTGGTATTATTGTGATGGCTGTAATGTGCTCTTTAGAATAAAGAATGCTTATGAAATACTACTTCAGCCTAATATCACCTCACCTGCCCTGTATATATTTGGATGTAGTGTAATTGCACCATACTGCTTGTCATCTCATTTTCCCATGACCTTTTCATGTAAAAATGGTGTCCATCTCTCTCTTCATAAATACTCACAAATATTTATAAGCTATAAGCCCCACCTATTTAATACCTACAAAGAGAGCAACACATAAAATTTTCCCATGACAAGGTCATGTGAAAATTCAACATGAAGGGATACTGATGTGCTCTCTTTTAAGCTGACTACTAAATTGAGGGAGTTTTAAATTAATTAACTGCTCTTATTAACATTAACAAACAATCATTATTTCCTTTGTAGCAGGGTCCTCTTGCTGCTCCAGTTCTTCAACACCTGACAAAAGAGGATTTAAGCAAGATGTACTTTGGGGAGTTCCGTGTGTTGGACATCAATGGTGTGCAGTGCTTTCTCACACGAACAGGGTATGTTTTCACGTGGTTTGCTTTATGTTACATTAGCAATTTACCTTGTAAATCTCGTCTGAGATGTAGTAATGCTACCTGAATTTCCATCTTGTATGGTATCACTTTTGCTACATCAATGTTAAAAATGTTGCCTTATACAGTTATTTCCTGACTGATATAACGAGTGCAATTTCATAATTTCAGTTAGTCTTTTTGTGTTATTAGCTTAGGGAGTACTGTGCATAATAACACACTCTTCACTGAGACTTTCAGGTATACTGGGGAAGATGGATTTGAGATATCAATTCCCTCAGAGAGTGCAGTGGATCTTGCCAAGGCAATTCTGGAAAAATCTGAAGGGAAGATAAGACTGACAGGATTAGGTGCTCGAGATAGTCTACGACTTGAAGCTGGATTGTGTTTATATGGCAATGACTTGGAACAGCACATTACACCTATTGAGGCAGGACTCACATGGGCCATAGGGAAGAGAAGGAGAGCTGAAGGGGGTTTTCTAGGGGCTGATGTTATACTAAAACAGCTTGAAGAAGGTCCTAAGATCAGGCGTGTTGGTTTCTTTTCTTCTGGCCCTCCTCCCAGAAGCCACAGTGAGATTCAAGATGAAGGAGGAAACAACATTGGGGAAGTTTCAAGTGGCGGATTCAGTCCTTGCCTCAAGAAGAACATAGCCATTGGATATGTGAAATCAGGATTGCACAAGGCAGGCACCAAAGTAAAGATTATTATTCGAGGAAAGTCTAATGAAGGAGTTGTTACAAAGATGCCATTTGTACCAACAAAATACTATAAGCCATCCTAATTTACTTTGAGGTTTCACCTTGAACCTTTGACCTTTCCTAATACTCCCTCTAAACCAGTTTTCTTATAATCTGGAAGTTGTAGTGAATTTCTATGCCATTGTCCTACTCCTACCCATATCAAGTACAAGGAAGACGCCTTGCATCAATAACTCAATTTTCATTCAAATATGTATGATAGTTGAGAGAAATCTTGAAATTTTCTGACATTTTTCCCACCAACTTCTATATTGAAGTCAAGATGACATCTATGGAATTCAAGTGGACATGTATTCACCGCATGACCCGTGATATTCATTTCATTTGATTGTGTCATTTTATTATTTTGGGGTGATATCAACTGCATATCATCCACAAAACCATAATGCTTCTTATGGTAAATACTAGTGAATCAGGTTCTAATGTCAGTATTCACAATATCCAGAACATAATTTGGATTGATCAATAATTATAGAAAAATAGTTCAAGCTTTCAACAAATTGAGTGAGATCACAACGGCTTTCAACATAAAACATGATGCTCCTGCTCTAACTCACGAACCTTACTATTTAAAAGTGGCTGGCTAGTTATACCTGCCATAGTTGTTAGTATGCATCACCAAGCTCCCAAACTTTCATGATTCTCATCTTACTAGCTCCCAAAAGTTAATGGCGATTTTGGCCTTTAGAATCCACTAATTTCAGTAAATTAATGCAACCGTCATTTGTTTCACACTCTTGTAAGTAAAACTATATATTAGCCATTTCCTTTAGGTCCATTCTTGCAAGAGAGATACAAGTATCACTCTCCCTGTGTACACAGTAGTATCATCGGTGCATTCGTTTCAAGGACGTTTAATTATTTGATTCAAATTAACGGTTCAAGTTGTATATTTAATTATAAATCTAATGTGATTTTCATTTTTTAATTAAAGATCATTTTAGATTTTTAAAAGATTAAGTGAGATTTGCAATTAAATACATAATCTAAACTATTAATTTTAATCTAATAATTATAATTAAATGTTCAATAACTAAATTTGTGTTACCTGGTAAGCTATTGTGTGTATGTGTGTCATATTTTGATTCCAAGTGAAAGTTAAAAGTCAATTTCGTATGGAATAAGATCCACATATTTGATAATATCTCTCGTAAGAATTGGAAAATTAAATGACATTTAATATATTTTCCCATTTTTTATTAGGAAATTGATTTCTGTGATCTCACCAAATCAAAGTAAAAAAAGATCACTAAAAAAACAAAAAGAATCACCCGGAAGGAAGTGAATCATTTTATATCTCATGAATTAGAAAACCAAATCACATATATTTCCTTTTTCTAACATAATTTATTGATTTTACAGTAAAAAGTAACAAAAAGTCATGTATCCCGTGAATCAAAAGGTAACAGACAAAATCAACTTAGACGAGGTTATCCATCGCACGTGGAATCAATAGTAACAGCAAGTAACCATATATGCGAATATTGGGGAATGGGTACAGTGAATAAATTGCCTAACTCTCTACCTCTCTTTCCCACAACACATTGCCAAACCTAAAACCTCTTCTCCCATTTCTCTCTCAATTGATCAACAAGCTGTCTTGCTTGATCGAACGAAATGTGGTAATGTAAAGCTCGATCATTGATAGCTCATGTAAAGATAGACTCGTATTTAAGACGTGTGATTTATATTCTGCAATGTTTGTCAATAAAATTTCTCCTAATGTTGTTACATACAATACTCTCTAGTCCGTGACTTTTGAATTGTGTGAGTGAACATGAAAAAGCAATTGGTTTGTTAGATGATATGTTATTGAAAAACATCAACCATACAAAATATATATATTCAATTCCATCTCATCTCAGAAACCAATTGCTTTTTTGGTTCACCCCACAATGCAGAAGAGGAGGCTTACAGGATGGTAAGTGACAACATTTGGAGAAATTCTTTTCACGAGTATTTCAGAATATAAATCATGGGCCTTAGTTACAAGTTTGTCTTTACTTAAACTATCAATGATTGTGCTGTACATAACTATATTGCAATATTTTGGATTCCATGGTTTTCATTCCAAGGAGGCGAAACAGGTTCTGGAGTGGGAAATTGGTAGTTTTGATGGTCAAATAGGAACCTAGGGCCGAAACATCATTCATATGATGCATGATTTGCTCATGGTGCAATGAACTAGAGTTTGAAGGTATGATCTGTATTCTGTGCTATTCTTTCACTATGTTCCTTCTGTGTTATTTTTCCAATTTTTTATGTTTTTTTGTTTGATTCATTTTATTTTTCTGATTCTATATGCATCTTTGTCTTTTCATTGAAAGAGACTAGGAATTGAAAATTCATAAGGAAATGGGCCAACTTGCCCATCAACGAACATTTATGCCTGAGGGATACAGGAAATCACTTGACTGAAGTCTGAACAATGTATGCTCTGTGTTTTCCCTCATCGTTTTTTTTCCTTCTAATTTCCGTAATTTTTCCTTCAAACAAACCAATATGGAAATCCAAAGCTCCCCTTAAGGTCAAATCTTATCTTTTATCATCCGTTATTCTTTTTTGGCTATGTTCCAATATTATTTTCAATGTTTATGTGCTTATCAGGTCCATGTCTGCAATATTGCTCATTCTGATTTGCATTTTTTTCCCCTTTTTCCTAGAAGAAATTGATTTACTAAAAGGAGGAATTTGACTTCTTTTTGAAGGGAATGAATAGAGATGGATCTGAGCGCAGTGGAATTCTGAACCATCAAGCGAAAAGTAAAACTCATCTCAGGTTAACATTCTTTTATTTAATTCTTTCCTTTTCATTTTGTTTGACATACTTACACACTTAGAAATATGTTTGGTAAAGCAGAAATCCGTCATGAGATTCAACACCTCCTCGTGAAATTAGTTCCTGGGAGGAAACATAGAACATCTATAATCATTTGACCATAATTTTGATTTACAACCATGTGATTAGCAATAATTTTGTTGTCAGTGTCGTGGATCACAAGGAAAGATTTTGATGTGCTTTGTGATTTTCTTTTCGTGTCGCTTTTAGTTCCCAAGTATTGTGAAATAATTTGTACATTTCAAAACAGAACTTGTGTTGCACTGATTTTTCTTTCTCTCCATTACAGAAAGGGAGATGTATCAAAGCATGAAGTAGTTGGAAATAAATGATTGGCAAAGGGAAATCACCCGATTGCCAAGTAAGACGGGGAAATAGAGGGGAAGGAGAGGAAAATAGTGAGTGTCATGAAGGTTCCACATCTCTTATACTCTATTTTAATTCAAGGGCTGCCTTTGTTACAATCTTGCACCCTCAGCATCTCTGTTCTAAAGAAGGTAAGTTGCGCCGTTGAAATTTATTTCCCGAACCTTCACCATAAGCATTGTGGTTGAAGCATTATTTGACTAACTAGCTATGTTTACATTACTAAGCTACAGAGTTCTTGTAAGGGGGAACCACATAGTACTAGACACTCGAGACAATCTTTCAAAGAATAATACTTTTTTCAAATTAAGCCAATTCACTCCTTTCCTATTCAAAGATCATCATTTTGTCAATGTGTTTTCATGTTAGAAAATTCTTTGTAGTTAAAGAGATGTGAAGTAAACTTCTTACTCCACAGACAAATATATTCTTATATCTATATGTAAACATTGATTTATCATGAATACGCAGAATTGTTTTTTTTTAATATTGTTAAGATAATTTAAAATCAATTGTTCATTATCTAATAAATATTTTCGTTCTAATATTCTATTGAGAGTTATTATTTATCAATATTTATTCCTATCTAATAAAGATAGTGTTATGGAATCAAATGACAAAAAATGATTTTTTCCATATAAGATTGTTGTTATTTACTTCAATAACAAATCATTGTTTTAACTGAATAACTAAAAATAAATAAAATTACTTTACTAAATTATTATAAAATTTTAATTAATACTTTCAAAGCTAGAAGAATAAAATAATGATTAATTATATTAGATTACTCAAGTACTAGAATAAAATTTTCTTAAAACTCCAAATTTTGTATACTCCATTTCGATTATTTATCACTATAATTTTAAGTGTTAATTCTGAATTTATGATGATCTCCCATTAGTAAACTGAAAAGTCTACACGGTGGTTGTCGGTTAGGTAAAAGATGACAATGAAGTTGTAATATTTTGACGAGAAATTGTCCACGCATTTTTTTTTTCATTATCTGGTGAGTCAAAGCAGATTAGTTTCTTTACACGCGCGCCCCAAAAGAACAGCAAAAAGTAGAATTGAATCAAAGAATTGATTAATTGTTAGCTAATTAGATTACAAAAAAAAATTAAATTAAATTAGAAGAGCTTGCTAGCAAATTCATCGGTGGTTGTTCCCTCTACCCGAGAATAAGCCGATTTTCTTGCAAGATCTCTGAGTTGTGACAAACTTCTTCCCAATTTCAACGCCAACTTCATTTCAAACAACTCCCCATTTTCCCTTTGTTCTTCATCTTCCTCCATAGTCTCTTGGATCGAATTCTCTAGCAGTTGGAAGAATCCACCACAGTTTCTGTACATTTCGGACACCATCCCCACTTGTCCGCCATGCTCAAAAGCATTAACAGTGGTCGCTAATGCCCCTCCCAAAACCGCCACTATAGCTCCCCATGATGAATCTTGGCTCAAACATGCAGATCCCACAGCCGCAACGCCAGTGAATAAAGGCCCAGCAATGGCCAAACTCTTGTTTATCTTCAACACCAAGTTCCCTAGCCTCTCGTAGTCCTTCATGTCATTTTCCTTCACCACTTTCAAAACATCTCTAAGTTCAATTTCTAACCCTTCATTCCAACCATTGTTCATACCATGTTGTTTGTTTGTTTCATGGTATTTGGAGTTGTTTCTCTTTGAAGGCCACCACATTGCTGGTTCAAATTTTTTGGGGAATTTTTCAATCATGGCTCCTAACAAAGGAAGTGGGTAGGCTTTGTCAAGTGCCAAAACTTTTTCCATTGAGTCCTTGACATCTTCCTCGGTAGGGTTTCCAATGGCTAGTATTGTTTCGATGTGGGACTTGAGCTGCTTGAACAACCTCGTAGCGTTTCTTTGTTCCTCGGCCAGTTGTGAAGGCTGTATTTTGTTCATCACCATCAGCATCCCCGTGGAGGCAGAGAACAAGAGCGTGGAGGATAGTTTTAGAGCCAGAAGTGGCGCGTCACCGGTGGCGATGGTGGCGGCGACACCGGCCATGGCGGCTGCGGTGAGAGTGAGCATGTTGATGGAATTTAAGAGAAGGGTGTTCCAGTTGTCACGTTGCTCACCTATGTTGTGATGCATCTCCACTCTATCTGCTACAGCTTCTACAATTGCGTAGAGTTTAATGGTAGCATTTGAGGTTGTGTTGTTGTTGCATGAGTTGTCTTGGAGTATTGGGATTGTGTGTGAGAAACCGTTTAATTCCTCAAACAGCTTTCTACTTGGTTTTGGGTTTGGAGCGGTGGAAAAAGGTATAGGGAGTTTTTTTGGGATGTGGATAAAAGATTTTATTCTTGATGATGATGTTGAACAAAAGGTGTTAGAAAGCAAAGATGAAATTTGTAAAGAAGCCATAGTGCTTTAGGTCTATGTTGTGTGGGTTTGTTGTGGATTTGATTTGATGTTGTTGTTGGTGAAGGGATCAGTGATGGGTTGTAATATATAGGGGCTTATGTGTGAACACAGGGATCAAAAGAAAGGGTCATATATGGAAACTGTTGACTGGATGTGTAGCTTTGACTTTTTGTTCTTTGATTTTCATTCTATCTTTGTTCAAACTATACCGTCTCCTACTCGGATTGCCTCGCTCTCCTATTGCGATGTAGCAGTCGTTTTGCAATGAAATCGAAGGGCTGAAGTTGAACTTCGTGGTTCGCAAGTTCAAATTATAAAATCACTTGTTTGTTTTTTCCCAAGGTATATTTTATGTCATAGCTGACGATGAAAATGTCAACTACATGTAAATTTCAGTTTGTTTGGTAGCCACTCTAAATTGTAAAGCAAAGTTTGACAATTTTATACACACGAGAGGGGGGAAAAGTGAGACAAGATGAATGTGTTGGAGAGAGCCGAGAAAAAAAAATGTGCGTAATTTTTTTTTAAAAAAATATTATATGAATAAAATTATTTTAAAATTTATTAATGTCTATAGTCAAATATAACATCATATTAAATTCCAAATATTAAAATGAATGACGATTTAATGACGTTTTATTTTGCTTTTTAATATTTCCCCCTCTGTTATCAAATAAATAAACGAGTTAATATTTGATTATAAAATAAAATAAAATTATGTGCATGAAGAATTGGTATATATAGCCACAAAAATAAACAGTATAATATTTATACGAGATATAAACGGGAGACTCATAAGTTCACCTTAGTGGAACTTGACAGGAAAACAATTTCAACGCTTATTAAAAATTTCTTGCAACGGAAGGATTAATTTTTAATTTGTGTTATTAAAATCATTAGCTTCTATTGTCAAGTATCTAAGTACTTGTTTTCCTGGAGACCAAAGAATCAATATACAGCTAACACATGTTTGTTAAATATTAGAGTAGATAGAAGATAGCATATTCAATGACAATATGGAGATTAAAAAACTATGTGCTACCTATAAATTTATGACGAGTATATTTGTTTCAAAAATTGATATAATATCCAGCTATAAGGGTTTACAACCGGGTAACGTATTATATGAGACTGTCATCAAAATTACTTAGCATATATGTTTAATTTTGGGAGAATTTTTTAAGAAAATTAAACTCTTTCAATTTGTATTATAATTTATTTTAAATAAAAAAACAAACTAATCTACACACATACTTAATATATAGACTTATTATGATATTTAACCAGGACTTTGAAGCAGGCTTAATTAAGGAGAAAATCCCTTATGTTTTTATTTCTTCATTTTAATTTATTGGTATAAACCATAACCAGAAATTATTGATCAGAATAAAAACTGCAGCAATTTATAATTATGATTTCTTTCTTCTTCCTATATTACCAAAAATTTACAACAATTTAATATATTATTTTTAACCACATGAGGTAGTTCTCATAATTCCACCATTAAATCTTGATATGCAACATATAATGCTTAGAGAATCTCTAATAAGGAATCTTGCAGGAAAATCTTAATTTCAAGATTTGATATTACAAGAATTAGATGCAAAGTTTAGACCGAATAACCTTAAAAAAAATCTGCATTCATTTAAAAAAAATAATTTTTCCTCTCTTTTTACAAAATTAATTTACATTTAATTCTTATAAGATCTAAAAAAATGATTTAATATTTTAAATGATTTAAGATTTTAAAATGAGATCTACTATTAGAGAAAAATAAAAGAGGTCTTATGAGATCATGTGGGATCCATTAAAAAATGGTTAAAATATCAAAATGACATCTTCTATTAAAAATATTCTTAATAATATAGGTTTAAACTGTTAATTAATTATTTTTAACATAAAAATAATTATTGATATTCTAATCAATATCCATATCATATACAATTATCTCTCTATCTAATTATTTACTTTTTTCTTTCATATACACTGTACACATCTCAAACATATGTTCCAATATCAAAGGATGAGACAATAAAATGAGACAACAAAACATTTATTATATATTGAAATAAGAAATTGTCAACAGATCAACATTTTCCAAATTCAATAAGTTCAGTTGGGAACGTTAGGTTTCTGTTGATAGATAGGGTCTTTGTTTGAAAACTTGAATAGTCAATTATTTACTATATATTGAAATAAAAAATTGTTGGACCATCTATATAATATACATGACGGTCATTAGCACGCCCTTGTAAACGAATCTTGATTATTTTACATTATTTTTCACTCTTATTTTAATTTGGAAAATATCCTTTATTTTTTTATATTCCTTCTCTTTCCGTTAAGTAGTGATCTAATATACATCTTACAAAGAATGTAAAGGAGAATGCAAAATATACAAAAGTGATGTGAACTAAACATCATCCATGTAAATGTATCCACACCTCGACCAAAAAAGTACACTCTCATCTAATGGCCTCCTATTTTTCCAGATCAGAAGACTATACATGCATTATATACATTTTCAAAAAATTAAAAGAATGGTAAGTAAGGAATTAAACAACAAAAACAAATATTGATCTTAGAAGAGTTTGCTGGCGAATTCATGTATCTCCCTCCCTTCACTACGACATGAAGCAGATTTTGTGGCAAGTTCTCTCAGCTGTGACACACTTCTTCCCAATTGCAAAGCCATCTTCATTTCAAATAGCTCTCCATTTTCTCTTTTGTCCAAGTCTTTCTCTTCAATTGCGGCTTCAATTGTCTCCTCCAACAGCTGAAAAAATCCACCACAGGTTCTGTACATTTCAAACACCATGCCAACTTGCCCTCCATGCTCAAAAGCATTAACCACCGTGGCCAACGCCCCAGCAAGGGCAGGAACTAATCCATCTCCTGAAAACACAGACCCTAGTGCAGCAATTCCTGTGAGCAAAGGTGCTGAAACAGCAAAACCCTTGTTTATCTTCAGTGCAATATTCCCTAACCTGTCATAGTCTTCCATGTCTCTTCTCTTCAACACTTCAATAACCTCCCTCATTTCCTCTTCCAACTCCACATTCCATCCATTATTATTGTTGTTCTTAATCTCCATTATCTTGTCTTTGTCGTTGCTCGATAATCTACTTTCTGGCCACCATCTAGCTGCTTCAAACTTTGCTGGAAACTTTTCGAGCATTGCACCACCCAACAAGGGGAGTGGATAAGCCTTGTCTAGAGCCAAAACCTTCTCTATTGCATCCCTCACATCTCCTTCACTTGGATTTCCAATGGCGATTTCTGTTTGGATCTGTGTCTGAAGCTGCTTAAACAGTCTTGCAGCGTTTCTTTGTTCCTCAGCAAGTTGTGAGGGTTGGATTTTGTTGGTAGCAAGTAGCATTCCCGTGGCTGCAGAAAACAAAAGTGCTGATGATAGTTTAAGAGCCAAAACTGATGCACCATCATAACTACCTGCAACACCAGCCATGGTTGAAGCCGCGAGTGTTAGCATGTTGATGGAGTTTAGTAGGAGCGTGTTCCAATTCACACGTTGTTCTCCTACGTTGTTGTGCATTTCAATTCTGTCAGCTACAGCCTCCAAGATTGCATAGAGCTGAATAATGGCTTTGGAATTTGTGGAGTTATATAGATCATGATGCTTTTCACCTAATGGGGATTTTTCTGTGGTGAATTTGTCTAAGTCTTCAACCAGACTTCTCCTAGATGATGGAGAAAAGGAAACTCTAGGTAGTTTTGGGACATTGAGAGAACAATTGACTCTCTTAAAAGAAAAAGAAGAACGTGAAGAAGAATGTAAAGGGTTATTAACAAGTAGCGGCAAAACTCGTAAGGAAGACATATTGTGTAGGTTATTAGATTGTAAGATTTCTGAAGTTTGGTTACTTTGGTTTCGGAAAAGTGTTGAATGAATAAATTGAGAAGGTTACGTACTTTGTATATGCGTATTTATAATAACATAAGAGAAGGTGCTAGATATTGAGAAAAATAAAATAAAATTAAGGAGCTGATTGGGTCCGCGCCTAACATAGTTGCTTATGTCAGCTTGACCATTTCCTGTTCAAAATATTGTAGCCAATGGCAAGATCTCAACATCATGCTAACGTTGTCATGCCAAGCATAACATTCTTAAATGAAGGCTTTCAGTACTTTCCTTTCAATTACATAGAATTGAACACAAAGTGTTGTACAACTGTACAAGTATATGCATATACTAATGTTATAAAATACTGGAAAAAAAAATAAATGAATATGTTTATAATGACTTTTGAACATCCAAATTTTTAAAGATCTGATCAATATTTTTCATTTTTTATCTTTCTCTTTTCATTATATGATATTACCTGTCATATTTATATATATTATTTCACTCTATTAGGTGTCCAAAAATTAATTTTGATGTGTATAAAAAATTAAAGATTAATTTGGTGGTAAAAAAAAAAGAGAGAGAAAAGTCATGAGTTTAATTTTCTTTTTGATAACAAAAATTAACAATTAACAATTAATATTTATCGATTAAAAAATTTGATGTGTATATTTGTATGTGACCTAAAACGTCTAAACACATGCGTAGCATCGTTAGTAAGTGATTATAGAAGCTTTTTAAAATTAAAGTTTCGTATTAAAAAAAATGACTATATATAATTAAACTTAATTATACTTACTAACTGAAAATGTGCATGCTTTATTTATATTTTGAATATAACCTGTACGTCTTATTCTTTTATCTTACTTTACAAGAATGCAAAGGTCATCCAAAGAATTTTAACAAGTGGTCATTCCTTAGTGCCAAGGCCTGGTCTATTGAATAACTTGTAAATTGTCGAGTTTGAATAAAGAATAAAGAATACATGGTTGACCTCCCTCCCCCAAGAAAAAAGAAAAAGATTAATTTTCGAATGCGTAGAAATATCGCAAAGGCCAAAGTGCTGCCCATTCATTTTGAATTTCGTCTTGAAAAGTAAATTGGACAAATTATTTGGGTAGGGGATGTACTTATTAACTTAAAAGAAGAGGTTAAGGAAAAAAGAGCATGGCATGCCTACGACTACGAGCTTCATTTTCGGCCGACTGGATCTAGTAAATCGAAACGGAAATGATTAGCAAAACAAGGGACTTTTTTTTATGAGCCAGTAAAGCAAGGACTTGTTTTTAAAAAAATAATAATAAATTACAATGACAAAGTAACTTAATAATAATATTATAAGAGGATATGTCTTTTGTAAAAAAAGAAGGAGGATATGCCAGAAAATTTAATTAATATTCTTCAGTTATGTACACTAACATTAAGTTGATACAAGTTAAATAAGTTTGGAATTTAAATTTATAGATAAAAAATGTAATTAAGAATAAAGATGGTCTCATTAAAAGTAGTTTACCTGATTCTGTGATAAAAGATTAATTAATCATTGATAAATAATATATGAGGGTACATTTTGCACTGCAAATACTTGGTTCAGATGGGGGCCTTTTGGCTAATTAAGTTTTGTGGGATTAATTTGTTCATACAACTGATACAAGGGTATATGGGATAGTGAAACATATGTATATATAGTGCCTCACTATACTTCTCCCATTTCTTTTTTATGTACTTACCTATCTTCTCGATATATAAAATTATACCTTTTGCTTTTAAAAAAAACTGATAAATATTTTACACTTGTAGTATATTCACTTAAGTACAGTTTATCCTCCACAAATTGTTACACATATACTTAATTAACGAACGACTATAATTATATTCAAACATCTACGATATATCTCCTTGTTTTATTTTAAATCAGCCGAATCCTAGACCAGCCAGCAAAGGGTAACTTTCATTAGCGGGAATATATAATGCATGTCAGATTATTTGTTTCTTCATTATCCAAGCTAGAGAAAAGAATGCTTCTTTCTTCATCCTTTGAAATGTAAGTCCTCGACTGTTTCCCTAGTGTATTTTAATTGGCTCCAACAAAATTGATTAATAATTATAAATTAAGTTAATCTTTGGTCAGAAAGAGAAAATAAATTGAAAATATCATTAAAGATTAAAAAACGGTTCTGATATACATTAAGGTGAGTTCTAAATTCAAAATGTATTTTTCAGATCAAATTCAAACACAAAATATTATTTAACATTGAATATAGATTGAATATAGGGAGTATGCAAGCAAATCTCAACTCTTGGACTCAGTTCTGGTCTTGCGTGCCGACGTGTACTGGGCTAGTATGACAAGCAACTATTGTTGATGCTAGCTATGTGGCGCACATGATATGTACATACATTTTTACTCATTTATTCAAAATATATATACATGTGATAAAATAAATATTTATGTTTACTAACTATTTTTGTTAAGTTAGTCTTTAAATATTTTTGTTATACTTTTCTATATATTTTATTTATTTATTTTGTTTTAATATATTCTTTTTGTTAAGTCATTAATTTTAATAAAGGTTAAAAATTATCATAATTTTGTAATTAATTGACAAAAAAACACTAAAATATTTTATGCTGGCAAATTGTCATAATTGACAAAATACCAAATTGAAACTAGAGAAAAGAAAGACAAAAATATCAAAATGAAATAATTAAAATAAAAGTTAATATATCAAATAGAAACCAAAAATAAAATTAGGAAGTCCAAATATTGATTTTACCAAATTTCATTTATCAATAATTTTCGTATCTCCATCTGGCCGAAAATCGAGATGGAAGAAAACCCAAGAAACTGAATCATGACTCTTCCATCATATTGTCAATAAAGTATATTTGATTGACAATAAATAATTTTTCAAAATATACGAAGCTAAAAGAGGTTCACATTGGTAAATGATGTTGTTATAAGTCTTATTGCCTTAATTATAACCTTAGAATAGCCATAAAGAGAGTAGTCTGTGTCTTTGTGTTGTTAATATTTCTTCAATCCCAAAAAATAATATATAGTCATCTCAAATTATTTTATATAAACTAATTAAGAAAAAACAGTAATTAATATTTTATTTAGATTCCAAATTTTAAATTAGTTAGGATTTTTTTCCTAAAAAAAATTAAACATCATCTTTATTGTTAGGAAAAATTACTTCATCTTTCTAATTTGCTAATATCTTACTTAGTTGTGCAGATTTGTGAAAAATAATGTAATGTCAAAAGATAGGGAGATAGCGAGTGTAATTTCATCAAAATTCAAGGAGTGTAAGTGTTATTTATCCTTATGGTTATTCTATGTAAAAATATAAAATTTTAAAATTAATATGAAATTATCATTGACTAAATTGCTATAATTTTTAATTCATTTTATTTTAAAAATATATATTTTTAATTCAATATATGCATCAGGATTTGAAATTAAAATTAAAATTATGTAATAGTATTTAAAATAAATGCAAAGTATGAACAAAAATAAACTAAATTCTCATGAGAACCTACGTGGTTCAATGGAACATAAATTAACTCCTAAACTTTCTTTTTTTAAGAAGGATTGAAATAAGAATGAATAGTGGATTGCACTTAAAAAAACTGTAACAGAACATTTTAGAATAATGATATTTTTATGAAACATTTTTGCAACAATTCTTAATGTCCGAGATAAATATATAAAAGAGTAAAAATGTAGCATAGAATGAACAATGTGACACAAAACAGACATATAAATGAATTATAAAAAGTGTGATTTTTTTAAAGAGAATGATTTTTTTTATTAAAACGCAATCACATGAAGCGTACAAATTACTTATTACAATGCATATTATCTAATTACATATGACTGTGTGAAATTATAAAGCCATTTGCCATTGTAGCATATGAAAAGTAAAAAAAAAAAACTTTTATCATACTAGTGAAGTAAATAAAAAAATAAAAAAAAAATCCACCTGTTTAGGTGGGTTACAAGCATTGAGAATTTAATTTATTCTTGTATATCAATAGCTACTCCCTTTCAAAGTTCATTAGTTAATTTGATTATTCCCACCAGGGTTTGGCCCAAATGTAAATAAGATTTAAAACAATCTTTAAGAGATTTTTGTAATTTAAATGTCAAAATTATATTTGAAGTCCTCTT
The DNA here is from genome assembly GCF_004193775.1 of Glycine soja. Lineage (NCBI taxonomy): Eukaryota > Viridiplantae > Streptophyta > Magnoliopsida > Fabales > Fabaceae > Glycine > Glycine soja. The sequence continues at coordinate 8,577,771 of NC_041016.1, forward strand.
TTATTAACATATGTGACTTTTTTTTATTATATGGGATCATTTTTATTTTATAAAAATTAATAAAAAATATTTTTTTCATCGGTGGACCTAAAGTTTTAATTTTAATTGTTTTACCCTTAGATCAACCTCGATCCCACCCAACAAAAAAAAAATGTGTTGTTTAAGTGTTTTTTTCTCTTCTATTTTATAGAGAAATGTGTTTTCTATTATTATAAAAAGTGGATAAGTGATCTCTTGGGTTATAATTTTTTCAGTTAGTACAAATATTTCTCTAATATTATAATATGTGATTTTTTTCCCTTATCAATTAAGGGTTTTCACATTAAAATATTGTACAAATTTTTATTTAGTTTTAATTCTAATTTTAGTTGTGAGATATTATCTATTATTTTTTATACTTAAAAAATTGTTAATTTTATAATTAAAATTATTTTAAGAATAAATTTTGATTGATTGGCAATACTTTTTAAAAAATACCGATGGTCACAATTATATACTAAAAGGTATTATAAAAATTCTTTGTAGATGTGTATCGTAGCTCGACATTATGACTAATAGCAGCAAGAGTCAAACATTTATATTTTATAATACAAATGTTTCAAACTTTCAATAACGAATTCTGTAAACAAATATCGTAGAAGACCAAAACACTTCGATCCTAGTTCTCATAAACAAGTGTACGTAATAACTAAGTTCCTTTTCTATATCAAGTAAAACTGCACAAAAAGAATGAAAGAACACGTATTCAACAAATGTAATTCTTCTCAGAAAAGTTTGCTGGCAAATTCGTCTATGTCAAGAACTCCTTCCATGCGATACGAAGTTGATTTAGAAGCAAGTTCCCTCAGTTGTGACACACTCCTTCCCAACTTCAAAGCCATCTTCATTTCAAAGAGTTCCCCATTTTCCCTTCTCTCCAAATCTTCCTCTTCCAAAGTTGATTCAAGAGAAGTTTCCAACATCTTGAAGAATCCCCCAGAGGCTCTGTACATTTCAAAAACCATGCCTACTTGCCCTCCATGCTCAAAGCTGTTAACTGCTGAAGCCAATGACCCAGCCATGAGAGGCACCAATGCTCCCCAAGAACCATTATTGCCTATAAATGCAGTTCCTGCAGCTGCAATTCCTGTGAGCAAAGGCCCTGCAATGGCCAAAGTCTTGTTTACCTTCAAAACCATGTTTCCAAGCCTCTCATAGTCCTCACTGTCTTTTCTCTTCACCACTTCAACAACCTCCCTCAGTTCCATTTCTAGTTCTTCACTCCATCCATTCATCTTTCCCATTCTCTGTGTTGGAGTCCAAGGGTAAGTCTCTCCGGTGTTTACCTCCTTCAGATGCACAGCACTCTCTGACTTTCCTTTTCCCTCGTAGGGTTTAGAAGGCCACCACACAGCTGGCTCAAACTTCTTAGGGAATTTCTCAAGCATTGCTCCCAACAAGGGAAGTGGGAAAGCCTTGTCGAGCGCCAAAACCTTCTCCATTGCACCCTTCACATCTTCCTCCGTAGGGTTATTCCCGAGTGCAAGTGTGGTTTCTATTTCGCTCTGAAGGTTCCTAAACAACCTAGAAGCGTTGCGCTGTTCCTCCGTGAGTTGAGAGGGTTGGATCTTGTTCATGATGAGTGACATCCCCGTGGCTGCTGAAAACAAAAGAGCAGAAGATAGCTTCAGAGCCAAAAGAGGTGCACCTGCACCGCACGTGGCTGCAACACCAGCCATGGTTGTGGCAGTGAGTGTAATCATGTTGATGGAGTTGAAGAGCAACGTGTTCCAGTTGTCACGTTGCTCGCCAATGTTGTCGTGCATTTCAACTCTATCAGCTACAGCTTCCAAGATTGCGTAGAGTTGAATAAGCGCGTTAGGGTTTGTAGAATGCTGTTGTTCACCAATATCATGTGATATTGTGCTGTTGAAACTCTTCTTTTCTAACATTAGACTTGTGTCTTTGGGTTTTAATTCCTCTGCCTGCTTTATGGTGCGTAACTTTGGGGCTGAAACATCCACTCTTGAGAGTTTCTTTGGAACGTGGATTGCGGCATGTATTTTCTTTGAAGACATGGAAGTATGAGAAAGTAGGGTTGAGGTTTGTATGGAAGCCATGAAGGGTTTTAGTTTAAGCTTTTTTTCTTCTATACGTAATGTAATGTTTGCTTTTTTGTGTTTAGGACAGTGGGGTTGATGAGGAAATAGTTGTTTGGTTTTGGTGTTTAGATACGTTAGTTGGGGGTTAGTATTTATAATTATGAAACCAAAGGGGAGGCGGAAGAGTCAAAATCAAATGAGGAAACCCAATTAGATTGACCAGTTTTATTGACATGGTCTCTGTTCAAAATTCCCAGCTTCGTTGTTGTGGCTAGTTTTGGCTCTCAACATGCGACGTAGTAAAACCACACTGCTGCAATGTGTGTTTGTTGAAAGGCAAAAGAAAATTAGTATGCATGCATGCATGCAACAAATCCTATGACTGCTCCTTTTCATTTCAGTTATTTTTGCATTATTTTTTTTCTTCAATACATTGGCTATTGTTGGATAGTCTTTAACTTTGAAATTTCTTTGGCCTTACCAAATACGTCTTAAATTTCCCCGCACAATTAGTTTTGAAAAGTTGCACTTTTGTTAGACAATAATATCGATCTCGTGTGTGGACTTTATGAACAAATTAAATTAAGATTTGACGAACGAGGAAAAGTAGTTTTAGAGTGAAATTTGGTTTTAGGCACTGTATAAAAAAATAAATGTTAATGAATGGCAACAGCAAAAGTTGCTAAATAAATGTTAAAAGCTAATCTTTATGCCGATGTTAGCTGTCTTGGCCGTCATTACATATATCAGGAGCAAAACGGAGCAGGAAGTTTTTTATCCCAATTTAGGAAAAGAAAAAAGATAATTAAAAGAAGACCTCAAATGTTATTAGACAAAGAGAGAGAAAAAATATAAATATTATAACATTTATGATTTGATAAGGAAAAAAATTAAAAGATATTAATTAGATATTTAAAATGAAAAAGTGTTTAAGTAACATTGTACTTTTGCAAATACAATTATCAGTTTATCATGCTTAGTTTGAACCAAGATAATATCCCGTAATTGTGCTTGAGATTGACCATTGATAAAAGTCAAGGGCAACGTAACAGGGGAAGTGGGCGCGTTGAGCCAACGGCAACTCTACATTGATGTGTCAATAATGTATAGCAGAATTTATTTGAAAAATACTGTACTAACGAAGATGCTCAGCAATAGCTCACGCTGGGCAAAAAAGTATTATAAATTTCATATATGCATGGGTAAAAAATATTTATTAATTTATTCTCTGTAAGCAAATATTTTTCTATTCAGAGAAAACAATTTATTCATTGTTGAAAAAGATAAATTCATTTAAAGTTATTATACTTATCAAAATTTACAAAATGTGACGTCCTACATGACACTCAGAGACACATGTTAATCCTTCATAGTCCCATTATAGCAGTGCAAACATTCGGCTCTTAGAAGTCGGACTTTCCAACTAATAGGTTATCTCCAACCTATTAATATTTGAATATATTCGAATATCTTATCTATTATCTATAAGCACATGATAATTGCTATTCAAGAGTACAAAATGCATTATAAAGTATATAAAAAGTAGTAATGTGCCTCTAATTTTATTGTTTTTTGTGTGAGATTTGTAAATAATTGATTTTGTTTGAGCTTTACATAATGGAGGCTTCATTTTGATGATTGATATTGTTATTATTTGAATTTTTAGGTTTAAGAAAGGAAGATTTGGAAGTGCTGCTGAAGAACTTGCTCACTAAGCCAGATTAGCTAAGCGAGGCTAATCTGTTTAGCGAGAAAGTCAGCTCGCTCAGCGAAGCCTTTGTCGCTTCTCACGCTTAGCGCGTCTACATTCGTTAAGCGCTTAGTCACTAACTCTTGCTCAGCGAGACATGCTCGCTGAGCGCGCATTCGTAATCTGAGAAACTCAAAAGTCTTTAAAGCTAGAAGAGAAAGGGAAACCAAGGGACACATGCAGCATAGGTGAGAAGAAAACACAACACCAAGGCTGAGGGAAAAAAAGGAAGTTGCTTTCTTCATACTTTTACTTCACCATTCCATTTCTATCTTGTTTTTAGCCTTGTAATGAGCTCTCCATGCTAATGGAGGGCTAAACACTTTATTGTTAGGGAGTTTTTCCATTGAGCATTCTTGATATAAAAACTCTAACTATCTATTTAATATTATTTGCTAGTGTTCTCTGCTTCTATTTGTGGTTAATTTTTATATTTGTGGCTTCATCATTCATTTATATGCTTTGTTAGGATTTAAGTGTTGGGAAATGCTTTTAGTCCTTAGAACTTGATAGAGCAGCTAGAAGCCTTCATTTCTAGGAATAGTGTGAAGTAATCTAGTAGAAATTGCATCTAATTCGTAATGCGGCTGATTTTGTTGAGGGATCAAGAATGAAACTAGGAGGGTCAGGCTCTTTCATGTGAGAGATTGCAGTTGGAGTTAATTTGACGATGCAAAGAACATTAGAATAATGTTAAATAGAAAAAAACTTCATTAATCACGTCAAGAGAAAGTTCAGTAGAATAATCCCTGACATATTCACCTCAGTCTTTGTTTCATCTCACAACTCAGCATTTATTTTTAGCATTTGTTCTTAAGTTGAGAAAATTTGTTACAGTCTACTTGATGATTTGAATGAGTTGTTTCATTTAACTTTATTGCAATTAAACATTGTTTACAAATTGAATATGCATCATTGAAGTACAAGAAATTTCCTGTGGATACAATACTCGGTCTTACCGTTTTAATTACTATACTTAAACTAATTGGTGCACTTGCAATCGTCTAACAGCCCACACATTATTTACAAGGTACGATTATCTTCTAGCTTTTATTTATAAGCTACAATTTATCTCTAGCATTATCTATAAGTTCCCGACTATTATCTACAAGCTGACAATTATCTGTAAAAGTTATAACAACTTCTACAAACAAAAACCCGCAGCTACGCTTCACTCATATAAATATCAGGTTCCATCAAACCCTCCACGCATCTACTCAGCTCTTGAGCACATTCATGTTTGCTTGCACCTCGGACACTTATACGCATATACTTTCTTATTTCTCCTAACTCATTTTTATTTGATCGTTGGAGTCCTTTATTTTGCAGGTTCTCCCTTTTGTCCTTTTGACAAAGACACCTCTCAAAGCCAACGTATGAAATTCAAGAATTCTCTTTGGTCACGTCCACCCTGACGTGTATTAACTCCAAATTTTGATAAGAACAATTATACTCAGTTATTTTTTCCTTGGCCAATTTTATCAAGTGCCAAAGGGGCCGCAGAGACCAATAAAGACACAATTCAAAGGATTTTAATTCAAAGGATTTTACATAATAGACTTATACTACAAGAAAATTTGTTCATTAAGAGCTACTTATATAATTAATTAACCCTTGAGCACCAAGGCATCTAGCTCAAATAGATGCCATCAAACAAAATTGTGAATGATGTCAAAGAAAGTTGAACATAAGTTTATGGCAAAAAAACCAAGAGTTTTCTTTTAAATTATTAACCAATGTGTCAATATGCAGATAGAAAAATGTCACATGGATACTCATTGTGTTATTTAACATATAGATAGAGGAAGTAAAAGAAGAAAAAATATAAATATGATAGGATTTATTATGTGTTAAGAAGAGAGATAAAAAGAAATGAAAAATATTGGAGAAGTATTTGAAATGATGAAATGTTTTTGTATTATTATGGTACATATTGATTACTTTGTTTAATTTTTGTGTGTGTAAAGCATTGTATTTTTTATGGTATAGCGGTTAACTGAGAAGCAGAATGAATTGGAGGAAATTCTAATAAATATTTTATGTTCCGATATATCGTTTCACTTTCTGGTGTTATGATTTATGAATTTTCCTTTCAATAGTTACCTATATTTCTAAAGGAAGGATCATATGCATATTAACGTTCATCAACGGGGGCAGAAGGGGTTGGTCCTCCCATAACATATATAACCAACCAAGATTTAAATATCGAGTTAGAGAATTATTAACATTTAATGTTCAACAGTAGTGCTGTAAAACATGATTGTCTGAAAATAAAATATACATGTAAAGAGCTAAACAAAAATCATATTCACATATATTAACATTCTTTTCTTTTTATAGGACAAAAAATAATAAAGATAAAAAGGAAATCATAAAAATATAGTTACCTAGCTACAAAGACTAATTACCTAGGCTTTGGTTGGAGAGATATGGAGAGGAACGGAGAAGGATGATTTTTATGAAATTTTATTATTTGGTTTAATTTTGAGGAGTGGAATAGAGGAAAAGCAAAATCACCCCTTATTTAATTTTTACTCCTCTCAAATATTGAAGGATTTGGAAGAGAGAATTCAAAATATTTTAAGTGTATTAATTAAAATATTTCTGCTTAGTATTGAAATCTAAAATTATAAGTGGGCCATAAAAGTAAGTTAATTTTTAAAATTTCTTTCTTTTTCTTGTTAATAAAACAACAAAAGGACTATTATTTTTCCTCTCCTTCTTTACAATTCCATCCCCTTCTTTAAATCAAATAGTAACACCATTTTTTATTCTTGAAAACATTTTATTTTAAAAATAAAATAAACTAAAATATATTTTTAATCCCTATAAGACTAGCTCCTTTCAAAAAAATCCCTATAAAATGAGCTTGTTTTAATTTTAGTCCTTATTAAAATTTCCTTTATTTTTCATCTCTCTAAAATTTTAAATTATTGATTTTAGTCCCAATCAAATGAGCAAGTTTTTATTTTGCATGATTCCTATAAAATATTTTTCATTAGTTTTAATCCCTCAAAAATCTAAAATCGATATTTTTGGTCCTAAAGTTCATTCTAAATTACATAAATAAAATTTATTTTAGGGATCTAAAATATTTTATAAAGATATTATATGTTTTTTATGCATAAGAAGTAAAGGTATTATATGTTAACATTCTACCCCAAACAATACCAAATTTTACCTGGGATGGACACTTGACCTTCCGCTAGAAGTCATTAACAAGTGTCACATGATAGAAGGGATAAAAATAAAATTTTAATATTTTGAGGAATGAAAATCAAAGAAAAAAATTTATAAGGACGAAAATTGAAACTTACTAATTTTACATAAATTAAAAATATATTTAAGTCAATAAAATAATAAATTCATAAATGCTTTTCAAGAATCAGTTTTTCAAAATGATAGAATAATTCAAATTAAAAAGAAAACCAGCATTAATTAAAATGCTGTTTTCCTGATGTTTTTTCATTCGTTATAGATTATCGTGGGACACTTTTCTTCTTTCTGAACATATTATGGTGAAAGCTTGAGTTAGCCTTGAAATAATCATTGAGTGTGGTAATTAGAATGAGTACAATCTAAATCTCTTGAGGAGGATTTATTGGAGGGCAAATCTCGGCCGAGGGACATGGAGAGCTGCAAAATGCAAGAGAGTTTATAGGTTGTTTCCGTTAATCAGAGCGGTTTTGATATAGTTGATTTTTTAATTAATAGTAATTAAGTTAATTATTATCTCATTATTTTAATATTTAATGATAATTTTATTATATATTTCCACTTCATCTCTGTATAATTAAAATATTATTTTAAAAAAATTCTCATCTTTCTTAATGTCTAGACGTTTAAAGTGTATTCAATAATTAATTTTTATGAGAAATACATTTTAACATGTTGTTGTCCCCACTCAAATAAAATTTTGTATGTCATACATAGTTAGTGTACTTATTCTTATTGTTCATCTAAGAAGTGACAATTAGTGAAACACTGCATCGAAAGGAAACATTTTGACTCGTGTCATTCATTCTTGGATTCATGAATTAAATTACAAAATTTTTAATGAGCAACAATTTTCTCCGGATACCCCACACTCAAGATCTCCTCTTTCTTCTTCATATCGTTGTCACCTTCTTCTGCTTTGACAACCATTGGTTCGATGGCTACTAGCAGCTTCGTATTCTTCACTCAACGATCCAACCCAAATCCAAAATGTGGGTATGTTTGCTGCTGAGGGTTTTGGTTTAAACCGAAATGTGGATATGTTTATTGCTTAATGAGATATTTGCTTATGTGAGATTAAAAGGTTCAATTTTTAAAAAAAATATTTTCATTATATACATGAACTAAATTGAACCATATATAATAATATTATCATTAAAAATCAAAATAACAAGATAATAATATAACTTGTTTGTGAGCGTCATACTCTCCTTTGAATGATGGACCCCTGGCCATTGTCAACTTGTTTCTTTCCACCTTCAGTTCTAAGTCATTTTTAAATTTTTTACTTCATTTTTACGAACTGAGCATACCTTCTTCTATGGTCAACAATATTATGCCAACTTTCAGCTCTTCGTATCTTTACCGTTATATTTTTATTCCTAACGGTCACACTTATTTGTTCAGGATAAAACAAACACATAACAACATATATAGCTTCCTTTTTTTCTTAAAAAAAAAAAACTTCCTTCTGTGGCTTAAAGTAAATGGGTAAAGATATATTATCTGGAAACTCACAAATTTCAAATAAGTCATCTCACTTCTAATTTCTCTTTATCACTTTCTTTTTATCACGTTACATCACCAATCAAATTAATCTCTAATCTTTTTTTTTATTATTTTTCTCAAAGTGTAAGCATCTATAGAAGTGTTCAAGAATCATTATATTTTTCAAAGTAAATATTCAACGGGATGACATAACCTCACATCTGGGTGCTACCATGTTGGAAAAAAAATATGTATTTTGTATGTTGCACATAGTAATTAAAAGACTAAAGAGGTTTAAAAAAAAACCAATTGAAATTTTTTGGTCTAATTTTATTTTATATACGTTATGAATATCAAGCATGCGTTTGCATGGAGTACTTGAGAATTCTAAAAAATTTAAAATTTTAATTGCTTCATTTTTATTTTTTATTTGTTTGGATAAAATCATCAAATTTCCTCTTTTTCAATATTTGTGTTTAGGTATAGTAATCAAATTTCCTTATTTCATGTTTTGATAAAATAAACAATTTTTTTCTTTTTTAAAATTTTGTATTTAAACATAGAAAAGAGGAGAGAGAGTGTGTTAGGTAAGGAAAAACTATTCTACCATTATTCCTAATTCATATCCTTGGTGATTACATAATATATATATATACATATATATATATATATATATATATATAATAGAGATACTCACAATCTCCTCCACCAGACTTATAATAAACTCATTCTAGAATCTCCCTACACTATTATCCATATTTATCTATTATTGTTAAAAGACAAATAGTGGACCTAAGTGCACAACTCTATTGACCACATAATAATATTCTTAACAATACTATCCCCATCGAAAATCAACCTTATTCTCAAAGTTGGGTATGGAGGTAGACCTTGACTTCAAGTGGCCAAAAAGGAAAAGGGGAAATGGTTGTTGGCCTCAGTGAAGAATTCAAAAATGACAAAATGGAGTGAATAGTGAGTTAAAAAAAATTTGAAACATAGGGTGGGTTTAGAAAAAACTAACACATGAGTGAAGTTGCTTTGTTAGTGGGCTTGTTTGGGCCGAGTTTAAAGGCATACTTTCATCAAGAGCCAAATAAAATTTCTTAGAATGAATCTCATGAACAAGTTTGGAAAAGAAAATGTAACAAGCAATAAAAAGGTGAATATAGATCCTACTTCAATTGCATCCTCTTCATCATGTCAACCTAGAATCATCAAGCTAATCACTCACATCCATTATCTACTGCAAGATGTACATTGCATAATGAATCTATGATTTCTCATGAAGATTTTCATGATCAAACTACGAATTTGTCCCATGAAGATGCAGGTAAATTAGTTGGATTGTGTACTCATCACAGTAATGTTGCAACTCTCAGTTAATGTCCTATTGATCATACTATTATAACTAACTGAAATTTTTTGTATTTAGAATTTCATTTTAATAGTCTGTTAATGACAGACGAAGAAAGCTGTAGTGATGATGAAACCAGACATATTAATGCAAGTAAATTAATAACTTCATGCTATTGGAGATTTAAATGCACTACTTGATTGCGTATAACCTTTGAATTATCAATTTTTAATAGGTTACCATGACATTGGAGACCCTATTTGGACATGTCAAGAATGTGGAGCACAAATGTGGTATGATGAAAGGATAAGCAAAGATAAGAAGAGTCTAAATCCTAGGTTTAGTCTTTGTTGTGGTGATGACAAAATACAATTGCCAATTCTTAAAGAACCTCCTGATATTCTGAAAGAACTTTTGTTTGGCAATTCAAGACAGAGCAAAAATTTCCAAACTCATATTCGATTATATAACTTGATGTTTGCATTTACATCCCTTGGAACAAAGATTGACAGAACATTAAATAGAGGAAGGGGACCTCCATCATTTTGAATATAAGGTCAAAATCACCATTTGATTGGAAGCCTCCTACCAATGCCACAAAATTCACCAAAATTTACATGACTCTACATTTATGACATAGAGAATGAAGTGCAAAATAGACTTGCTCATAATCCTTAAGTCAACACAACATAGCTCTAATTTTCTTAGTATATGTGAGGCATAATACATTCATATTCAAAGTAAAATACAAATAATTTTCTTAATATATGTGAGGCATAATACATTCATATTCAAAGTAAAATACAAATATAGTGACTACTGCTCTTCATATTTGATTTTAGGTATGTTCAATTTTTACAGGTTTTTTCTATAATTTTATCTAGGCATATTATAGTGACTACAACTATTATAATAAATACATTTTTGGTTATTTCCTTTGTAGTAACAAAGATTCAATGGAGGAAGAGATTGTTATGAAGCTGAAACAAATGCTTGACCATGAAAATAGATATGCTCAAACCTTTAGAATGGCAAGGGATAAATTTCGTGACTCCTAAGTTTGTGATTTAAAATTGAAACTTATATGTGACAGACAAACTGATGGTAGACTATACAACTTGCCTAAGGTTGTTGAAGTGGCTGCTCTTATAGTTGGTAATCAACAAACAGGAGAAAATAGAGATATCATAGTAGAGAAACAAAGTAGGCGGTTAAAAAGAATTGATGAACTACACCCTTCTTACTTACCCTTGCAATATCCATTGCTATTTCCTAAAGGCGAAGATGGATACAGAAAGGCATATTGCATAAGGCTAACTTTCGCAGTCATGCTGCAAAGAGGAAAAAAGTAACAATCAGAGAACATTTTGCGTATCGAATGCAATCAAGACCTAATGAGGCTCAAACTATTCTAAGATCAAGGAGATTGTTCCAACAATTTGTAGTACATGGCTACACCATGATTGAATCCCAAAGGTTAAACTATGTGAGAAATCATCAACAAGATCTAAGGGTTGACAAATATAAAAATTTGAGTCATTCCATTTCAACAAATTATAATGTACTACATTTTTAACTTTGTTAGCATTTTTACAAGTTCCAACATATTCACTTTTTGAAGAAGTAGCAATGCACGTCTATCCACTTTATCTTTGTCAAACATACAAACCATTACTTATATCATTTGTAATTCAGACTTATTTTTGTGCTAACCATATATGACATACCATATATAATATGTCAATCTCATATTTCATTCAAATGTTAACTTGATTAATATCATTTATAATTTCTTTAATATAATTAAACTATTAATATATATTATCAAATAGTACTATTAGTCCGTAGTAACAACCACGTGGGTTAATATCGGCTCCTCACACTTTGTGAAGATATTTTTGGGACAACAACCATAAATGAATAGTTTAATAATGCACACGAGACACGAATTGCAGTCCCAGGCGCAGTTACCTGTTCTGTTATTGAGTCAAAGGGTGTGAGTGAGTGTGAGCAAGATGGGTTCTTTGGCAAAGAAGGGACTCAACAATTACGTCAAACAGCTCCAGCAACACCCTTTGAGAACCAAGGTTCTACTTTTTCTGCATCCATCACACTTTTCAATTTCAATTATTTTCTTGTTTTTTTCATTTTTCTTTTGCATCTATTTTCGTTGACCGATTCATTGGGGATTAAATTAGGTAATCACTGCAGGGGTACTATCAGCGATCAGCGATGTTGTGTCTCAGAAACTTACTGGGATACAGAAACTTCAACTCAAACGTCTTCTTTTCAAAGTGGTCAGCGTCTTTTCCTTTTTGTTTTTTTTTACTCTTGTCATACAACTAGTGTAATAACCAAAATTTCTAATACGAGTATATTATAGTCCACTTGAGTAATGCTCAAATTGCCCTCCCTTGATAGATTAATATGTGCTGTATCTTAGGGGTCTATTTTCTGTATTTTTTCATGGCTCTGAGCATTATTGGTTTGAATAATTAGGTTTGAATTTCTGCTAAAAACTATGGGACTTTAAAAAAGATGAAATGAGGATTCTGAGTTGAAATTTCAAAGTTTACTGGACTAGTGTTCAAATCAAAACATCATGGATTCTGTTAAGTCTGCAAATTGATGGCAATCTGGTCAAAGAAAAGAAGAATACTCTTATTACAAGGTTTTCTCATAGCTGATAGTCTCATTTACATTAAAAAATAAACTAAAATGTGTGCAAATTGATCTATCTGGAAATGGGAGTGTAATTTTTAAAATGAAGGGGAAGATGATGTAGTTTAAGCATCTCAAAGATGAGTGTATTTAATTCTTCTAATATTTGTGTGGAAGAGAGAGTGCCAGACTATTCAGGCTGGACTTTTGGGGGTTTGGGGTGATAGGAAATTGGAACTCTATTGTCAAAAGCTGATTTTAAAAAAGATGAAATGGTTGTTTTTTTGGGTTTCACTTAAAAAAAAAAATCAACATGTCGCTGCTCATTCTGATGGAACTACGTTGCTTGCATAATCATTTATGTTTTAACTAATACAGTTATGTGTGGCTTGCGCTTTTTGTTTTTATATTTATGCATTAGGAGTCATGCAAATCGTTTATTTCATGCAGATTTTCGGAGCTGCTTATCTTGGACCCTTTGGACACTTTTTTCATTTAATACTGGATAAAATTTTCAAAGGAAAGAGAGATTCAAAAACTGTGGCCAAGAAGGTAAGACTGCAAAACCTTCTGTTCTAACTATATCTATCACGCCTGGATTCAGGCATTGCGGTTGGCACCTGTGTCATCAATCTTCTATTCTTACAGTTTTTGCAGCTTGAAATATCAGCTAATTTATGCAGTAGTGTTGAAAGCACTTTGAATCCTTAACTGTAAAGAATTTAGGGGAAATGAAATAATTTACAAATCCTATCAAAAGTGGCAGGGTTTACAAGTTTGTACTTGTGTAAGTTGTGTTATATTGCACTCAAAATGCTGCTATTCATGAATTGAATCCTTAAACAGTTAAAACTAATATCATTCCAAACATTATTTACAACAATTTGTTTATAATTAAATGAGTATTTTTTTTTTTTTTACATACCACCTCTCTCAATACAAATGAGAGAAAAGATGATGTATATAACTTATCCTTTTGTAACAATTCTTTTTTCTTTGATTATTCTTTTTCAGGTTCTGATTGAACAGTTGACATCTAATCCTTGGAACAATTTGCTTTTCATGATTTACTACGGATTAGTTGTTGAAGGTTAGTCATTTTTCAACATCTAACTTTTTTATTTACATTGAAGAAGCATGGAAATACTCCAAGTAAGATACAGGTGGAAAATGTGGACAAATAGAATAATTCTCATCAGTGTCAAAAATAGGGTCCCCAACTCTGACATTCCTGGCCAACTATTTGTTTACTTATAAAATAAAAAAAATGAGTTATCCTAAAAATGATGTGTAAATGGCATGCTTGGTTGGTGAGTTGTGTACTTGTGTGTTTATGATGAAAAAGTGGATTTCAGGCCAACCTTGGGTGAATGTGAAAGCTAAAGTTAAGAAGGATTATCCATCAGTGCAGTATACATCATGGACGGTAATATTCTATTACAAATGTAGAAAATAACAGAATTTACTGGAAGACCAATTTTTTGTTTTTGACTTTAGAACCCCCAATGAATTGAACTGCAGGTCTGGCCTGTTGTGGGGTGGATAAATCACAAATTCATGCCTCTTCATTTCCGTGTTGTTTTCCAAAGCTTAGTAGCATTTTTCTGGTACGTGTTTTTTGTTTGCCTTTCCCTCTACTTTCCTTGACTTGTTAATGATCATTCCCTTTGGTAAACAACAACTAAATTGAGATCATTCATTGAGTGTATTTTATTTCAGGGGAGTATTCTTGAACCTTCGAGCACGATCTATGGCATTGATTAAAGCCTGAAGCAAAGAAGATTACTGTATATGCTCCTGCTTGCTAGGAAACTGTTACTCTTTCCAGTGTAGTTTGCATTAGTTTAAACTAATCAAAATAAGATCTGCTGTTCATGTTAATGTCTTGGCAAGATCTTTTAGTTTGTCTGATTATTTAGACATGGTTAATTTGCGGTGCTCGGAATATACAAGTTTGCGAATGTTAATGGGTGTTTAAACAAACGGTGATAAAATTGATTTTGAAGAAATGTATTTATGTTTTAGATGTTTTATTATAAAAATAAGTTAGTAGTAAAATTCAGTACAAAAATTTTATTCAATGCAAAAGCTATTTGAAAATGCTTTAACTTAAAATCAATTATGAATTTAGAAACCATTTCACAATGTAGAACCAAGCACGAAAAAATTTAACTAAATTCACATTAATTGGTATTTTAACGAGATTCAAGAGAATTCAATGTGAAATCAAGTACACACTTAATCCTCATATGTGAATGTCAAGTGAATATTGGAGACAAAGTAATAACTAAGCATTAATAAGTTTTCTTGGCAATTTTGTCAAGGGAGAGGAAATTCATTTCTTCCGGGATCATTGCCGTCATTTGATGCAGCTGATCTATGGTTGAACAAAAGCAACTAGATGGTTATAATTGATGCGCCATAACAACTATTCTGAAGTAATAATTTCTCAATTTTTAACCATTCATAATGTTAAAGGTTCATATAAACAGAACATCACAATTTGAGAAACATACTAATATACTAATAAATAGATTATTGTATCGTTAGGATTTTATGCACTTTTATGAGAAAGGGTATGAAGGGATTGAAGCATCGCGCGAGTCAAAAATCCCAATGAGGTTGTATTTGTATACCTGTATTGTCAAAATCTGTGTTGTTGAATCCTCAGAGGAAGCTGTGGCACGTGCTCTGTTTCAAGTCACGTGAAAGTTGAGACAACTCTTCGCGTTAGGTATATATGCTTATAAATTTTTTACACAATAATTTCAACAAAAAAATTTAGAAAATAGAAAGAGTATGACATGATATGATTTCTTTTTTGGTGAAGACATGGTGTGATTATATTAAATATAATATCCATGCTCTCATTTTCATTATCGTCAAAGTTTAATTGATGGGAAATAGTTTCAACAATTAAATATTTTCATCATGTGAATTTCAATGTAACAACCAAAATTTGATTGCAAATCACACTATACATGTTTTAATGATTTTATTCTTAAAATGTAATATAGTAACTATTTTTATATGTTATTGGTTTATGGCAATATATGAAATTATAACAAGACCAACTCTTCGGAATCTTTATATTATGAAGGATTTTGGTACCCTCAGTGACGTGGACAATTAAGAAAAGTTTATAATTTGGTTTAGTCCCTCCTTGTTGTAACTAATTAATTTTTTTTATTTATTAATTGTAGTATAAAATATTAAAAGCAAATGAGTCATTCATCTTTCCTCTTAACCATATATTCTAACTCGGCCCTCAACGACGCTCCTTGTTATCCCTACCTTGTGTTTGGATTAGAAATTTCAAAATTTTAAAGAATTTGAAATGTCTAGAATTTGAATTTCTTTGATTTTAATTTCTTTCATTTTTCAAATGTTTTGTTTGGATAAATCAATTCAAATTTCTTCCATTTTAAATTCTTTGTTTGGATAGGGCAATTCAATTTCCTCCATATGCAAAATTTCAATTTTATATTTTAAATAGATAAAATTTTAATATTAAATTTTGTAGAAAATAAACACAATCTAATTTTGAAATATTAATTAAAAAAAATTCAATTTTTAATAATTTATAAATATAAAATATTGATAATTTTAACTAGGATTATTTTATCTGATCACAAATAGTGATATTTTTAAACTGACATCAATCAAGACTATTTTTCAGTCGACATCAAATAGGATTTTTTTTGTCAAAGTATGTTGGGAATATTTGTCAGCTGACGTCAGTCGGAACTATTTTTTGGCTAACGTTGGTTGAGTTTATTTTTCAGTCGATATTGATTAGATTTTTTTTACCAACGTCGACTAGGTTTTTTTCGTCGACACCAGCTAGGGTCTTTTCGAACGACATTGACCAAAGCTATTTTTAGCCAACGTCGGCCTAAAAAATCCTAGCAGGCGTTGACAAAAAAATCTACCCAATATCGACTAAAAAATAGCTTGGTCAATGCCAACCAATAAAACCTACCCGATGTCGACTGAAAAACATCATTAGTCAACATTGGCAAAAAAATCCTTAGTCAAAGTTGGCTAAAAAAATAGCCCTGACCAATGTTGGACAAAAAACCCTACCCAACATCGGATATAAAATAGCTTTGACTGATGTTGGCTAAAAAATAGCTCTGACCAATGTCGACCGAAAAAACTCTGATGGATGTTGACTGTAAGAACCTAGTCGATGTCGACTAAAAATAGTCATGTCCGATGTTGGTCAAAAATATCTAGCTAGTGTTAGCAGAAAAAACCCTAGTCAACATCAACCAAAAATCCTAGCTAATGTGGTTAAGAAATAGCCCTAGCTGATGTCATCCAGAAAACCCTAGTCGATATCAGCAAAAAAATCCTAACCGACGTCGGCTAAGAAAATCCAGTTGACATCAGCCAAAACACCCTAGTTAACATAGGCTAAAAAATAACCTTAATCGATATTGGCTAAAAATAACTTTGGCTGATGTTGGCTGGAAAAATCTAGCTGACGTCAGCTGAAAAACCCTAACAGGTGTTTACTAAAAAATTAGTCATGATCGATGTCAGTAGAAAAAATCTAGCCAACTTTGACAAAAAAATCATTGGTCAACATCAACTGAAAAAATCCGGATGACAACGACCAAAAAAATCCTTGGTCGACATTAGGAAAAATTTTCCATGAGTGACATCAGTGAGAAAATAACCCTAATCAACATCATCTAAAAAAAATCTTAGTTGATATCGGCAAAAAATAGCTTTGGTTGATATCATACAAAAAAATTCTGACCGAAAAAACCTCGGCCAACGTCAGTGAAAAACAACTTATGTCGATATCGACCGTAAAAACTTTGGTCACTCGTAGTTATGAGTGTTGAGCGAAAAAGAGTCATGAGCAAGAACGTGAATTAGAGTGAGTATGTCCAAAAAAAAGAATTTCAAATTCTATATCTTTTGAGAAAATTTGAAATCTCACTATTTTAATCAATCAAAATGATTCATAAAAATACCAGAAATTAAATCTCCTTTCAAATACTCTATCCAAACAAGCTATTTTATCATGAATTATTTTAATTTTTTTAAAAAAATGAATTCTCCTGCTAAATTATTCCATCCAAACACGGACTAGGGGTTTGTTCTGATTGTTTTTCTGTCTACGACCTTCTTTCTTCCATCGAATATGTTTCCCGTTGCTGTCATTTTCGTGGCTGTTGATTCTGGAAATAGAGGTATTGTTGCGTCTAGGTGTTCTATTTGAGAAATTTAGGGTTCTGATATGTCTATTTAGGTTCAAAATATTTTAATTTTATCTACTATATATTTTAATTAAATAACCATGGACACTAAATAGCAAAATTAAAAACTTCATAACAAATAGATGATGGGTCATTAGTAAATGGTGTGTTCGTCTGATATATGGACACGTAATCAAAGTACCAAAACCGTCTAGGTGCGAAAAATTTGCCTTATAACAAACATAAATAGTCAAATACTTGCTATGAAAATTGAGGTATAGTATTCAACTTGGGAAAAGGTGATGGATGTGTGAACGAGAGAAATCTTTGCTTCTTTTTTTTTTAACCGAGGTTGCTCAAAAGTTAAAATCACAATGCGTAGGTATTATGTGAGGAACTGGTCAGAAAATGGAGCATCTGACCATTGAGTTATACTTGACAAATATGTAGCATTAATTTCAAAGTTATCTTGTGAACAACCGCGGCACCCTACAGTATCAATCATGGAAAAACAATTTTACTCAACCCACGTGAAAGAATGCAATAAATGTAAGGGAAAAAAAGGACTTCCAGTTATAGTACTTTATTAAACTCTGTCAAATTTTAATCAAATAAATGCATGGCCACGTACTAAAATATTAAACACAGCCATGTGACTTAGTTTCTTGTGGAGGTATATGTACGCTTTATTATTGCAGATATTAATATCATACTAAGGTCGTTGGTTGTCAAAAAGGCAGGTTAAAACATTCAACAAGAAGTTCATTTTTTTTTTTGCAAAGTCATCATTAATTAAAGTCTTCTTCAGGTCATGTTTTATGTTATTTAACAATTTTTTTTGTTGGTATTACAGCCTTGCAGGTTTTACTCGTTATTTCTGTTGAAAGTCAGCATAGGAGGGAGAACCCGGAGCAGATGTAGCCAAAATGAAAGGACAAACATAGATTTCAATGCTCGCAACTTATTCAGCCGTGTGGGGAAATTTCTCAATCACATTCCACCTGCTTATATATATGAATGTGCTATAAGAGAAAGTGGCAGAATTCAATCAAATACACCCTAACCATTACTAGTTAAGGCCTTCATAAAAAAAACAGCTAGAGCACATGGGAACCACTATGGTTTCAAGCAAATTTTCTTCTTTCTCATATTGCAGTTCAAGAAGAATAGCTGCCACAATCAATGTGCCGAAGATTAAGGTAACCAAAATCTCCACTCCAAGGCCTCCCAACAAAGACTTGGTGGCAGAATTGAATTATCTAAATAACTACATTTCAGCCACCAGCACAACTCATGCAAAAGAGAATCCTTGCTACTCCAATATCAGCACTAACAGTTCCACAGCACCTAGAACAAGCACACCAAATTCCATTGAGGCTGTTAAGCTTCATTTGATTATGGAGATTGTAGCAGAAAGAATGGAGATGCACAAGAATATCGGAGCACAGCGCGACAACTGGAACTGCCTGCTAACGACATCTGTTAATATGATCACTCTCTCTGCTGCAACCATGGTTGGCCTTGCAGCTGTTGGTTCAAGTGGAGCACCTATTGTGGCCTTGAAGGTGTCCTCCACAATTCTTTACATGGCAGCCACAGGGTTACTTGTGGTCATGAACAAAATCCAGCCATCACAGCTTGTAGAGGAGCAGAGAAATGCTGCTAGGTTGTTCAAGCAGCTTCATGGAGAACTCAGAACAAGGCTTTCTGTTGGGAATCCTAGTGAAAATTATGTTAATGAAGCAATGGAGAAAGTCTTGGCATTGGACAGGGCTTACCCTCTTCCTCTATTGGGCTCAATGCTTGAAAAATTCCCTCAAACTGTGGAGCCAGCAGTGTGGTGGCCTAGACAGAAGCAAAGGTGTGTGAGAAAAGAAGAGTTTGGTGGGATTGGGAATTTGAAAGGGAAGAATGGATGGGATGCAAGTTTGGAAGATGAGATGAAAAAGGTTGTGATGGTTTTGAGAAAGAAGGACATGGAAGACTACTTGAGGTTGGCTAAAGGAGTTTTGAACTTCAACAAGGTATTGGCAGTTTCTGGTCCACTGCTCACCGGCCTTGCAGCTTTAGGATCAGTTTTTTTGGGTTCTGTGAATGCATCTTGGCCTGCTATGCTTGGGGTTATTGGAGGAGCTTCGGCAAGTGTTGTTAACACATTAGAGCATGGGGGCCAAGTAGGGATGGCGTTTGAGATGTATAGGACAACCACTGGCTTCTTTAAGCTCATGGAAGAGAGCATAGAGCTAAATATAAATGAACAAGATCCTCATAAAAGAGAAAATGGGGAATTGTTTGAAATCAAAGTTGCTTTACAGCTAAGTAGGAGTCTCTCAGAACTCAGGCAATTTACTGCTTCAATTTCATCCTCATATAAAGAGAATGATTGTGAAGAGTTTGCTAGCAAACTTTTCTAGATAGTGTTATTACCATGTATACTGGAACTATTAAGCTTTGTTTTGTAAATATTCTCATAACAAGAGAATGCTTATGAATACATTGTTAGCTGGTATTAAGTATAATATTATTACTATGTGTACTTACTATCATGATTTTTTTGGTAAATGTGATTTGTAGAGTTTAGCTTTGCTCCTATTATTCTTCAACTAGTTGTTAGCTTAGATCCACAGCTAATTAGCTTTTGTGTTAGCCATCTACATTGGCTTTTGTATTGCCTCCAGAATACTGAAAACAAGTGCAAAATAAGAATGAATTAAAACCAACAAGACCCACGTGATTGAGTGCTGTTTCCATTCCTTATTCTTGGGAATCTATTTCTTTTGATTTGGTGCATCTTTGCCACTCTATCCAATGAGCATGGCGACAAAGGAGAATTTGTATAAAGATTAAACTTCAGATTCGGACTGCGTGGAAATTCCCACGCTTTAGATAATCCAACTCTGGATTATTTAACATAACTTCTTTTTTTCAAATTGTAGATGTTATTGTATTACAAGTTGATTAATTAAAATTAACAGAATGGTTGAATCTGAAACTTTAAGACTAACAATGAATTATGAAGGACTTGCATTCTTTATGAACATATTTTGTTTCATTATTTTAAAATAAGGGAATTAAAGAAAGAAAGAGAAAACAAGAAGTGAACTGATAACGCCTTTTTCTCCTTCATAACTTCATTCGTGGCTATGGAGAAAAGAGTACCTGAAGATGGCTTTTGACATGAGATATAGTAAGCCCCTAACATTCATGAGCTGTAAAACCAACTTTGGTGTGGCCCAGTAAATCCAAATCGATCATATATCAACAGCATTCAAAATTAAAGGTGATCAACATTAGACCATAGCAATTGAAAAGATTATGCCTTTTGTTAGAGAAAAATTAAAAGTGAATGAAATAGGATCTATATAATGTTAACACATAACAAGGTTGCGTCTCGCAGAAGCTATGAGAAAGAGGGTAATTACTTATAAAAAAGTACTCTAATGTTTTAGGTAATAAGTAAAGATTATATCAAATGAATCATACCTCATCTTTGGGTGTCTCTGTCTACCTTCACAGTCATATGCCTATTATTTCTTAACGATTATGTGTAACTGTCCCATCTGAGGTGGAATCTTGTCAAATTATGTTCCTGCTACTTTTCTACTTTTCTTTAGAAAATGAGAGAAATTATGTTGTAATTCTCAAACTCCATGCATAAAGTAAAACAACATTTTAATTCTTAAGAAATTTCATGCTAGCTATTCAGTTCTCAATTCAATTTTGTGTAGGCTACTCATCATCCAACATAACAAAAATTAAAAGTAACGAGAAACAAATTTAAATCACAAGTTTAAAGACTAAGTACATAAAAGAGTATAGAAAATCATTGAACTATATATTAGGGAGATAATGTGTATGGTCAATGATTTAAACTTAAAGGTAATTAAATTTTAGGTTAAATTACTCTATAAGTGCCTCAATTATTTAATAATTTTTAATTAAATCATTGAATTATTAATTTTTAATTGGATCTTAAACTTGCATATATTTTTTAATTAGATTCTTTTGTCTAATTATTGTTATGAAAATTAAGTATATGAGTTAGTTATGTGAGTTTGTAGTAAAGTGTGAAAGAATATAGGTTGTGTGGACCTAAAGAGATGAAAATACTATTCGAAGAATATTGGGATCAAAACCGGTAGAAATGAGAATAATAGCTTGGAGAGAGGTGAGAATACCTAATACAAATTTGTAGAGATGACAATAATGATAATTTGGAGAAAGGTTAGAGAGAAATTAGTGTGGTTTAACTTTTCGTAATAACAATTAGATGGAATGATTCAATTATAAATTATAAATTTAAATACATAATTAATTAGAAGAAAATAATAACAAATAAAAACTAACATCGGTGGTTGAAGGAAAGAAGGACCTGAGAGATGTGGAGGGTTCAAATTCTTCTTATTAACAAAAAAAAATTAATAAATTAACAATTAATATTGACCAATAAAAATAACAAATAAATAAATTTAAAGACCTAATTAAAGGATTTGATGAAATAATTTAGAGATTTAAAAGGAATAGTTTAACCTAAATTTTATTGAGCTTTGTAAAAGTAAAAACTTACCCTTTCTTTAAAAAAAAAAAAGTTAAACTCCCCCGTCCAAATTAATGATTCATTTGGATACTTTAAACATACTTTTGGACCTCCAAATTTAGTTTGGTGTTATGTTTGATTTATCTGAAAAATAATTTTTTAACTCAGTTTGGAACAAACTCGGATTTAGAATAGAAGCAATAAATTGTTGCTTTCAAAGTAATAAAATTACTTTTGATATGTATAATTACAATAGAAACATAAAATAAAATTATATTATCCAAATAAATTTTATTTTATCAACATATTTTTACACAAAAAAATATTTAAACATAAATTATGTTATAGTAAACTTATTTTTATCAAACTTAAGTTTACAATATAATTTTGATTACCTTAAAAAAGTTTACAATATACTCTTGATTCAGACTAACGTTTCCAAACTAACATGTACTAAACATGAATAAACGATAATACAATGCATGAGACGCAAAATCAGAAAAATCGAAAGCCTAGGCGACAAAAATAGAAAGTACGAGGATTTATTAAGAAAACACAAAATCTTTTTTAGGGGTAATCTGGTTGTATGAAAGAAAAACTAAAATTCAAAAAAATTAAGAAAAAGATATTTGAATAAAAACACAATTAAAAAAAAAAGTATAAACCCACACAAATCGTTTAAAAAATTATTTTCTTTCGTTCTCATTTAAACACAACCAAACCATCCCGTTGTAACTTGGAAGCCCAAAATTTGTCCGTGCCTTGAAATTCAATTGTCGTGGGTCTCACTTCTCTTCTCTCTGTCACACTTTTTTTAATTTTTAATTTTTTGTGATTGTCCAATCTCCTGTGATTTAAGATTGATGACAGTGACGCACAACCTCTAACTGGGCCCATAGAATTGTTAATTTCTCTGATCCCATTGTGAATTTGTGGGGATCTGAATTGCGGAGGAAGATGATTCAGCTTCTGTTCACGGTGATATTTTCGGAGGCTTCGATGATAGCGTTGCTGCTGTTCAAGACCCCTTTGAGGAAGCTCGTGATAATGGGCTTGGATCGGTTGAAGCGAGGTCGTGGACCCTTGATGGTGAAGACCGTTGCAGGGACCGTTCTCGTGGTGTTGTTGTCGAGTGTGTATAGCATGTTGAAGATTCAGAAGCGTGGGATCCAAGAGGGTGCTGTTGTTAACCCCACCGATCAGGTTCTTATGGCCAAGCACCTCCTCGAAGCAACGCTCATGGGTATGTATTTCTGTTCCCCTTTCTATGAATTGATTTGTTTTCTGAATTCCTGATCTGATTCATGCGTGTGCAAGTTAATCAAATCTCAATTCATTCCTTGCATTAGGATTGTAATTTAATTTGTTAAGTCCTTTTGGGATATGGAATGTATACGTTGCTATTTGATGCTGATTGATTTCTTCCCTTGTTTAAATGTTGGAACAATTTGAGTAATGTAAGATTTGGAACAATTCACATGTGTATGGTTTTCAATGTTGATTTTTCTTTTTTTCCTCACAAGCAGAAGGCTTTTAGTTGTGTGGCTTGTGTCATTTCCTATGATGTTATTATGTTAAATTTTGTAGCTCGGGATTGCAATGACTATAAGTGGGAGCTTGTTTGGTCTTGATTGTCTGGGCCATGTTAGCAAAGGACATAAGGTGTCTGCCGGCACTATATGGAAATCTTTGTTTTTTTTGGACCAATTGCTTTATACTGACTCCTTTCATGAGGCATTGTGGTGACAACCATAGAGACATTACTTTTTATTCCTTCATTATTTTTTATTGCTGGACAAGGAACACATTATTTTTACTTTGCCCTGTGCTCAGTAGAATCAATATTTAACCCCTGAAAGAAGGCAAAAGAACAGCGGTAGATTTAGATTTTCTGCAGTCAGATTTTTCAAACATTCACACAGTCAACAATCGGAACCATTGGGTGATGATCAGACAACTCATAGTTTATCTCAGTAAATTAGGCTTAAAATATGGATTCAAGATTCAAGCCATCTTATCTTCATCCAACAGTTTTGATTTGTTGACTAAAGGAAATCCAAGTCGGCTGCAAGCATGTAAATGAAGCCAAGGCATCTTATTTGTTTCACAGTGCTTCACCGTAGTGGTTTCTTCTATAGTGGTTTTCCCACTTCTCGTAATCCTCTTCTATAGCCAAAATTGTAACAATAATGATGTGTTCTTTTACAATACAAAATTTCTGGAGACAACTAGTTCCTGCTCAAGCAGCTCCTTGAAGTTCCCCAAGTGAAGTATATCATGTTTAACATAAACTTACTTAGTTAGCTGTCATCTCAACAAATTTTATGTCATTGATTTATCATAACACTGGTCACATCTTAAAAACATGATTAAAGTGACATTCAAGCTCTAATCCAACCCAAATGATACTGTTTTGAGTTTCTGGACCTATTTTCTGTCTAATGCTCTGAAATATGAAGATACTTCCTAAGGAAGCTGGGCATCATTAATATTTGGTCAATTATTTGCAGTTGCTGTCCTTTTCCTTGCACTTATGATAGACAGACTACATCATTACATAAGAGAACTGCGGATTCGAAGAAAAGGCATGGAAGCTGTGAAGAAACAAACCAGAGGGACTGAAGATGGGAAAGTTGCAAATTCAGAAGAAATTAAGTCTGTGGAGGAAGAAAGAGCCAGATTGAGAGCTGAACTTAGCCGCCTTGAATCTGAACTACAGTCAAAAACAAAAGACGTAGATGGTGCTGAAGCCAATATAGCTGCTCTGAGAAAACAATCTGAGGGGTTCCTTCTTGAGTATGATCGCTTACTTGAGGAAAACCAGAACCTCCGCAACCAACTACAATCCTTGGACAGGAAATTGTCACATTCAGGTTCCAAGAAGAATATGTAAGAAAATTGCAGGTAAGAATGGCTTCTTTTGTATACTCTTAAGGAATTCCATGGCAGTTTGTTGATAACAGCTTGTCAATCCCTGTAAGCTTGCTCCTAAAGGAATACGATTTTCACTTTTGAGTTGAATTTGGTTCAATTTTGTTCTGACAAATTGTGAATTTTTTTTTAGTGATAACAGAAAATATAGTGCTGATTTGTTTTTTTCTGCACATAATGTAACTTCTGCAACTTCTGTTCCACTATTTAAGATTCGACAACTGAAGGGATGTGCCCACGATTATTGTTTGATGTTATTTAAGTTATCTATTAGTACTTAATTTTTGTTTATTGTTTATCCTATTTGAGTGATGTCTCTCTTTGTCCAGAGAGTAATCTCTTCATTTCTGGTCATACTTGTTTTTTTTTTTTTTTTGTCATCTATATACCCGCTCTTTATAATGTACTAGTGTTATCATTTGATCAAAGGCAGCCTCAAGTACTCTAGCCCAGGTACTGCAAGAAAAAATTGACTATACCCACAACAAAATTTGTGCAGATATCATAATTTTTTAAATTTGGATAATTTTCTTACAAAAAGGACATCATGTTATAAAATTATACTTGTATTTGTGTTAAAAAACGGTTGATCCCTGCATTATTAAATGGTGAGTTCTACACAAGAAAGATTATACTTTATTCTCATAATAGGATAACGTTTTGAAGAAAAGATAATGGTTCAAATCTTTATTCACGTTTCTCATGTATTTGGCAAGAAAATGAAGGGCGAGATCTGTGTATTCATTCAAATGGAAAAGAATGCAGGTTATTGAATCTGTTTATGCATTTCATGACATATGTCCTATTTGGATTAGCTTTTAGTCTACGGGAACTTTTTAATTGTATCTGTCATTAATAAGATTTCTAAAAGTAAAAAATGTTGAGCTCCGCTGAGATTATTGGTGCTTATAAAGAAGTTAGATGAGATAATTTTTGAAAAGTTAATATACATAAATTAATTTTAACTTATGAGAAAATTTTGAATAATTTTTAATTCATTTTATTTTCTTTATATTTGATTGTTTAAAAGTTTATGCAAATTGACATATGCTTTACTCACAAAAGTATAATTTTTCTGCTTCTAAGTCACTAAAGCAACTGAAAAATCGGACCTGTATTTTCTTTTTGTGATCTCCTAAAGCACGTAATGGAGTAAATAACTAAAATGGGCCAAGTCTGATAATTAATACAAGAGTCCTCAGAACGGTTTATGCACTTTAAGAATTTGAGAAAAGAGAGTAATCGACTATGAATGGAACATTTGTCCTCTTATCCTCTTCTATGTTGATAAACAATGTCTTGTATGATAGTAGTAGTTTCACTTTCATAGTCTGCATGGAATGAAATTTGGCTCATTTAAAGAATATTGAAATGAAATTATTCAAATTGATGGTTAAAATTGCGATTGAATTATGCACACACATAAAATAATTGAAAATTACGAATTCTTTATACAGATGGCCAGCTCTTTTAGGCACACGTAAGTAGAGGCAGTTTACTAAGGGTTGGTGACTTTTGCTATGTTGGATAAAGTGGGGATCTCCTTACTATTTGAAAACATAGGTAAATATTTGCAAGATTAAGTATGCATAAATTAAGTTATGAATTTTGTTAACATTAGTCTCTGCCACTGATTTTAGACAATTGAACGTGATAATTTTTTATTGTTAAAGAAAACACTTATTATATTTTTATATGATAAAAATATTTTTAATAAAAAATTTACCACTTTTGTTAATGAATAACACTTTTATTGGTTTCAGTAAAAAGAAAACACTTATATTGGTTAATGATTAATGAATACGATAACTAGAGACAGTCCCGTGCATATGTACAGGAAAAACAACAAAAAATTGCTCATATTAAAATAACCTTGTTTTACAGTAAATTACAAAAATGTCATTTATTTAAGAGCGGAGACTTGTTTTGTGGAGTAATTAGATTAGATGACACCTGTGACAGTTTTATTTATTTTAGTATAGACAACAACAATGTTTTTGTTTTCGCTGTGAAAAGTTGAGTTGTGAGTCTGTGACCACTAAAAGTTACTAACACAGACGCAGATGATTTTTCCAAAAAAAAAAAAAAACATAAATGCAGATGCATACAAGAATAGGATTAAGAGCACCAAAAATAAGCTCCTAGCTCACTGCTTTTGAAAACTTCCTTTGAGAAATTAGCCAGAATAAGTCAGGATAGAGTAGGATAACTTGCAGTCACCGTAGGGAGGGTGTGACCATCAACTACCAATATTTAGAATCACAGAACAAGCCTTGTAGTTGTATACCAATTCTAGAAAGAATGTTCGTGTCTACATTTAACAGCGGAAATTCTAAAGAAATCCTTGATGCTTTTTTAATTTTAAGTAGAAGAAGTTACCATTTAAAAAAAAATTATCTGATACGCATTAATTGAACTCACTCTGTGCATGATGATTCACAAAGCCAAGCGCAAGCTATTAGTTATGGTTGTGACTTGTGATTAAATTTGGCCCTTTTTTTAAAAGCAAATTTGGCCTAGTTAGCTGTATATTCATTATGTCGCACACACATTATGTTATCCCATATTATATTATAATGAAAAGTGTCCAATTCATCCAAAGTAGAATTAAAGAGAGAGAGAGTGAGAGCAGAAAAAGAGAGCGATGCAGGATAAAAATTCACATCTCATTAGAATCAAATTTTCCAAGGGGAACAATCACTAGACTTACACAAGATGACAACAATGATTCTCTGCTGCAACAATCACAGTTTCTGCCTCTAAGATAATAATCATTATCACTAATAGCATTTCATGTACTCAATTCAACTACAGTTGATACTACAGTTGATACTACAATTTTAGGTTCACAAAAAGTTACCAAAACATTCTCTTCATCACAAAAAGTGGTGTCCGTTTTGTGAAGGACAACCCTTCACCCTCCAACTGCATGTCATGGACCTCATTGCCTCTCACCGTAACCCATTCATCATCGTTCCATGCACAAACAGGCTCATTCGAAAACAACCTACGAATTCTGTCCCTAAGAGAGGGACAATCACGTGCTTCATGCGGAGCTGTCTCTAACGAATCCCAGAAACCTCGTTCCAACACACCAGTGGGAGTGTCCGAATCCAACACCAACAACTTCAATTCCGTGCATTCCTTAACAAACCGTGTCCTAGAAGCTCCTCCACCGACCACCTCTCACTGGGGTCCCTCTTCAAACACTTTCCCAAAAAGTCCCTCCCCTGCTCCGACACATAACTAGGAATCTCCGGCTCCTCGCCGAAGAATCCGATCCTATAAACCACTGCCGCCGGGTCAACGCTGCCGTGCCACGGAGGCTTCCAGGTGATCATCTCCAACAAAGTGCCCGCACGTCAGCAGGGAACCCCTGCTGCTCCCCCCGAGCCACCTCCGGCGTGCCGCCGATCACCGACGACGACTCCCCTTCCCTCCTAGCGCAGCTTTTCTGAATTTGAAGATTCATATTTCACGATCTTGTGATGGGAGGGGTCCACGTGTCAGGCTATGGCTTTAGACAGGCATGAATGAATGAGCTAGCTAGGTTTTAAGGAGAGACGGTGCACATGGTGGCACGTGCTTGATCGTGTGAAGGGGTGAGATTGCAAAGATTGCGGTGTTAGCTAGCTACTAGAGGTGAACGGTGGTGAGACAAAGAGAGCGTGCTTCGTGAATCATGAAGTGGTAATGAGGGGATGGAGCGAGTGAAACATTTTGTTAAATGTTTTGAGGGCCCACCAAGGAAAACAAACAAATAGACGCATTTTGGATTTCGTCGCCTCAATTTCTCTGTGAAGGGAAATTACTTGTTTTGGTCACCTTAATATTATTATTAGATCTATGTGTCGCTAGTTAACATTAAACAATGTCCATGGTCCTTGTTGCCTTGGTAAAATTATGCTAGTGTCAAAGATAGATGCATGGGTTGTGCCAAACAATGCTTGAATCCTTGGAATTAGTAGGTAGAATATGGACTATGAAACTAAAACCATCGTAATTGTCTCATAGATATGGTGAATTGATGAATTCAATTTAACTTGAATTCGCTTGAGTTAGGCCAAGAACAATTGGACTTTGACCTCCTAAAAACTAATGCATACCTAATCAATTTGGTGAATGCCAATTATTCACTAGAAGTAAACGATAAGTTCTAAATTCTAATATACACTCTTTCTTGCCTCCTAATTAATCACATACATCTTCTGGATTAATAATTTGGAAGTCAAACGGGTATATGGTGCTTTATTTTAAACGAAGTACCGGTTCATCTGCTAAGTTAGGTGAATTGTATGCGAAGCAAAACAAATGGCAACAGTGAAACTGAGAGGGAGCTTAGTCTATGATGAGTGTAAAGCGCAAGGAGAGAGTGGTGAAAGCCTCAAAGGCAAGGATGTTGGCCATGGTTTGCACACATTGGACAGTTGGAATGTGGGTAAAGAACAAAAAGCTAAAGCCAACTAACTCAGTCGTTGCACTAATCGTAATCACCACTTATTTATTTTAAAAAACATACCAACCACTCTGTCCATTCACATTCACATTGTGTGTGGTTGTTAACTAACAAATTAAACGAAGGAGAAGGATAAAGACAGTGTAAGAGGAGTTTAATTTGTTAGACAGTTAATATTAGTATTGTTATTAAGAATGAAGGATTATACACTAATAATGTAATAAATTTTACACAATCATTAAATTATAATCTATTTTTTTTATAAATTTTTAAAATAATTCAAATAATAATTTTGGAATTGGATGGTCTTTTCGTTGGAAAGTAAGGTGAAAGTGGGGTGAGGGCGTAGGCGTTGACACTTTGCGTGCGTAATGTGAGGGAGAGAGGGCATCAAAGGAAGAGTCAAATTGAAGGAAGGCAATGATTAAAGTCTCTATCATCACATGCCGCCAACCATTTTTGTAGTAGAGTCTCTTTGCTTTGATTCCTCTGCTTCTGAGTGTGCAATGCAATGCAATGCTTTGTACGGTTCATAATCCACTTTGTCCTTTACCTTTCCAGATTAAATAATTTCATTATTTCTCTATATCCCAGGCCAGCTTCCTTAATATTATCTATAACATATTTTAGTTAAAATATTTTTTTAATTCCTATACTTATAATCCATTTTTAATTTTTATGTGTCTAATGTTGTTTTCAATTTTATTCTTGTCCGTTACCTTAATAACACAGTAAACTTGTAAGAAAAGCAATTTCCTCTCTGAGCTATTATCCAGCGCAGGAAACTTAATTAATAGAGAAATAAGACAATATAGCAAATTACATAAGTATAATAGAGTGGATCAGTATAGCGAATCAATTACTTACAAATTTACAACAATTATAGCAAATCACCTAATATAACAATTTCAATAAATCAATAAAATCCTAAGTTACAGGGCATGATTGGTGGCTTGTCTGACACTCCAGCTCCAGTTGATTGGGGTGAAGCCATGAAGTTGTCACATGAAACAACATACCTACCTAGAAGATGACAAAGTTTTTTTGTGTGTGTGGATAGAAGACAAAAGATTTGGTGAGAGAACATAAGCAACTTGAAGAATGGTAGAAACATAGTGATTTGAAGAAGATGAATTAGAGGCAACTTTTACATGTACAAAGTGAAAGTCGGGTTAGAAGTTTAGTTCGAGCATGAAAGATAGAAATCAAATAGTGGCAAGATAAGTGGTGCTAATATTGTAAAAAAAAAAAAAAAGTTTAGATGGTGAAGGAAGAATCACACCAAGTTTATGAGTACAAAGATATCTACTCAATCTTTTTAGAATTTTGTGCTTGCGTTTCCCTTGGAACGAACCAACCACTTCAATACTTGATAATTATGCTTCCCTTTTTAGAGTCCATTGTCCTTAATCTATTATGATATTCAAGTCTTGATTGATCTATTTGGGTCACTTGTAAATAATTTTTTTTTTCAGAATGTGTTTGTTACAAAACTAGTTGCTGGCATGTGTATGTTTTTAACCGTGGATCAAGTCAAACTGCAATTTTGACTAGCGGTTTTCGTGCCATGTAATTTTTTTTTAAGAGAAAGTAAGCTAATTGAGGACGTGGCTTGCAAGTCGAACCACATCAAATCGAACAGTAAATGTGCAATTACGAAGCGCAAAAAAAGTACATGAAGTTAAAATTGTAACTTCAAGGAATGACATGACTAATGCTCATAAAAAGCGCATGAAGTTTCAATAATGTATTGCAACTTCAGGCTAACTAATATGCAGAAAAAAAGTGCATGAAATAGCAAATGCTAGATGAAACTTCAATTTATGTGACTTGACTGTTGTGCAAATGATACAAAAAAAAGTATATGAAATAGTACATATGAATTGTGGTTGATTGTTTCTTGTTGGAGCAAAAACTAGCAGTGCGGTTATCATGATGACATTGTTATTCATAATAGTAGTTTTATTTATGACGCTTACGCGATGTGTTATTACGTCGTCAAAATTTTAATTTGACTTGGTCTATGGACGAAATAGACTCATGCCATGCCAGTAATTTATTTTGTTGTGAATCCATTTTTTTATATAAAAAAATTGTAAAACTGACCCAAATGGGTCAATCACTCATCCCATCCGTCATGAATAAACCCCAACACCTTTGCTGGGTAAGGGTTAAATCACAAAATGCCAAACAAAAAATGCAAAAATTGGACATAAACACAACCTTGACTCGTGGCCCAATTCAAGCTGATACGGTTCAATAATGCCATCTCCCTTATCGAAAATCTATATCAATAGTCCTAGTCCATGTTTCCTTTTATTACCATTTATTGATCAGAAAGAAGCTACAACCTATTTGTGTTCCATTACCAGCCTAACCTATTTTACAAATTGCTTTGCATAGATCAGGTTCAGGATCAAAAAGGGCTTTTTGTTATTTGATATTTATAAATTATAGTATAATAATATCAAAAAACAAAAACAGTCAAATTTAGTTATAATTCACTTCCTCGATGCGCTTAAAAAAAAGTAAGAATCCCTGTTGATTTTTTTTACAGTGACCGAATGCCTAATAAAAATAAAAGTTCTATATATTATCATCACACTACACACCCACCTATTAGAGACGTGGTTCCAGTTGAGCCGTAAACACATTGACATTATTAGTGAATTATAACTTCTAAAGTCATATTTGTTACCTAGTTTGAAGCATCTAAATCTGACACACCTTCCTTTTTTTATTCTTTTTATACGCATGGTTCTCTTCTTTAATATGCAGTTTGAACTTTGAAGCATCTAACATATCATAAATGCATCTTGCCAAACATAAGAGCTGAAAGAAAATAAGGAATCACAAAAGTCATATTCACACCATTCAACTAAGGAAGCATACATAGCCTAACAGCCACACTACCCCACATTCATCTGCTAAGCTATTCAATACATTGGGGGAGGGACTGTGAGGATATTAATATATACAACCACAATTTTAGGCACATTCTGATTGCAAAGGTATACAAACTATAAGCAGATAACGATTGAAAATATTCAGTATGGAAGCACAACTGTGCTTCCATGATGTAATATATTGTTTGGTATAACCAATTTTCTGAACCGAAAATAAACTACTAGAAAAGTGCGGTTGCTGCCCTGAGAGACATGAGAACATTCTCTATGCTGCCTCAGCAAATCCGACTCTCAACTTACCATAATCAAAGATGGTGTGATAGCGCCCCATGAAGACATCTCCAAGGATCCTGCATTTATGATGCATGTGCCATTAAGTGAGAATCATATCAAATGCATCACAATTAAAAGGTAAATGCCATAGTATGTGCCTCAAGCAAATTAAATTTTAATGTCATAGTTTGTACCATAGAGGACCACGAGGAGGAGGAACATCCAAAGCAGTAAAGCCACTAATGCATTGGGCTTCAGGACCTTCACCCACCTTCAGTATATACTGAAGAAACCAAATAGAAAATTGGATGAGGGAGACAAAATACATGGAAGACGGCGACCATTCATTCATAGAAATTGCACTACTGCCTACTGCTATTAAATATAATTGTCACTATAGTAGCAATTGAAAGTTGAAAGTGCTTCTCTGTCTTAGTTCATCCTGCTCCATCTTCTATTTTATTCTAATTTTAGTTAAAACCAATTTGTAAAGTAAGCAATATAAAATATTATTCAACCAACAAAGTATACTGGATTAGTTCGACCCCCTTGAAACTATATTTGTATTTTAGTGGAATATATGGAAAACAATGCTTTGATGGGATTCAAAGGATAAGGTTGTCTTGGTTTAATTTAAACTCTTTAAGATTTATCCAATAATTTCAGTAGTGATTGTTCAATGATAGACCTGCAGATTGTTACTGCAAATTGAGGACTTTGCAAAGCTCAATTTAGCTTCACAAACTAAGTTTATCTTCTAGTCCGTACTTGTTATTCCTGTTTTTGCTAGAGAATGGTTTTCTCTTTTCCCTCCAATTGAATTCCTTTTCCTCGTTATAAATTCGTTTTACACAAAATTAAATAGTCAGTGATCAGCCCTTCCAAAAGTAACTAAATAGGTTTGAAACTATACCTCCTCAGGGGAAAGGTCAAAAACTTTTCCACCAATAGTAAAGGAAACAATAGGCATTGAAGAGAGCTTTCCACAGTCAACGGATGATGGTCCCATTGGGTTAGGCAATTTTTCACAAAGCTGAAATGTCATCATCATAAGGCTAGAATCAAAATCAAAAGCAAAAACAGGATTTGAGTACTCAGGTAGTAAAATAAAGATTAACTCACCTCATTGGCATAGTCTATTATCCTATCTTCTGTCTGATTCTGCCTCAGCTGGTTCTGCATCCAAATAACAGCCATCTCACATGCAGAACAACCAGCATCCCGAATGCCACCAGATGATTTTTTTTCATTCTTATCCACCACACTCTCGATACCCATGCTAGAGGAAAAATTGAAACTCTTTAATAAAATGGCAATCAGAGAACATTAAATATGTTAAAGCGTCTAAGCTATGACAAAAGGCATAATATCTTCGGGCTTACCTAACACCATGAGTCCCATCAAAGGTACACAATCCAATTTGTGAGCAGATCTTTTTTGGCTTTGCCTACAGGATCAAGTGAAAACCATAATAAAACTCATTCTGAAAGATGACCAGATCACCTGACCATAGGCGAGAATCCCATCAACCAAGATATATATGACAAGAATGAATTAAAAGTGACACTTACTTCAGCCAAGAGCAATTCCAAGATTGTTTGTCCATATTGATTGACAACGGACCTGCATTCTTTGCTTACAACTCCAGCTGCTCCGATTGCTTGATTTATCATGGTAATTACAGTCTACAAAAACATAATCATGTATTTTGATCATATGGTCAGAAGCATTTGTTTGTACAATTTTTAGACCCCTTTCCCATTAGTTAAAAGCATGCTTTACAGACAATGAAATTCTAATTGGAAATGAAAATCTAAATAGCTGCCTACATTTACAAGCTACATTTACAAGCATTTATTCATACCGTTGGACCAGCTAACAAAGAAGTTCCAGAGTCTGCAATTGCTGAACAGTCATTAGTACAATATCCTGGATCACAAACTACTAAAGTCAGTACCGATGAAATAAAACCCTGAACCATTTATGGAAGTGCTATCAATATGATCATGCCATAGAAGAAACAAATAAATAGGTATTTCTGTTAATTTTGTCTTCTACACATACCAGTGGGTTTACCAGAAATAAGCACATCTCCCATGTCAAACTGCTCAGGAAAAAAAAAAGTGAACAAATTAGAGGACCATTGAAAACAAAACAGAAACACATGCAGTATAAGCTTTGTTGCATGCATCCAGGTATGCAGTGGCGGACCTACGTTGGCTCCAGAGGGTACACTTGCACCCCTCATTTTTTAAAATTCATTAAATTTGTAAATAAAATCTTATATTTTTATATTTTATTTCATCTATATTTATATAATTGAACTCACTAATTTTATTTTTTATAATTTATCCCCACTGATTTAGGGTCTTGATCCGCCACTACAAGTATGAGTGTCGATATTGCTACCAATTCAAGTATGGGAGAACAGCAAAATTTCTAAAATTAAATGCTATTTTATGATTAAGAAGCAATTACCTCGTGTATAGACTATATACTAAATTACTATAAATATAATATACTTTAGGATTCCCAAGTATGAGGGGATATATCATTTAGAAATATATATAAAAAAAACCAATAAAGTTTTAAAATTATTATACAATTTAAATTTTCATAATGTTGTTACAAGAAAGAAAAAATATGTAAAGACATCACAAGTGTTGAAAGAGGTGAAATATTAGTTTGTTTAATTTAGAAACAAACCAATAAAACTTGATGTTATGCATGAACTAACATGTATTTGAGTCATAAGTATAGGATACATAACCATGTATACCCAACTAATACCGATATATAGTTAATACCAGGTAGTCAACTATTTAAGGTTAATATACATCGTAGAGTACAAGTATGTTGATATGTTGATTCCAACCTGCCAATATCCTTTTCGTGTCACTGGTACATAAGTGTGTTTGCCCTTGTAGTGAGCAGGATCAGCACCACCAAAAACAAGCTCCCCACCATTCTCTTCTTCTGGTTTCCGATTTAGCCAAAATGAAAATACTGGATCCTTTACAAGACCTTGTTCAACCATAGTGTACCTGTGACAGGAAAGTGCCTCAAATTGACAGAGACAATAAAATAATAACAGAAATGCTAGCTAAAAGTTTAAATATGAGCAAATACCACACTGGAACAGCATATCCAACTGATATCTCTTGAAATCCAAGTCCTAGTATACCATCAAACTTAGCAGCCACAAATGTAACTCCAGGTTCTCTAGTTGCTTCAATAAATTCCTAATGGAGATCAAAACATACTTCACGTTAATTGATTAATCAACTTATTATGAAAGAAGCCAACTCAACTGACATGTTGGTGTGAAGGAAAAGAAAAATGAAATAGGGATTGACAATCATCATTACCTGGTCCTTTACAACTATGTCACCAACTTTGACATCGTCATTGCTAAAGAAACCAGAAATTGCTCCAGTACCATATTGAATTGCAGCAGAAGTACCTGAAAAACAGGAAGACAAACCCTCATTTATAAAAAGGACAACATCCTGGCATCAATTCTACAGATGCACAATGTCAAGTAACCCAAAGTAAAAAACAATGACTTTGTAAGTTATGAATTATGTTATGTAATCCAAATTACAAATATTTAAGAAACGAAGAATTTCTAACACTGCTATATAAATCTTGAGAATTAAAGATATTTCTTTGACATCAAGGAAGAGTTCAACCCAATGCTTTATTTATGTCCTAGTTGATCCTGATTCAACATTAAAATTATATTGGATTTTCCCCAATAACCGAATACTTTTGTCTGTGAATACTGCATATTTTATTCCATTCATAAATCTATTTTCTTCCCTATGAGTTCTAGTCTTCACATGTTAATCAAATAATTGCCACATCGCATTGTCGGTTTAAAAAGCTACAAAACCTCCATAAATTTTGAACAAGCTAGCAAAGTTAAAGCCTCAGAATCAGAAGACAAGAAAAGGAGACAAACCATTTTCCCTGTAGGTACTGGACTGGCTAGACCTGTACCTAGCGTGCATGAAACATGCAACCTGCACCAACATGCAAAAACACCATGAACAAGTTGCCAAAATGAGGAGGAAAAAAAGAACCTACACGCATTGATTAGACGGTTATGAATTGAAAAGCAATCTCACCGAGAAGTAACATTTGGATGATGGCACCCACAAATTAGAGCTACCGGTGTCAAAAATCACAGTGAACTTCTGAGGAGGGGTACCAATGGCTATTTCACCGTAATACTGAGCATCCAAGTAATTCTTCAGCGCAACAACATCGGTGTCCTCAGCGCCTCCAAGGATGTTCTGAAGGTGATGCTTTCTAATTGAAGACCGAAATTCCTTAAACCCCACAACGTCATCGGTGTCCAACTTCACCTTTTTAAGTCCAATCCTACGCAACCCATCGTTGGGTGCACAGAACACAAGAGGAAACAACAGGGTCCAGAGACAGAAACACAACACAACCACATTTGGCATGTTTCCCATGTTAATTTACCTGTTCATCCACAAGAAAAAAACGTTAAATAAATGTTCTAGTGTCAGAGCATGTTTCATAAAACCGCATTCATTGGTGCATGCAATGGAATAGTGGTGGGTAATTAATGGTTACAAAAAATGCATGCATTTTGAAAAAAGAGAGATAACAATGAGAGAACATTACCAAGCAAAGGAATTGGAAGTGAAATGAGAAGGAGAATGAGAATTTATAAAGGCTAAGAAGAGAAAGTGAGTATCTGGCTATGGCTGGCACTGTAGTGGGCCCAGCTTGGGTATTAAGCCTATTATCGTACATACTCATTGTGGGACCCGCATCTTTAACCGTTCATCAACCTGAGGAGGGGTGAATGGCAAGTGTGGGGTTTTTCTCGTGACGCTTTCGGATGTAGTAACTGAAACTGACTAGGTTTCGTTTCTTGCCTCAAAAGTTAATTATGGTTTCCGTAACACGCGACACAACACTTCCTCCTCAATTAATTAAATTAATCCCCTTCATTGGTTCCGATTTAGTTGTTTAATCAGTTTTTTTTTATAAAAGATTAACAAAGTATAATGATTTATTCAAATTATAATGATATACATAGGAAAAGAGGATTACCTCAAAAGTTATAAAATATATGTATATAATAATAAATTATTTAATTTTTTCTTTTTAAATAATTAATTTTGAATTGATAATTATATTTATTTTATGAGAAAAGACGATTATGCACTTTCAGTATAAATATCTTACATAATTATTAATTTTATTTTATCATATATGATAAATTTATTAATTTTTAATATAATTATCTTAAAATAATTAAATAATAATATATAATTAAATGATAATATAAATTTTTTTTACACCGAATTCTTATTTTATTCTCTAACATAAGTAAAGCTCGAATCCTTTCATTCTCTCTTTCTCACCCTTTATGCAAAGGATCTAATTTAACGCACCACTAGTTCCGGTTTTTATGTTTCAGTTTCAGCTTTCAGTTTTTGGTGATAAATTTAATGTTCTTATTTAATTATCTTTAACGATTAAACAGTGAAAAGATTTCTATATAAATTATAATTCTTATCTTCAATAAGAATATTTTTAGAACTGTTTTTTAAGAATAACGGTTTTAGGAGTTTCTTTATATATATATAGTAGGAGTTCCTCTTAAGCTTAGGTATTTTTAGGAGTTGTTATCACTTCTATATATTTTTTTTAATTATTTTTCTTTTTTATCTTTATTTTTAAATTTAATTTCAATATTTTTTAAAATAAACAGTAAAAATATTTTTTAAAAATAAATTATCAACAAATTAGAAGGCTTAATTACACATTTTACTACCAAATTTTTATCATTTTACCAATTTTAACTTTCAAGTTTTTATTTTTTCTATATTTTACAAATGTTGATGTCTCACTTAAGAAAAAATCAAGAAAGAACAAAACGATTTGATTGTGCTACTAATTTTTAAGAAATAATTTCATTTTATTACATACGTAAAGGTATAATATAGAAAAAAAAATGAACAATGTGATGGTAAAATGGGGAGAGGAAATTTGGGTGACAAAATTCATAAAATAATAAAAGTTGGATGATAAAATGTGTAATTTAACCTTTAAAATAAGTATAAATGATTTACCATAAATTTAAAATATAATTTATATATTAAAAATATTTATTTATTATAAAATATAATTCATATATTTAAAATATTCATTTTTATAAATTTTAGTTATATAAAAATACACATCTATCTTATGTATTGTAATGCTAAAATACTATTTTTTTGAAACAAAAACCTTAACGATGTTATATAAATTTAAGACTAAATTATGTTTTTTTCCTCAAAAGCTATATTATATTTCAATTAATTCAACTTAAGTTAGATGAATACATTTAAAAATAAAAAATCCATTTAACACTGATAATGTTTATTGACAAAGTTATGATAAAATTATTGGATTTATAATAATTACTTTAAAAATCATATTAACGATAACTTTCAATAATTAATGCATTATGAAATTAAGAAAAACTCATAAATATATTTTTTTCTTTATTTTTTCTAGTTTATGTCCTCCACGATTTTAGTACTATTCATTCAATGGTATCACCTAGAAAAAATAAGCATATGGGATATGGGAACTTAGGAAAGAATCGAAGGGACCTTCAAGAAAGAGTAGGAAAAACGAAAAGGCTGAAAAGGCTGGAGTAGAAGGTAGTAGCGTGGCGAAGCAAGTATGGAAGACATTGCCAAGAAGCAAAGGCAAAGTGTCAACTTGAAAATAATAGAAAAGAATAGTGTGGTAGTCCCAGTTGGGAGTGCAAGTAAGCACCCTTAGATGGTAGTAACGATGAGAGACAATTATGAAACAACTCCCATTTGTAGTTCTACACATTAATGATTATTATTACTCAACAACCATAATGGATTCCAATGCGTATGGACATCAAAATGCTCCGATGAATCTTTCAACTTATTGCCATCCATGCTCTCCAAGAAAATTAATTTATACTGAGTCAGAATGTTTTACGATTATATGATCATTTATATGCTTCAACTTCAAATCTGAACCAAACCAATTACAATTGGTTCAATTTTTAGATTTATTTTTCAATTTGAACAACACATTTTAGACTTTAGCTGATTTTTTTTTTAAAACTTGAATCAATCTGATCCAATTAAATATTATGTATTCAAATTTGATTTTTATCCTAAACCTATTTGAATCCAACCCATGAACTTCCTACCATTTTCTTTATATCTATCTTCTTTTTCCATCTCATCATTTATCACACTTACCATATTCTTACTTCTTCTTTCTTTATTTTTTTTCTTCTTCCCATCTCATACACTCCATTTTAAACTTCACATTTATTATTTTAAACTTGTCTCCTTACTCCAGTACTTCTTTTGTTTTTAGTCAGAAGTCTACTTAATACTTATGGTACAGTATGGTTGAACTCATAAGTCTTGCTTGTGAACTTTTTTATTATTTCATAACACAACTGAATGCAAATACAACCTCAAAGTTCAAGCTTTAGATTGATTTTACATTCTGGATTAATCATTCCAAAAGACAAAAAAGACAGTATAGGAAGCAATTGAAAAATGTAGAAAGCAATAGTCTCTCTTTAAACTACAACAGACCCTAACAAGAAAGTAATTACTTAACGCAACGGTGGATAATTTGTATTATCTAATATATAATGCAATTGGGATGCAACAAAATAAATAATTGCCTAACAAGAATAGTCCAAGGCCCATGCCAAAAAAAGCAAATGCTCGAGCACTGTTATTGCCACTACTAGAATTACTATTGACACTATTGAGTCTTAGCAAATGACTATTTTATCTTTATGAGTTTTCCTACACCCCAACTCTTCTCCCCTCCTCAGTCACTTTTCCATCATGACATTTCCACCATTTCCCTTCTTCCCTCACACTATTTTCTTCCCCTCCATTTTTAATTGTAATCAAATTAATTATGATAAAAATTAATATCATAAATTGATTTGATTATTGTTAATAAAGGTAATTCATATATTAACTTATTTGGTTACATTTATAAATGACAACTTCTATCCAATTAAATCAATCTTAATTAAAAAAAACATTGATTACTATTTAAAATGGTAAACTGTATCATAATTAATTTTATTGCTTTAAAAAATTTAACCTGCAATTAAAATTAATTAAAAGAGGTTTAAAGAAATACACAACGGAAATATAAATTCCTTATAAATTTTTTACGAGATACAAAATAAAATCATGTTTCTATTGTGTATTTTTTACACACCCTTTTTACACAACGAAAATATGATTTTATTGTTGAACAATACAATAGAATCATGATTATGTTATATCATAATTCCGTTGTGTATTTTTTTCACATCCCCTTTTACACAATAGAAACATGATTCTGTTGTGTTGTTTGAGATGAAAAAAACCACAACCAAAATACGATTTTGTTGCACACTTATACAATAGAATCATGTTTTGATTGTGTTTTTGGTTGTATTTCCGTCCAAGGGGAAATTTGGGAATACAACTAAAAGACATCCTTGTGGGTAGTATTAGTAGCAAAAATGGTATTGCAAATAGTAACTCTCCATATGCTCATATACCATTTGCACTACACAATAGGAACCCTTGATATTGAATAATGGGCCTGGACTTGGGGCACGTCTGTTTCTCTTTGCATCCTAATTTACCAACGATGTTATGATAACCCAGTTTGCTTATGCTCTTATGCCCATACAGAAAATGTTAAGGGTGGACCGAAAAAATAGAAAATGTTAAGAAAAGAAAATACTAAGCGCACAGTCAGCTGTGCCTAAATATACTTGCTAAGCCTTAAAAAAAAGAAGAAAAAAAGACAGTATACACCAAAAAAATAGAAAATGTTATTGAAGTATAAAGAGTTTCAATCCGAACACAAGACAGTATACACCCAAGAAAGGAAATAAAATGAAAGAAAGTATATACTGCAATTAGATAGACTCCCATATCAGTAGTCTTACGTACGATGAGGTCATTTGTACAACTTAAATAGTGATTTTTTTAAAAGTTTTTGTATTGGAAATAAGATCTTTAAGTTGTAAAAATAAAAAATATATGATATAATGTATAATAATAAAAGAGGGAGATAGAAGATGGTCTAAGTTTTTTTTTTTTTTTGTCAGCGAAGATGGTCTTAGTGTTCAAATTTCCCAACTCTTTATAGAAAGGAAAAGAATAGAGTGATAATGATGCTCATAAATTCCCCTTTTACAGCAACACATGCAAAGAGACATTGAAATGCTGAGTTGTAAAAGGTTACTACTATTGTTCTTGAAGTTCTAGAAAGCAGACATTCACACTCTAGATAAAACCCAACGCGTCCACTATGAGATAAAGACAAACAATTTTCAAAGAAATTGCTAGGTATAATCATAATTCATAATGCAATGATCGAAGAGGATCAGATGTTCGGATCACATGAAAGTTATAAAGGTAGCTAGAAGTCGCTCTTAATGCCGCCATTCTTACGACTTGCTGCAAGTGTCTATATGCTTTTGGAATACTCAACAAGTTGCCGGTTTTTCTGAAATTGAAATGATCTTTTTAAAATAAAATTTTTAATTTGAGTATTAAAAGAAGAAGAAATATTGACTCTAAGAAATGAAGTTGTGTTAAATATTCAGAGAAAAAGATTTGTTATTCATAATAATTCTACATGATTGAAGCATAATTATCTCTCGTGAATGATACTTGTGACTTTTACTATTAAAAAACTAAAAATAATTTAATTTTTCATATTATTAACAAAGTAACTTAATTTTTTTATAATGAAAATATATTTAATAAATCAATTTTAATATATTTAATTTTATATTAATGTAAAAAAAATAATATTATCATATAAATATTAATAAAAAAATTTAGTATATGAAGTTAATGAACATAGAGCCAAAATATTATTTTATAATAAATATATTAATTAATTTTATTAGAATTAATGTTTAGTATAAAATTTAAACTCAATAATATAAATATTATTCAACGAAAATATTTCTTTATGAAATTAACTAAAATTATTTTATATGATTTATAAATAAAAAAATAGGGCTTATAAGTAATAAAAAAAAGTATTGAG
Organism: Glycine soja; assembly: GCF_004193775.1. Classification (NCBI taxonomy): domain Eukaryota; kingdom Viridiplantae; phylum Streptophyta; class Magnoliopsida; order Fabales; family Fabaceae; genus Glycine; species Glycine soja. The sequence continues at coordinate 8,620,756 of NC_041016.1, forward strand.
TCTCAGAATAAACTTGTGTTAAATATTGAGCAAAAAAAATTTTCACCCATAATACTAAAACTAATTAAATCGATGATATTATTATCAAAGTAATTTAAAACTATTTTGTAATCAAAATATATTTAATAAATTATTTTTGATATAATTTATTTTATATTCATGTAAAAAATTAATATTATTATATAAATTTTAATCAACAAAAGTTTAGTATATAAATTTATTAAACATAGAGGCAAAATATTATTTTATAATAAATATACTAAATAATTAGATTTAAACTAATGTTTACTCTAAAAAAAATTCAATTTCATAATATAAATATCATTCAACAATTTTTTCATGAAAATATTTAATTATTTTATATGATTTATAAGTAAAAATAATTATAGGATTTAAAGGTGACAAAAATGATTGAGTCTTAAGAATGGAATTATGCTAAATACTAGCAAAAAGATATTTGTTCCTCATAATGGTCTTACCTAACTTGAGCGGGATTGTATCTTATGAATTATTATTGCAAACTTTACTATTATAAAACTAAAATTAATTTAATTTATGATATTATTAAGAAAGTAATTTTATAATATTTTGTAATGGAATATATTTAGTAAATTAATTTTAATATATTTATTTAAGAAATCTAACATTATTATATACATATTAATTAACCAAATTTTCATAAATAAAATCATGAAACATAGAGTCAAAATATTATTTTATAACAAATATATTAACTAATTAAACTTAAATTAATGTTTAGTATAAAATTTTTAACTTGTGATTCATAAAAAAATAAAACTAATTCAATTTATGAAATTAAAAATAAAGTAATTAAAAACTACTTTGTAGTAAAAGTATATTTAATAAAACTTTAATATTTTTATTTAATATTTAAAAATTAAAATTATTATATAAATATTAATGTAAAACATTTATTATATGAAGTGATTAAACATAGAGTAAAGATAGTATTTTTATAATAAATATATTAACTAATTAAATTTAAATCAATGTTTGTTTAAAATTTTTTACTTAATAATATAATTAACTGATTAGATTTAAATTAATGTTTATTTAAAATTTTCAACATCGCAATAATTATTATTGCCATAAAAAGAAACAAAAATGTAAAGAGAAAAAGAAAAAATATAAATAGAAACATAATAATAAAATAATATAAAGAAAAAGAAAAAAATATGTAAAAAAATAACACGAAAAGGACAAAAAAGAAAGAAGAAAAAAATAAAAATAGCTGAAGAAAGAAAAAAGAAAAAGGAAGGAAAAGGGGAAGGGTAAGAGAACGTGGGAGTGAAATAGCTGAAGAAAGCAAAAAGGAAAAGGAAGAAAAAAAAAATAAAGAAGAAATAGAGAGGAAAGAGCGTAAGAGAACAGAAAGAAAAAATGAGAAGAAGAGAGCGGGAAATGTATTGATGAGAATTGGTAGATGTGTTTCTTTTTGTTTTTGGTACGAAAAACAATGCGTTTGAGTCAACATAATTACATAATTCCTCTTATTAAAAGTAAACCATAATTTTCATATAATGACGCGTCATAGTTTTATTAAGTATTCTAGTTTTTTTTTTGTTTTTTTATCAAGTATACATCATTTTTTAAGTATAAGTACATTTTACTCCTATAAATCATTGAATCACATGATTAAAAAATCTTATCCTCAATAGTCGTTGAAATTGACTTAAATGCTCCACGTTACGCTCATTATCCTTTCTTTACCAGAAAAATAGTATCCCTATAGTTACACACAAACAAAACCTTTTCAGTATCAACCTGTCAACAATATGTGAATAAACACTTCAAAAAAGAAATTCCCCGTCGACAAAAGTTAAACTCATATGCACCGTGTCTTTCTTGATCATATCACTTGCATCCGTGTTATAGAAGCTGAGATTTTGAAAAGGGGTTGATCGCAAATCCAAAAATAGTCTCCTCCTTCACATGGAAGCACATGAACCTATATTCAATTATTCATTGCTTATTTTTTTCCTTGGCTCATTAACCAACCAATCACACAAGTCACCACCTTGGTTTAGATAGAGTCAAATAAATGCTGAAGAAGACCCATTTGTACGATGTGTGAAGTACGGTGCGCAACAAGGTGATTTCTTGCTCCATTCCTAGTTTAAATACTCTCACATGATTCGTCCAATGGCCTTAAGGTGGCATTAACGTGGACGCGACGTCCATCCACTCAAAGTCAAAAACTGTATCCAACTTTCTCCAATCAACGTCCACCATCTCACTTTTCCATTTTCACCACCTATATTAATTATTTAGTTGACCATAATATTAATTTAATCACTACTAGTACTATTCAATTCACTTAATCATTTTCAATTCCTCTCACGTACACCAATGGCACACGAAGTTGCTAAGAAGATCAATAGCGTGGCTTACCCTAGCTAAAGTCCACCAATCGATTATTATTTCCTATCGAACTACTATTCATTTACGTGTCCATGTCAAATAGTAATGGCCGTATTTCTTGACCAATGGGATTAAATCCGAATATTCGTCGCAAACACGTTCAATATTGGCTGTTAGTATATCGTTTTTTTCTTTTTATTTTGTGGGTTTGGGGATGGGTTACCATCGATCTATATATGTTGCTTTCAATATTGTCAGAAAGCATGCTGGCCAATATAGAAAAGATAAACACGAGACAAAGGAAGAAGATAAAAGACGATTCTTTCTTAATTACCATTTGTCTATTTACTCCCTAGAGAACTTTTTAATCAAATATACAACAATATTAATTATTCAAAGAGAAATTGATACAAAAAACATTTTTTTCTGATCTAATATATCATATATATCCCTCCCAAGACATGGACTAAAAAGAATATGAACATTTATGGTTTCATTTTCCCTTATAGTACCCATGTACAAAAATAAAAAGTTTAAGGAATAATAACAATATTAACCAAAAAATTGAACCCAAAAAGAAAATGTTCAGTTTCCTGAAAAGCTGCTAATGGTAGTCCGGCTTGTGTTGTTGTTGCTGTTGTTGTTGTTTGAATTATGAGCACTGCCTATGATGGAGGAGATGGCGGCGGCGAGCACGGCGGTGAAGTTTGGATCGGCGGTGATGGCGGAGGCGGCGGCGCTGACTGTGTCAGCAAGTGAGGGCTGTTGGCTTGGTTGTAAGGGTGGTCTAGGAGCTTGTGGTGCTAATTGAGAAGATCCTACATCCTGAGACAACTGAAGACCAGAGAATTTTGATTGATTATAAAGTGCTTGTGCTTGTGCAATTGGGGCGGCTCCTGACCCAAAGTTCTGAGGCTGTGCTTGAAGGAAGGGTACTTGGAATGGGGCACCAGGCCTTTGAAATTGCAATGGGTTAGGGTTGTGTGTGAGGTCCAAAGTCACAGTGGGGAATGGTGCTGAAGCTGAGAGTGTTGCCATGCTTGTAGAGCAAGGAAGAATTGCTCTAGCTAGCAAATTTGGGTTCATTATTCCATCTGCACTGGACATTGATCCAGAAAGCAACATGCTAGCAGCAGCTGTAGTGGTTGATGCCATGGCCATAGCAGCAGGTGGCAGTGGATGGTTATGCGTGCCTTCATATGTTGTAACCAAAATGGTTCTATCATCAGCACAACGTTGAACCTATATTAACAAACCACGAAATTAATATCGATTAGCTTTAGCCACAGCAATATATTGCTTATATTGTTGATACTTGAATAGATACTAATTATTATTAATTATATGCGTTGATCAATCAGAAAAACTCACTTGTTTGCGAACTGGGCAACCAACTGCCATAGTGCATCTGTAGTATGCTCGAGGGCATGGATTCCCCTTGGCCATTTTTTGTCCATATTTTCTCCATTGGCATCCATCACTGATCTGCAACAATAATAAATCAGATAATTTAGTTTGAGAATTACTTAATTGGTTAATGAAAACATGTAATATACATAGTATAATTATAATACGTACCATGGGAGCTTCTGATCGGGCACGAACTGATACACGAGCTTTTCTCATTGTGGCTTCTGCAGTGGATTGATCCATAGGGTTGGAAGGGTTCATTTTCTGAAGCTTATTGGGACTCCAACCTTGTGATTCTGAGTCTGGACTCTCTTCCCTACCCAACTGGCTTTTACCATTGTTATTTCTCGCACCATCTCTAGCTCCAGCTTCAATGTTATGGTTCTGAGGTGTGCTCGATCGTGTTCTTTCATCAGAAGAAGAATCCGAAACTTGATCATCTACTTCTGCTGTGCCACTGGGACCTATATCAAGGAACTGTCTTGGTACCTTCCCTCCACCAACACCAACGTTTTTATCCTCTACCTTTCCCTGAACAACCTGAATTTCAAAATTATTATTATTATTATTATCGTTATCATTAACATCTCATAAATCCAACCCACGGTTTATGTAAATAAAATATAATAACCGTGTAATTCATTTACGTTGTGATAAATTATTTTCCCAGGTCAATTCAAAGAAACTAGCTAGCTATGCAGTAATTAATACTTTTGAATTTATAACTACCTCATTTTCCGTGCTTCCTGTTCGCTGCTGGTTCTGTTGCATTAATGTGACAAGATGCATCTGCAAGGCGGTGTAGTTACCGGTCACATGGCTGAGCATCTCTTTCAGCTTCTTGTTCTCAGAGTTCATGCGTTGAAGCTCCACCTGCAACTGTGCAAGCTGAATAAACAAGTATACATATATTAATTCACAATTTTAGTAATTAAAACTTATAGATTTGTAAAAATTAATTAAAATCACCACAAAATTAAATTAAATATTATGTACCTCAGTGGTTTTGGCTCGCTTATTTTCTGCATCAGATGAAACCCCGTCATCCACGGTAGATTGGTCACTCCCGGTGTTAGCAGTAAGGAGTTGTAAACCAGTCTAGAATAAAAGAAGAGAGAGAAATTAATATAGAACTAGCACAAACAATTGATGATAATAAATACAATGAAAGGCGGTTAGGGAGGTTACATTAATGTGAAGAGGTGTTTCATCGATTTCCTTCTTGACGATGTTGGGTTTAACGTTGTGGTCGTGAGAGGGTGGAGGTGTAGGTTTGTTTCTATCAGAGAAGAAGTCAACTTCACCGACAACTTTGCGGTTTTCATCGTCTTCCTTGGAGGCGCGGCTGAGGTTGACGGGGAATCCGAGGAGAGGAAACATCTTATTATCGTTGGAAGGGAATAATGGAAGAGATTGAGAGGAAGAGGTATCAAGGGTGAGTCCCCATCCTTTGTCCATAAAATACAATAAGCACAAAGAAGAGAGAGAAGAAGAAGAAGAAAAATGAAATCTGAGAGAGATAAATGGGTGAATGGATGCTATTGGGAGATGAAGTCTTTCTCCGGAGCAATGGGTTGGGGTATAAAAAGAGTTGGGGGGATTGAAGGAGCGTGGACCAAATGGAAATGAAAATTGGACATTTGTGAAAAATGCATAAATTATTGCGCCAGATGGTGCGTCAGCATGGACAATGTCTAAATGCTGCCACACACAAACCCGCCCACACCGTTAAGTTATTCATACTTGGTCCACCTCGCAGTTCACACTTCTGCACTTGGGTCGTTGGGTTACCCACTTACCCGCCCCGGATTCCCTCTTTTTCCTTTGAAATATTTACGTATATTTTTAAGGTAAACTAACGTCCCAAGAGAGGATATATATTGAATCTTGCCGCCACAAATCTCCATGCAAAAAATACTAATCCTCTTTTCTTCTATTATGCTATTGTAGTATCTCTTTAAAGTCTTTAGTTTATCTTTAAATATTTATTTATTATTAAAATAATGTGTTAATTATCATGCGTAAGCCAAACAATTATTCAAGGATTATTGTAAAATTTAATTTTAAATTTATTATATATAATAATTCTCAATTAAATTCTTCTTATGAAAATATTAAAAATTATATTGGATAACTACTCAGATGTGATGACCAAGTATCCATTCAATTTCAGATAAAAACAAAATAATCATACTTTTATATAATTACGAGATTAGACCATTTAATTTCACTTATGACACATATTACCTAGATGGTAAATGACGCATTCACGTGCAATGTCTAACAAAATTTATATAAATAAGGGAAAATCCTACATAAAAATCGTTGTTCGTTTATATATATTATTTGTTGCTTAAAGATGAATCCTTAATTAAATATTTTAAGTGCTTTTTGCACATATTCGTATGTATATCCTATTCGAATCACACAAAAGATGAAGACAAAAGTCAAGATCCCCTTGACAAAAATGATAGTCTCCAACCATTATTTGATTGGAAAAAAATTAATTATTTTATCATTATATAACTTATGTAGTCAATAATTTTCTTTTAAAATATATTATATTAGTTTTGTTTGATTCTAAGTTTTATTTAAGGATGTATTACAATAATTAAGAAATATATTTAGTATTTTTATCTTTATTAAAATGAGTCTTATTAATTATTATTTTTGGGACATTGATTAAGAAATTAAAAGAATAAAATATTTATTGTAAAAATCATAAAAGAATGTAAAACACAATCATAAAACAATATAATTTAACATATTCCAATAAAAATATTTTTCTTTCTTTTTTCTTAACAAGTGACATAAAGACATTGATGAATATTTACTTATTAAAATTATGATTTATTTTATTATATCCTTTTATTTATTTTATTAATTATTTTTTCTATCATCTATTATTTTGTTTTCCTTCAAGAATATAATCAATATTATCTTACTACAATGAGAAAAGAAGTTAAAAATTAGTACTCCGTACTCAAGAGGAGAAAAAAAAACAATGTTGTCATAAAAGACAATAGTGACCATAAGGGAGGGTAATACTTATCCAAATCCAATCCCGAGGCAATAAACAATATAGGGCTCTCTTTAACTGAGAGGAAAGAAAAGGATATAATATAATAAAAGGGGTAGTGTTGGATGAACATGGATCAATTAAGCAAACAAATACACGGACACCCGACCCGGTGGGAAAATTTGTTGGATAGTACTACTAGCCGTCCTTCTTCTCTTTCCGAAAAGACAAAAAAGTAGAGAGAGAAAAGTAGACGTGCGGGGGGTTTCGTCTTGGTTTCGTGAAGAAAGGATTTGACTGACTCTTAAATGACGAAGAAAAAGAGCCACCGCCCCCGATTGGAGCGGGAACGTTACACGTGATGAAAATGAAATTATCCCAATTTTTCTCTCTCCTCCCACACTCAAAGACAAACAAATTCAACAGAAAAACACACAATGAATCAAAAGCCAAGTCAACCAATTTGACGGCCCGGCCCTCTCTCTCTCTCTCTTTCTCTGTCACCTGTGACCGAAGACTGGTTGCCCAAGTAACTTAGTCTTTGCATGGCCCCACCCACCACATTTCAGATCCAAACCCCCCGGGTACCTTGTTGACTCTTTACTTGTGGGACCCCCTCTTCTTCTCCTCCCACTTTCTTACAATCCTTTATTCAACATCCCACATTAATATACTCCTATCCTATGTATAAAATTTTCAATTATACTTTTTTTAGAGAACATAAATGTTTCTCAATTTTATTAGTTTAAAGACTAATTCTGGTATTATATCATTGTCATTTATCTAAAATTTTTTTACTCGTAATATTAAAAATAATCCAAGTTTCACATTCATTAAAAATAATTTCACATTAAAATTAATATATATATATATATATAAATGAGAGACAACATTTATCCTTAAACTAATTTTTAGGGTCGAGTTAATCTCTCACATTATTCATTATAACATAGTATCAAAACAAGTTCTAACCTGATATCTTGTAAATAGTAGAATCTTATATCACCACGGCATCAATCATTTGATTTTTTTCAATTATAGTGTGAATACTAGAAGCAATCTATATCTTGCAAGTAAATTAGTTACTTATTTTGTATTGTCAGAATGACAAAAAATTAATCATTCATTCAATGGCTTAATTTTTGTTGTATTGGTTAGACAACAGGTCGCTGTATTTGCTAACGCTCTAATGGGGAATTAAGATTCGTCCGTCAACCACTCACACGATTAATCATTTTCCATTTTATGTATTAATTGACCGAAACAAACGGGGAAGTTCATCAGGCAAAAACAATGTTAAATCCCATCGAATAAGATGAATTGGTCTAGCTACAACCAACAAGATTTCTCCAAGTGTCTATATATTTTTTTTTCAACAATGTTAAGCTGCAACGGAATCAACTTTAATTTATATATTTTAATTAATTCACCTCTTTAATTCGGTGGAAGTCATAACATTTAGGTTGTAGCATTTTAAAAGTAAAAATATTCTGTCCCTCAATTTCAAGAAATTGACAAATTAAGAATTTGAATGTGCAACGAAGCACCTAGTGTGTGTACTTCTAAGCCTATATTTCAAGAAATTGACGCAACAAACAACATTGTGGCGTTTTCCTATTTTCCAATTGTTTATTATAGAAATGAGCAAAGATCCTTCCTTGTATACATTTATTAAAGAGTTAAAGAGAGTGAGTGATTGGAGGCCAAAGGATCAGATGGGACTTTTTTTTTCCTAAATTACTGAGGGATAAAATTTAAATTAATATCTACAAAGGGATAAGGGATAAGTCTAGGATATTATATGACTTCTAAGTATAAAATCATAAATTATTTTATGTTTTTTTTTCTATTGAAGTCAAAATCATAAATAATTTTATTTAAATTAATTATTAGCTAATTTATGTTTGTCTTCGTTTTTAGTTTTATTTAATATTTTTTATATTTTTGTATTTTAAATTTAATATATTATTTTATTTAATATTTTCTATATTTTTTTACTAATGTTAAGGATTAATATTTCTTTTGTAAATTAAGAAAATAATACAAAATACTTAAATTTAAATAAAAATATTAAAATGTATCACACACATATTTATTTAACAAAAATATTAATGACTAGATGATATCTCACATCACAACGAGTTCTTTCAAATATAAATAGTAAAAATGTATTTATATTAATTATTTATTCGTATTTTTCATTCATTAATAAATATGCGACAATAGTAATATATGTTTGTAGTATATTTTAATATTTTTATTTAAATTTAAGTTTTTCCATTATTTTTATATTAATTCATGATTTCTATATTTTTTACTAATGTTAGCAATTATTACTTGTTTTGTAAATTATAAAAATAATGGAAAAATTTAAATTTAAATAAAAATATTAAAATATACTACAAACATATATTACTATTGTTGCATGTTTATTAATGAATTACAAAATATGAATAAATAATGAATATAAATATATTTTTACTACTTATATTTAAAAAAACTGGTTTTGATGTGAGACATCGTCTAGTCATTAATATTTTTATTAAATAAATATGTGTGATAAATTTTAATATTTATTTAAATTTAAATCTTTTTATTATTTTCTTAATTTACAAAAGAAATAATAATCCTTAACATTACTAAAAAAATATAAAAAATAGTGAATAAAATAATATATTAAATTTAAAAATATACAAAATATTAAATAAAAAAACAATATACAAAAACATAGAAAATGTTAAATAAAACTAAAAATGAAAACAAACATAAATTAGTTAATAATTAATTTAAATAAATTTATTTATGATTTTGAAGTGATAAATAATTTACGACTTCTAATAAAAATATTTACAACTTCAAAGTTGTAATAAAAAAAGGAAAGTAATAAATTTTGTATGACTTCATTGGAAAAGAAAAAAAACAAACAAAAATCATAAAATAGTTTACGAACTTATACTTGAAAGTCTTGGAATATCTTATAATTTATCTATTTATGGATATTACTTTAAATTTTATCCCATTTATTAATTTAGAAAAAAAATTGCCCCATTTGATCGTTGCGCCGTGATTGGAAGCAAGTTTGGCAAATGGACTGGCTAATATGAATCTTACCTGCCTCTTTTTCAAAACGGTGATATCCCAAATTAAAATAATGCAGATAAAATTTATAATGCTTATAGTTAGTATCTAATCTTATAGTTAGTAAAAGGGGTTTGGTACAAAGTGAATGAATATTAGTAAAACTAAATATTAGTCATAGTCATTTTTAAAAAATAAAGTTAAACCAATAGCATTTTTTTTTATTTACATTAACAATTTGATACACTGGTAATAATATTATTAATATAGATAAAATTTTTATCCTAATAAATTTGTCTATAATTTGTTTATTAATATACATTTCTCAGTTATTAATGGGCCGTATGGAGTGATTGTGAATTTCTAGCTTTTGGTTTTTAAACTTTAATTTGAAAAATGAAATTTTTAGATTTTAAAGGATTGAAATGATTTTTAAATAAATTTTAAAATTATTTTAACTCGCTTTTGGAAACAGGAAAAAAAGTTTTCTAGCTTTAATTTTAAGTTTTTAAAACTAATCTTATCTCTTTTGAAGTTTTCCTTCACTGGATCTTCACCGTTTTCTAAATGTGGTGAAACAAACTATCTGGCTCAATGTGGGTTAGAGACCCTATTGAGAAAAAAAAGTCTACTCAATTTCAATTTCTAAAATGAAACTCAACTCCAAATTTTCCAAGTGTTTTTCCTGTTCTGTCATCTAAGTTTGTTTTTAATTTTATCTTTCTATCATTATTTGTGTAAATTTTTACTTAATTAATGAAATTTATTCTTGTAACTAGATCATGTAGAAGACCTAGAAGCATTAAAGTGAATGTGGTTAATTTGTTTATTTTTAAGTTAAGAGACAAACTATATAATTTTAATCGTATCTAGTCGGATCTCGATATTCCAAGGACTATTTCTCCTATCTGATCTCATAGTTTATCCTAAGATCCTTAAATGTGTCTCATGAGTGGTTGCACAAGAGTCATGCAACATAGTATGAATAAAATGTCTAGGTTCAATAAGCATCCGAGCAAGTATCCATAGGATGATTAAAAGATCGGTTAACCCACAAATAATGATATACATAGCCCCTCAATCTTAAGTGCATGAATGAGAAGAGACTAAATTTCAAAAATTGGTTGGCCTATCATCGGTGGGTTACAAAATAAAATAAAAATGCATTATTTGTGAAAGAGATCATGTTGTCAACAACTTTTTCAAAAAAATTATAAAATAAACAATTATAGGTTTAGTTTTTAAAAATTTAAAAGCCAAAAATAAAACCTCTCTAAATGAGATACAAGGGAATGAAAGTTCTTTCCTACCAAAGATTTGCTAGCTAGCTTAATTATGGATATCAAGAATATGCTCTCCTATAGTCTTCTATATAGGTAGGTAGTAAGCTTAAAGTATATACATTTATGTTTGGTATGGTAGAGAGAGAATAAGAAAACAAAGAAAAGCTAGTATGAAATTTTAAGTAAATAAGAAATATTTATCTCAATTAATCATTATCTTTTTTTTCGTAATGAATCAGAACATTAATAACAAAATAAATTCCAGCTATTATCACAAAGGAAACTATTAAGACGAGGTAACCTACCCAACCGTTTTATTCTCCAAACCACGTAAATGTAAATGGTAATTAGAACGAGGATATATGAGGGAAATATTAGTTTAATAATATCCGTACAGAGACTACTTTTTCTTCCTTCCATGCATTAACAAATTTCAATATGTTGCGACGTTGTTCTTTAACTTTGGTCTCTTTCAAATTGCCTTTAATACTTCTTTTGAAAAAATAGCTCAAGTTTGAGGGGAAAAGGCAATTCTTGATGTTACCAAACAAAGAAAAAAGAGCTCACACGATCCGAGCTTCCTTTCTTTACCTTGACTAGGAAGAGTCCTTCTTTGAAACAAAAACCTACCTATTTAACCCCAAAAAAATAATCACCTTCCAAAGCATTGAACATAACCCCATTCAATGTCTGTTGAACGTTGACTAATTAGTAGCTGCAGAAGAATATAAGGAGATGGGTGAAAGAAAAAGAGTTCTACCATTTGAACACCTAAAAAAATTAATATTATATGTATTATATATTAAAAAAATGTATTTTAAAATTGAAAGGGACAACATTTCGTTGTCCATTTTTAATGTCATGCAAGACAACTGTCGTATATAAAAGTGTAGTTGTTTATGTTTTAATCTTCTCTATTTTCTTTCTATCTCATCTAAAGTAGCTAAAATAAAAAAAAAAATAGCTATTGAAAAAATCTCTTAACCAGATAACATTATTTAATGAATTAATATTGCAGCATACTTAATGAGATATATATCTTGGTTAAAGAAAAAGAAAATGACAAAAACAAAAAAGTTAAAAAAGATATAGCAACTCTTACTTTGTAAGTAACTTTTCTGAATAAAATATTAAGTATAATAATAGGTGTTTTATTTTGTTTCCTTAGTTAACTAGCCAAAACACGTGGCTTTGACCATGACATTCAAACAGTGGACATAATTGTCAATGCATGGCTTTGTATGGATTAATTTTAGAGTACTAGAGAGAAATGCCTTTGTTCAAATTATTTCCGATCCAACCAACGCCCAAAGAAAAGTATATAGGAAACAGATCGATGCGCCTGCTAAGGGAGGAATTAACAGTCCCGTGCAAAAATTGTTTTTCAAAAGCATGTGAAAAAGGTACCTCTTTATGAGTAAAAAAAGGCTTATATAGTTTAAAATTGAAACCAGAGGTTTATATAGCACATGGTTATATTATATAGTAGTTTCTGATTCCGACTACCCTAGAAAAAAAGTACACCATAACAAATTTACAACTCCCTTGTATAGTAGCACTACATTGTGAGGCATACTAAAAGCAGAGAGCACAAGTTCAAACAATTACACGTAATAATTTCTTGAATGTAAAGCATTCAATTTCAGGGACCTCATCAACCTTACATCTTGATTACTACAATTTTAATTTTTTTTGCAACAAAGAAAACGGAAAATTGCTATCACCATAATTAGTCAGACATGCCTGGTCGTTGGTCAGCAAATGCAGGTAATATATAGGTTTAATTTTTTTCGGAGAATTATAGGCAGTCTTACTTTTTTTAAAAAATAGTCAATGACGTACGTAGCACACACAATTCCTACTTCACTATATACCTCACCGTCAGGTCAAGCTTAAATCTCTAATTTGAATTTTTTTTACAAATTAAGACATAAAAAATAAATCGACCTATTTAATCTCTAATTATTTTAACATTTCAGTTGAATTATTGACGGAGAGACATAAAAAATTATATACATAGACATTAGTACAAGTTAAGCTGTTAAGGTGAGAAAGATGTTAATTAATGAAAATAATAGTATTTAAATAGAAAAAAAAGATTATACACTTACATAATCATTGAATCATAATATATCATATAAAATAAGTTTATTAACTTTTAAAATAATTATTTTAATATAATTTAAATAATAATTTGTAACTGAAAAATAATATAAAACTATTATCCACGACATAGCCATAGAATTTATTTAAATATGAGAGCACTGTTTTCAAGAGTTGGAAGAAAGAAAGAACAAAATCATGCAAGAGGAGAGGGTATGAGAAAAAGGTTAGAGTTGACTGGGATATTGGTTGACGATTAGATCCTGGCCCACGTGGCTTACTTGTTTGACGTAGAAATATGGTGTTAGGTTAGGTTGTGACAGCAGGGATTGTAGAAAATATGCAGACCATTGGCCATTGTGCTAGAGAGAAGAAAGAGCCATGCGGCGAACGGCATAATGACAGCTCTTGTTGCGTACCCTCCTAAGGAACCTATTGATACCTTTCACATTACAATTATTATCATCTCATGTTCAATAAATTCAATTAATTAGTCCAACATTTTAACTGATTATCAATTTAATCTTTTTAAAATAATAAAAACAATTCGTGCTATTTGGCAGATATGCTTCTTAGGTGTTATTACCTACGTTGGACACAAGTTGCATGAGATTGAGATTGTCCTGTTTCAACGAGGCATATATATATATATATATATATATATATATATATAGTTGTGTATATGTATTGAAATATAAACTGTTATATATGCTTCTTTATTTATTTTTTGCGAACATGATTTTTCTGTATAACAATTGACATTACTTATTTCACTCAGTATTTAAACACTTAAACCTTTGTTTCGGAATAATGATTGGGGGAAAGACTGTTATTCATGTGTATAACAATTAGTGTCATGTCATGAAAAGAACTGAAAATAGTTGTAATATAATTTATTGTTATTCATGTAAAAATTTTAAATTTATTTGTATTATGATGAGTGGCTATCGTAATATGTAAGACAAAAAAAATCTGAATTTGAAAAAGGAAAATGTAAGACCAAATAATATGTACATAAATACGCAATCTTTGAACATCGGGTGTAAATTTCAATATAATTATACATATATACTTTAATAACTTTGTAAGTGGATATATTTTTATCAATTTAATTATTCGATGTGATATTGTTTTGAGTGACAACTATGTATATGCTTCCAGATATTCATGATATATATCTAATGAAAAAATTATTTATATTTTAAATAATATAGTATACATCAAATAAATGTAATAAATAATTAGTTGTTATATGTGCCGTCTTAAATTAGAGGTGCAAGTAACTTGAGTCATCAAGCACTTAAAACTTAGTTAATTAACTTACAAGCAAACACATACAGTAAGAACAATTTTAATTTAAGAACGTGAGAATTGTAAATATTGGTCGTAAAACCATTTATACTAACGTTTAAGATTAAAAATTAATTAGTAGACACTTCATTATGAAATTTTAACAAGTAAACATTAAGTGTTCGATTTAATTCGTTTTATTTATTATTTAAATATATTATATCAAATTTTAATATAAAAAAATGCCCAATTTTTCTTTTCATGGATTCACTTTGCTTGTCTTGGTGAGTGATGTCTTGTATTCACGTACCCTTTGGTGTTTTGCTGAGTAGTAGTTTGTTTGTCACTTTCGTCAGCCGCAAGAAAGAAATTGTGTGTGAATTAATTGTATAGTTTTGAGTGGCATTGGATGCATGGCGCTGCTACTGCTGCAACTAGTATTTCCACCGTCAAACTCAAAGAAAAACGTATACCATGTCATAATACACTACGGACCAGTCTCTATACATCATTTATTTTCTTTTATTTTTATTAAAAAAAACAGATTTAGGTTTTGATGGCTTACGAGAGTTAGAGTAGGATCATCTTATTACTCAAAAAAAAAACTTAAATATTTATAAATTGAGAAAAAAAATCACATATACGTACTAATATTATACTTTTTATATTGCTATCTAATAATAAATTATTATATATGATAAGTTTATTAATTTTAATAATAATTAATCTTAAAATTATACAAAAACTGATTTCTAATTAATTCATAGTATAAAATTAAAATCCTCCCCCTCCTCTCTCTTGTATAAATTGTATGTATTATTTATTTAAAATAATTATGCTGGAGCAAAATAAGATCATCATGAATCACAAAAATTGACGACAAAATATAGATAATTAATGTAATTATATATTGAGAACTTAGATTTAAAATCACTAAACAAGTTAAAATAATTTCACACCTCCTTTTTGACAAGATGTTTGACTGAACCTCCTAGAAAGAAAATGTAGTGAGTGGGGAAGAAAGACAAATGCCGCACTTATACAAATTACTAAACGAGTTGAAATAATTTCACTAACAATATTTTTTTACATATAAATTTTAAATGTAACTTTAGATATAGATTTAATAAAAATTTATATATGTAAAAAAATATTATTACATCAAAATTAATTATTATAAAATTTATTATGTAAACTTATATGTATATATTAAATATATATTAGAAATATTAGTGTTATATATATTAATATTAATTAATTTTTAACATAATTAATCTATTAATAGAATGTCGTGTTAATAATCTAAAAGTTTATAAATTTGAGAGTTACTGAATCATTAATTTTAAATTATTTTATAAAATATATTTTTAATAATAGCATATGAATTATGGATTCATCTTACGAAAGAAGAAATAAAAAAAATATTTTTTAAAATATGTTGGAGGTAGGAAGAATAGTCCCAAAGATTTTTAAGTTGAAGCCCATTGATGCATGTCCAAGACCAAAGAACGGGGTGTGCCATATATATATATATATATATATATATATATATATATATATATATATATATATATATATATATATATATATATATATATATATATATATATATATATATATATATATATATACTATTTTACAAATCCCTTGATTTCTTCCATGTATGGCTGAATCTGATAAATTAATAGGTGTGTGTTTGGTTGAATTTGAATATATTTTAAAAGTTTTATTAACTTTTTAAAATAAAAAATTAATTACTTTTAGAAATTAATCAATTACCAAATAAACGCAATGTCTTTTACCATTTGGTTAAATGATACTCCAACAAGAGTGTAACTTCATTTTCTTTTAAATTATAACCACATTTAATTTAAGGGTTCAACTTAAACCTATTACAATTATTATTGACTGGACTGCGTGTGCATGTTTACCTCCAACAAGATTTAGTTATAGTTAATTTTAAATAATACAGGGAACTTGTCTGTTTCAATTAAGTCATCTTCATCATTTTTTGTTAGATTAAATTTTAAATTACTAGAATCGGTTTATGAAATAAGGTTATGCCGTTTATAAAGAGAAGTCATTATATAAAAGAATTCTAGATTAAATATTATTAATCTTTGATTGTAAAATACCATTGATCTTAAGACTTGGAAGTTAAAGAATACTATATTATAATATGGATTAATTCTGAACATATGAAAGACCTTCACCTTTTTGTGGATGGTCAGATAAGAATCAAATGTTTTCTGCTTTGTCTAGTCAGATTTTCATTAATGGATTAATTGGTTTTTTAGCGTTTAGTCTCATGTTTCGACAAGATATTTTAGTATTAATAACAATTTTATTTTTATGTAGAAATAAAAAAATAAATATGGAGATATAATAACTCACACTTCTATTTCATTACTCAATTGAACTAAATTCTCTCAATCATTAAAAAGCATCTTTGCAGACAAATCAAGACATTATAATTCATACCAATATTATGATTTATGAATTCACGACAAGATATCAGACTTTACTTTCTGCTTTCAAACCCATTCCTGATCTGGCTTGCGTGGTATTGGTCACCGGAAGAAGCTTATTCAAAACTTTCTTGTTTTAATATTTGCATGAAATTGTCCACATGCTTGCTCGTTTTAAGTGCATTTTATTTGAGAAATTTATTTATTTATTTTATTAAAGAAAGTCTGAAGACTGAAAGTGAACAGAGAAATATATATCATGGCAGAACGAGAAGTTTTTGAGGGACGCATCCGGTTAAATTTATTTCATATATATAATTGAAACTCTTTTTACAAGTTTAGAAAGTTTGGAGTCCAGCACGATAAAGCAGTGTTTAATTTGGATTTTGTTTAGTTAAAAAAATGGTTTTTTTTTTTAATTTAAAATTTATTTTAAAGTTGAAGTTAAAAAAAATTATTTAAAATTTGAAACTATTATTTAACTTATTAAATTTATAAATTTTAAATTTTAAAAGTGTTTTTTAAATTAATTTTTCTTAAGTAGTTTATTTTTAGATTTTAAGGTTTGAAATAAATAAATAAATAAGAAGTAAAAATTAAGATTCTTAAGATTATATTTTTAAAAAAAAAATTTTAAAATTGCCTTTTAAAAGTTTTTTTAAAAATTTTTATTTACCTCAGCTTCTTTAAAAAGAAGGAAACTTACCAAGAATTGACTTGAATATAATTGGGTTTGTTACTCTTAATTAAAATCTCATGCTCAAAGTATTATTTATAAAAAAAGATGTTATTTAAAAAAGAAACATCACTAAAAATAATAATCAATCAAATTCTTTTACAATAATAAATATTTCACACTAATAACATAGTTATAAACAAAACTTAAAATAAAGTAAGAGTAAATACTACTAAAATTGTCATATAAAATAGATGTTTAACTTAGGTAGTAATTACTTTAAAAAATCATATTTAATATAATTTTTATTAATTAATAATTTAATTTTTTTCACCAATAGTTCATCAAATTTAAACTCATAAGTTAATTATAATACCGTCTAGTTATCCTCCACTAGTATGTTTCTAAAAAGTTATTATTACTCCCTACAAAATTGTTCTTAATTAGTTCTTATCAATTAAGAGTAAAGACCAAAATATCTTTTAAGCATTTTCACACGATCCATTCCCACCCTTCTACTCTTTCTTCCTTCTCTTTCTATATTCCTTTTATCATTTTCTCTTGTCTTTTCTTCATTTATTTCCTCTTTCCTTCTCTTCACACATGCATGTCTTTGTTATTGAGTTTTGTTTTTTTTTTTGCGCTTTTGTAAACTTAACAAAATCATGATGAGTTTTTTTTCCCATGTTTTTGGTAACACAACAAAATTAAGATTATGTTGTGTTGCAAATTCAAACCTCATGCAATGTAACAAAATTATGATTATGTTGTGTTGCACAAATTTTAACTCAATGAAATTACGATACCATTGAATAACAAAAGTTATTATATATCATGATTTCATTGGTTATAAATTACAAGTTATGCAACAAACAATTATTTATAAAATAATCAATTTTTTTTTGTTGGTTGTGCAACAAGTCAATGGATTGAAACACACACACACACATGAAGAGGTTCCAATGCTACATAGGTGGGGAAATATGGATGATAGAAGTCAAATTTTTTTTTTTACCAAACATCCTTTTTACATGTGGAGTTTGCCCTAATGACATTGGTATAAAGAATGATAATGATGAAAATGTGGGTGGTGATGACATTGATATGTATTCGCAACTTAGCTATCCCAACATTTCTAGATATTTCATAATTGACGCGGTATATTTCATATTTTTATAGGTCTATGTTTTGTTATTGAATACTTTTTTGGCTTGTTTTAGGTTTTTAAAGAGCGCAATGATTCATTTGCTATCCCCGTCTTATGACAATGTAGCTATTTTTAAGGGATAATTATTCATTGTCTCTTGTTGTGCCACAATGGAGAAGATACTACACATTCAAAGTCTCTTCATGGCAAAATCCTTACATGAAACACATTTAAGCTTTCAACTCAATATTATTTCAATCAACTAAAGTATCTCAATATGTAGTAGACTTCTCTAAGGATTAAAATAATTTTAAACATTCAATGTGTATTCAATTAATTTTATGGGTGTATCTCAATATGTGGTAGACATTTCGATGAAATTTCATTTATTACATAAGTTAATTTTATCTGTCAAATTATTAAATAAACAAAAAATAACACAATGAAAGTACGATTCTCTTACTTCCATGTACATTTTGCTTAGTGAAAAATTTACATAATGGAAGTATGATTCCATTGTGCACTATGCAACAAAATCATACTTATGTTATACATGTTGTATTTAGCCTCCCTTGTTGTGATTTTGTTGTGCATTTTTTTCATAAACCACAATGCACAATGAAAATAGAATCATGATTCCGTTGTTGTGCAACGGGGTGTGAAAAAATACAAGAAAATCATGATTTCGTTGTATATTATACAATGAAATCAAGATTCCATTGAACAACATTTTTTGCGCTCCTAATACAGCGAAATCATGATTTTATTGTATATTATGGGTGATGATAAATTTAAATTTTTAAAATAATGATAGAGGCTAATAACAATCGAGATTCCATTGAACAACATTTTTTTCACCCCTAATGCAACAAAATCAAGATTTCATTGTATATTATGGGTGGGGATAAATTTAAAATTTTTAAATAATGATAGAGGCCAATGGCAATCTAGTTGGGACCAATAGCATCCCTTTTTCGGGAATTGTTTGGGGCACCCAGCAGTTTTTTAAAATACCAAAAATGTCCTTATTGGTATTTTTGGTTACAAATAACATATTAGTTTTTTCATTTTTATAGTGCCTTTTTTTCGTAAAATCGCACTTCCTTAGTGCAACTTGCTTCCATTAGCATCATTTTGTAAGTGTTTGTTGTCGTAGGTGGTGCACATGCATTGTTTACATATGTATGGTGAAGTTTAGTGGATTT
This sequence comes from Glycine soja, assembly GCF_004193775.1. Lineage (NCBI taxonomy): Eukaryota > Viridiplantae > Streptophyta > Magnoliopsida > Fabales > Fabaceae > Glycine > Glycine soja. The sequence continues at coordinate 8,640,817 of NC_041016.1, forward strand.
TCGTTGCCGGAGAAGAATAAATGCGTATTAAAAAAAAATTCAAAACATATGAATTGTCAATCTGTATGTTTTGATTTTTTTTAAAATTATAATTTTTTAATAATTTTTTATACGTTGTTTTATTTAAATTTTTTGATAATTAAACAAATTTGATATTTAATTGGATGTTGTATTTAGATGTTTATTATAGTAATTAATAGTTAAATAAATTTGATATTTAATTGAATAATGTATTTGGATGTTTATTACAGTGATTGAAAATTAAAAAATATGATATTTAATTGAATGATGTATATAGATGTTTATTACAACAATTCATAATTAAATAAATTTGGTATTTTTTTTACATATGTAAATTTTTATTAAACCTATGATTTTTATTTACAAGTTATATATGTAAACAAATTAATCATTAAATAAAAAATTAATTATCACAAAATTTATTATGTAAATATACATTAGAAAATTTAGTATTATATATAGCAACATTAATTATTTTATAACATAATTGGTCTATTAGCTCAGTTAGTTAGAGTGTTGTGCTAGTAACGCGAAGGTTACATGTTTGATTTCTGCTTGAACCATAAATTTTAAATTATATTTTTGAAAAAAAATAAAAAAAATCTTATGGGCCTCTTACGGATTGTATGCCCGAATTGCTAATTCGTAAGCCTCATACGGATTGGCAATTTGTATTGGGTCTAGAGATTGCCAATCCGTATTGAGCTTACGAAAGGATAAAACTGATATTTCCGATGTCATGCTAGGTGTACCAGCAAAACCACTGGGTGCCCTTAGCAGTTCCTCCCTTTTGCTCAGTTGTAGACAAGTTATATTTCCAACTCTGGGCCATTTCTTGGGCCTTTTCCATTTGGTGTTCGGCTTTTGGACCATTATTGTTTGGACCCAAAAATAATTTTGTAACTCAACTTTATAATAATTAGCAGAAAGACAGATTGGGTGCCTATAAGATGTAAGAATTGCACATTAATTCTTCGAATAAAAGTATATGATAATATAATAGGGCGTTTAAAAAATGGTGTCATTTCAGTTTAATTAGTAAACCTTCTGGTCTGAACCATAAGGAAAAAAAAAATCCCGTGTATTGATATTAAATATAAATAAACCTCACCATTTTATCTTCTTGGATAAGATCATTCCTGAAACACTTTTCACTTACTATGTTCTTATTTTTAATATCTTATTTTTATTGTTGATATCAAATTATAATAAAGAGTAGTTTAGAAAAATAATTTATTTTTAATTGGAATTTGTACAATTAAATAATGCTAATTATATTTTTAGTCATTAGTTGTTTTTGCATATATTCAAGACTGAAATAAGTATTTTTAATTGAATTTTTGGTATATAAGTACATTAAATATTGAAAAGAAATTTTTTACCTCAAATAATAATTATATCTAACACAAACATAATTGCTTCCTACATAAGATACCTTATAATCTAAACAAAAGAAGAATCTTTTAAAAAGAAATTCATTTTACGTAGAAAAAAGATAAAAAAATAATAATTTATCTATTTTAATAAATACCCAATAAAAAAGATAAACAATCTATTTTTTCTTATGAATTAAAATTGTTTTATATATTTTAATTTATTAAAAAATTAGAAGTTATTTTAAACTTATAAAAGTTTTAATACATTTTATCTGGATTTATTTTCCTCACTAAGTGCACACTTCATCTCTACTCTTCATTAATTCTTCAGAAAAACCCTGGAGATTTAGAAAAACCAGATCACCAGAGAGAGTGAGAGAGACATTAATCATTACTTCCTCCACTAATCCTCTCCTCTGTCCATATATAGCTTAACAATGCAGAAAGGAAAAGCAACAAGCCAACAACTAAGGAGAACAAACAAAGCCAGTGATCAAAGAAACCAAAAGGGAATATATAAAAGCAAAAGGAGACTATAAATTATAAAAGCAACACTTCAGCTATATTCCTTTTTTCTTCAACACTCTGCTATAGTTACTTCCCTTGTGATCATTCATAAACCATGCTACTGTCTCTGATGTGTTCACTTCTCACCCACACCATGTCCTTACTACTCATTCAACTAATTCTCTCATCATTTCTCACTCTCACAACATCACAATCCAGCCTCTGCAGAACATCATGCGGCGACATTCCCATCAAATATCCATTTGGCATCGACGATGGATGCGGAAGTCCATACTACAGACACATTTTACAATGTTCAAACTCAGGAAAACTCGAGCTCAGAACCCCATCAGGGCGATACCCAGTTCGCAACCTGAGCTACTCCGATCCACATGTCGTGGTCACTGATCCATTCATGTGGAGCTGCGAGGACGGCGAGAAGTTTCGCCCCACGAGGCCATTCAGCTTGGACACCGCCACACACTTCAAGCTCTCGCCGCAGAACGAGTACATGTTCTTCAACTGCAGCCAAGACAGCGTCATCATTCAACCAAAGCCTATGTTCTGCGAGCATTTCCCCGAACACTGTGATTCCTCGTGTGACAGTGCTAGCTATCTCTGCAGGCACTTGCCGGGTTGCTCCTTTGCACTCCCTCGGAGTACTTGTTGCTCTTACTATCCCAAAGCCACTGAGTCTCTGAGGTTGATGCTTAAGTATTGTGCTAGTTATGCTAGCGTTTATTGGAAGAACGTTGGTGCTCCTATGCCTTATGATCAAGTTCCCGAATATGGGATCAGAGTTGATTTTGATATCCCGGTTACCACGCGCTGCCTTCAGTGTCAGGATCCATTGAAAGGAGGTGGGACTTGTGGATTTGACACACAGAATCAGAGTTTCATTTGTCTCTGTAAGGATGGAAACTCCACTACTCATTGCAAAGGTACGTCCAAGTTCAATAAACTAATCATTGGTCTCTTGTGGAAGAGAAATTATTACATAGTGTTCAGGACTATCACTTCGATCCGAACTAATTTATACGTAATAGGTAGCTAAGTTTTTCATTTTATAGGAAAAAATTCATTAAATTTTGTTGTGTCACATGCCACATAAAGATTGTTCTGAAGTATGGTAGTCAAAGATATAAGTATATAACAATTTCTCCTTCAAGTGACACTTGTTTAAGAATCAGTCTCTAGTCTCTGTATGAAAAAAATATTAAGTTTTAGTCTTTATATACCCCCGTTAATATACATCAGGTTCTTGGTGTTAAATTGTTATTATGTTTTTTAGGTGTCTAAAAAATTTAGGTTTGAATCCTTATATGCTCTTATATGAACTAAAGTTTTGTTTTTTTGGTACAGAAACTAATTCCTAAATGAGTGTTACTTGTATGGATCAAATAATTAGTTTAACCTTTACATAGATGACTAATAAAAACGATGGCTTTGTCCTAGCCCCCAATAGTTTCAATTGGGTAGGTATGTAATGAGGCTAATATTTGTTTGACAGATTATGATATTGCAAGGCACAATAGGAGGGTCCATGTAATCGCAGGTGAGAGAATTAAAATAGCTTTTATATGGATGTTAAGTTTTTGAAGGGGATCATTAGGCTCATGTTTGGGGTTGTGTGTGTTGGAAATGTGGCTGCAGGGACAGTTACGGGCGTTTCGGTTGCGGGTGCATTTGGAATTGGAGCTGCTGTTTGGTACTTGAAGAAAGTGAGAGCTAAAGCACCAGTCACGTGTGGAGTTCAAAGCAACGAAAATAGGCTATTCTGAAGACGACCAAATGATGTGAACCATGCATACACATATTCCTTCTGTTACGTTTTTCTTTTATTGAGTTTATTTATTTGTACCACAATTATACCTAGTCATAGAGTTGTGTCCCAATTTTTCCGAGTTTGATATGGTCTTCTTTATTAATATCGGGTTGTATCTTATGTATAGTTTATAGTTTATTAAAAGGAATTAAAGTACTCTGCTGGAGAATCATATCTTTCACACTTTTTTTTTTTTACAACAATCCTTAAGAAACGAATCTGGCAACTGTAACATTTCTGCAAAGCAGTTATTGGTCTACTCTCTGATACATGCCTCCAAAGCGTGGCTTCGGGAATCAACCAAAACAAGAAAAATGAGAGAGAGAGAGAAAGATACAAACGCAAGACAAAACTAACATTAACATGCTTTACCAACAACACAAGTCAAGGGACCTGCATTAAGAGTTATTGCGGGCACCAAGGAAGCAGGTACAGCAGTAAAATATTGAGTAGGAGAATAATTTGGGTCACAACTACCATACCCAGATGGAACAAAATAAGCACCGTTTAAGAATGCATCCTTAGAAGACCTCCATTTCCAATTTTTCAATTTTCCCTTCATTTCCCTCTTGGTAACCTGTCACCCAAGAAACCAACTTAATATGCATTAATTCATGGGGTGGGGTGTTTCATGTGACTCTGATTATATTCATTTCCTTACCTGTTTTGTGGCAGGGTTATTCGGAGCGACATAGTAGTTTCCTTCACTTAAAATGGTTGGGTTAGAACTGCCACCTATGGCATACATCTTCCACCCATCATATTTGTTGTTCACCACATGTGCATAACCAAATCTTACCCTGCATGCTTACAAACAAGTTAACCTATACTCATTTTTTTCACGTATTATATGAAAATTCAATCTATAAAATAGACTCTCACCTTGGCATCCTTTCAATCAGACCACTAGCAAATCGGTTGAAGGCTATTGTTACTTTCATTTTTTTATCTGCTGTGTATTCGTCGCTGTGTCCTAGTAGCATAACCTGCAGCCAAGGGACAGTACCATTCACAAAAAAATGAGGCCATAGGATCATAGTGGTTGTTTAGTCAATAATACATAAAGAAAAATACTATTCCATATAATAATATTAATGAAAGGGATGATGGTACTACAAGGTAGTTAGTTAGGAGGAATTAAGAACTTATTTTGCTTACTTTGTCATGTTGGGTAAAGTAATTGTTAGAAATGGTAATGGAAGTTGAGGCATGAATAACATCAATCAAGCCATCAGCACAACGAGCCAAAAAGCAATGATCAATCCAAATATTTGAGGAGGCAAATATGCTAATGCCATCCCCATCAGAGCCTCGACGATGGCCAAGATGAGATGGGGTACTCCTTACAAGGCCAGCCTTGCTTGGTTTGCAATCATGAATGCTAATGCCATGTATGATAACATGGCTAACACCTTGTATTGTAATGCAAGGCCCATTTGCAATCTCCACTTTAGCACCTCTTCCATCAATGGTCTTGTAGCTATTCATGATAAGCTCATTATCGAGCCTAATAACCATATCTTTGGCAAAAATGATCCAAAGGGGCTGTGTTTGGATAACACCATAACGAAGTGTGCCTGGTTTTGGGCTTATGGGGTCATCAGAGGGATCTGTGACTTTATATATTGATCCATACTTGCCACCAATTGAATCTTTGCCAAAGCCAATTCCACAATTAGCCAAGGCTTGGCGATTTGATGCCCAATTTGATTTGGCACGCCAGCAAGAGTCTATCTTGTTTAGAACTGCACTTTCTGTTGAATATGCAAGGTGTAGTATGAAGCATGAAAGCAAGAGTAGTGTGGGAGAGGTGGCCATGCTTGTGAGGTTGAGGCTACATATGGAGTGAGTTCATTTAATAGTAGATGTTAGACTTAGATGAGGTTGTGCACACGATTTAGGGGCTTGACTTTTAATTTCTTTGGTTTTGTTAAATGAGCTAACAAAAACGTGGATGCACGAGCCTTACTAGTTTGACTTTGCTAATTACCATCTAAAACTTCACTCAAGCATACGAAAAATATATATACATAGCCAATGTCGTATATTTTTTAAATTTGAGTATACTAAATCAATTTATATATTATAGCACCATTTTTTAACTCTATAGTACCAAATTATATAGTCTTTGACTTTCACAAATATTATTCAATTTAGTATTTTAATAAGATTGGTAGTTTAATTCGATGATCACTAACATCATAAATCTATTTTTTGTAAAAATAAGTGTAAAACTAATTAGTTTAGTCTCTATATCTAATAATAATAATAATAATAAAATTTGGTTTTTCAATCGGGGACCAAACTGAGTGATGCACAAGCACAACAAAATAAGGGACTAAATTCAGTGATATGCACCAAAGGGAAATACCAAAAGGACTGACAGTGTGTAAAAGCACTTCAGCCTAGATATAATATTTTCTGAAACAATTCTATATTAAGAGACATGCCACTTCTTAATTTGCCAATAACAGAGATATGGGAATACTGCAGAAACAAAATTGTTAATAACAAAAATATATAAGCATTCCTAAATTACAAAAGCTAATAATCTTTAATTTTTTTAGAAACAAATCAAAGAAAATATGCAAAAAAGGAGAAGATTTTGCTAGTAATGACAGAGGATGTGGTTTTTCTGCCTTGATTTGATTCTCTAATTCTAATTTTGTATGATAGGGATCAGATCGCATAATCTTTGAGATAATTATCAAAGTTAGAAACTATATTAGGATTTAGGACCAAAAGGATCTAAAGCAAAGAATCGCGTTCAAATTAATAATTAAAAAAATATAATATCAAAAATTTATATAAAAATATATATAACTCAATTTTATAGGTTTTTACCATTCATAATACACTCAAAAGTTCAAATCAAATACAGTATAGTATATGATAATATTTAGGTCTAAGTTTCAACAATATATAATAATATCTGTTAACAATAACAAATACTTTAAAATAAATTGGCCAAGACAAATTCTTCTTTTGATAATTAAAATAACATTGCATTAAACATTTGTCATTAAACATTTGTCATTAAAGATAAGAAAATAATGGGATAGTATAAAATCTTAAAAATCCCAAATTTCATGTTTTGGTCTCCATATTTCTATCATGTTAATGCATTTTTATTATGAAAAAAAAAATTGAGGATGGGAGAGAATGTAAGACAATTTACTTTAAAAAAAAAACCTCATTTAGGTATTTGAAAATAAAGATGAACATGTGTTCTTATAGATACATTATGTAAAGGGATACATTCATCTTTATAACCATCTAAAAGTTAGATTCAACCATATTAAAATATTTGAAAAAAATAATTAGTGAAATTACTCCTTCATTTTTTACGATAGCATTCATCGGCAATGTTGTCATTTCATGCGCTGACATTGATATCAATTAGCCCCATTTTCTTATTATACTGGTATATTACCAAAATAGTTGAGTGCATTGAAAAAGTTTTAATTTATAGAAGTTATCCATGCATATTTGATATTGATTTTGTTTATCTGATGACAACTTATTGGTTGTGCATCTTAAATGCGTCAATTTAAGAAATGCATTAAGAAATACTTGCTTGAGGTAAAATTTGAAAAATAACATATAATCTATGGATTGTTTTTCTTTCATATATCCAATATGATGTACTCCTTTTTTTAGATGTTGATCAATATAATAATTTTGTTACAACACCTTTATTATATTCTATCAAATAGAATTTTTATAGGATTTTTCACACCCACACATACATAAATCACCTACAGTGCACATAGAAGCACAATGCATGTACAAATATAATTAATTAAGATAAATACCGCGAGTTTGCAGCGATTTGTAGGCTGTTTGATTGTCACAGAAAACCTTGTTGCCATAATTAGGGTGTGGTACATATATCTCAACCAAGAAAGCTCACAAGTATTTGTAGCCAGACATATATATATTGAATTAGTGGCTAGATATTAAATATAGAGAAAATAGGGCTATGAAACGATAATGTAAAACGGATCCAGGATTCAATGACTGGGGAGGGCCAAAATCAAATAAGTATATAAACATTAAAATTTCTACAAATAATTATATATTTTTTAAAATGATTTAATTAAAAACATATAATAGAGAATACATTTACATAGAAGATATTAAACATATTTTTTTTAAGGATCTTAAATTACAAATTAATAAAATCAATTTCATATGTAACCGATAACTTTAATAAATTTATAATAAATATTGGTATTTATGTTAACTATATCTTTCTTACGAAAATTGTTATCAAACATATTTAAAAAATACACTAAATTTCAATAAATTATGTTAGTCACTAAATTATATTTTTGATTTTTAAAAAGTTGGAACATTGAAGAAGAAAAATATATTTGTTGTTACAAAGGCTACAACTTTAATTTGGAAAGCTAATTATGATAAACCTTTAGTGCTACTTGATATATATATCTAATTTATTTTCTTAAGATTTACACAACACATGACTCTGGATCTGTGCACTAAGATCGAAAATACAGTGGAACTTCATAATAGTACGAATTAAGAACAATGATGAGACAAGAAAAATAAAATAAACTAAAAATTATAGGAAAATAATGATAAAAAGAGAGAATGTTTATGGATGTGTTTCAAAATTTAAACGGTCAATCTTATATATGGTGTTGTAAAGTTTGACTCATTGTCTGAGGTTAATAAAATATTTTTGATTACAAACTACAATTATCTATAAATTTTAAAATAATTGTAATAATAAAATATTATAAAAGAAAACCTATTTGAAAGAAAAATAAATAATATTCAAATATTTTATTCATAAAAAATTACAATTATTTCTATAATAAATATTACACAAATAATAGAATATTTTTTAAAAATAAAAATGATAGGTAATGCTTAAATAATATTATTTACATACTTAAATTCCCAAAAGTAAAATAGTTATCTAATATTTTTTTTAAGATTAATTAACATATATAAAAAAACTTAATTAAAAAAGTTAGGGGGGCAAAACCCCGAGTAGCAGCCGTAGCTCTAGTCATTCAATTACAAATTGTTTTCTTTCTACTCACATATAAAGTAAAAAAGTTGTTTGTATCTTAAAGTAAATTTAACTAATTTCATTCTTATTCTTAAAACATCTTTTATTTAATTATAATTTTATTTTTAAGAATTTTATTTTATATATGATATCAAGTTCTAATGAAAGATATTTTAGAAATAATTTTATTTTTTACTTAAAATTATTAAAATTAGATGATTTTAACTAATTTTATTAATTAGTATAAAAATAATTATTTTTTTCTTGACTCTATTTTAATTCAAAACTTTTATTTCAATTCATTTTGATTTCATTTCACTCCACTTAACATTCATATATTAATCAGATTTCTCCTAGCTTGATGCTAAGAAGAAACTTAATCGCCTATATATAAAGGAAACATTATTATTTATTTCATACAAACAACCAATTACAAGCTGTTCTTAAATAACAATCCGGTAGCAAAGGAAATATAGTACAGAACTACAAACTACAAACCAAGTCATCAATCAATGCAAAGAATAAATATAGTACCATCAAGTGTCAATGGCTGCTACTCCAGCCCTGAAATAAATTGATCCATAGAATAATGCTCGACCGTTTGCAAATTCTATGCATAGCTGCACATCCCAAAAACACAAGAACCTTTGGCGTTGCACTTGTTGCCACATTTGCCGCAATGCTTCTCGTTGGTCTTAGGGTTCACGCACTTGCCTTCGCAACATATCTTTCCGAAGCTGCATTTCTTTCCACACCTCCCACAGTTAAGTCTGTCTGTGGAAAAGTTTACACATTTGTTGCTGCAGCAATTAGGGCCTGCGCTGCCTTTAACAAGGCAAATTTTTGGGTTTTTGTCACATGTCAACGCTACCCTTTTCTGGGAAAGGAACCGGCTTGTTCCTCTTAGAGACTTTGGTTCTTCAGTTTGGGAAGATGTTGCTGACAGAGTAATGGCCAAAGCCATAATTAACAAGGCCACAAGGAAGAGGGTCTTCAAGGACTTCATTATATTTTAATTTTGTGTTTTTGAATCTCTGTTATAGCAGGAGATAGAAGAAGTTGAAGGAAGTAATTAATTAAAGGGGTGTGGATGTTTTGATTCAGAAGAATGCTCCAAGTATTTATAGAAGAGGAGGAGGTTCATGATATAGATTACGTGCATGAGCTAATAACGTAGGTGTTTTTTTGTTAGTTTTAATTAGTGGAGTGGTCTAAATCAACGGCCGGATTAAACTTGTCAAGAATTTCTTCAGTTGAAAATGGAGGAAGTGTCAAAGAACAATTGTGCTAATTAAACGATAGCTAAAACTAGTTTAGTTGTATTAAGTTGATGGTCTACTGAAGCCAGGTCGTATGTAAAGTCTTAAGAAAATGCAGTCTATGCAAACCAGAAAACCGTTACAGAACCACTATAGCTGTGCAGACATTTCAATCGCCTAGTTTGACCTTTGTTTTACATATGTATAAGTCCATGGATAGGATTTTACTTCATATTTATTCAAGCCACGTAAGTAAAAAATTAATTTGGATAACATAGTATTCTTATTTATACAAATTTAAGAAGTTAATTAGTTTACATACTACATTTGAACTTTTTTTATAGTGCATAGCTCACGTTATTTTCAAGGGAGGCTGGTAGCGTTTGTATAATATAACGTTCACTTGTTCAGAAAGGGTATAGCACGTCACGTGCAACTAATATTTAATGATTCCACTTAACATGTTGTTTATCAGTTAATTTTTTCTTCTGTTTCCCGAGGAAAGCCAAGTTTGCTATCGTTGTTTACTTTTCCATATTGTTATACTTTCCAAAATAAATGTTGGAAATTGGAAGGCGCTGTGAAAATTGATGATGTTCTTTTTTATTTTTGTTGCTAGGTAGGGTCTGAAAGATAAAAAGTTCTCATAGTAATTATGGAATTCTTAAAGGATATTCTTTAAATTATTACCACTTGTAATCATGTTTATGTGTGTCTACTTACACTCTTAAAAATGTTTTAAGGTAACGTATCTTACATGTATCTCACACGTGTTGAATATGGCTCTTATAGACTTTTTTCTTTACATGAGGCTCTGATACAATTAAAGAATAAGGTTCTGATACTGCGATCAAAATTTAGGCTTTTACTCTGACACGGGTAGAATATGGCTCTCATAAATGTAAAATACATTACCTTAAAACATTTCTCTATTGCCTATATTTCAAAACTTATGTTTCTCTGAAGTTTTCTAAGATTAGAAGTTTTTCATTCTGACACCTCGTAGCTCCTATATATAAAAGTTCGAGATTTTTTTTTTAAATAAGCCAAATTTTTTTTTATTTAAAACTAAGTAATAGCACAGGAAATGCTGACATAAATAACAATACAATGTGAATCTAACCAATGCTAAGAGATAGAGACCGAATCCCAACCCACTTCAGATAACAACGTGTTGGTAAATATTTGTGTTTTAATTTAAAATTTATAAATATATATTAATTATATTAATTCTATTTTATAAAGTAAAATATTTATTTTATATTTTTTTAAGATTCTGTTTTAATGAGTCAACTGTGGGTTGATTTTCAACGGTTATATTTTCAACGGTTATATTTTGTTGTTGCATAAGGGTCTATGTCTATATATATCTCTTTTCTCTTTTTAAAAAAAAGATCAGAACAATGTCTCGTTTCTTTCTCCCATAAAATTGTCTCCTTCTTTTCTTATAAAAAACTTATTGTTGTGAGAGCAAGAACATTGATGTTTAGAAGGTTCGGGGATTCTTTCGCTGCACACGATCGGAATCAACATGTTGTCGTATCTTGGAAGAGAAGCGCAATCAAATTTTTCTATAAGTGCAGTGGGGCGTTTTCTCTCTAAAGATAGCGTCTACGCGCTTCAACCCAAGCTATATCTTTCTTCTCCTAATTTATTTTTTCCTTATTCTTATTCTTATTGTATGATATAGTACATTATTAATTTATGTGGTGTCAATTAAAATCATCATCTTCTTATTTATTTTATTTCATTTTTATTTTATTTTCTAACACAAGGTTGTTATGATCACAAAAGTACAAAAGCCAATCCCATAGCCCAAGTTGCCTAACAGGCTAACTATATGAAATTGCCGCGAAAGCCGAAACACCATAGCACAACTGTGACAATATGCTATTTTGAAAGTGTGAAAACCCCAATCCCATCCCAAAATGGTAAAGCTGTTGTGACATAACTTGGATGATGTGATGACCACTATCCAACAATGTTGAGATGCACCTCTTGGTTTAAAAGAACAGAAACAGGGGAAAGCAGAGGTTTGTTTTGTCTCACTCAGCTTAAATGTGATCACATGTCTGGCAGCTACTAATAACATGCCTTAGGCTACAAATCCCATCTCTGATGCAATTTATCATCTACATTGAATAATAAATGTCAATGTGAGGGATCATTCATATATTATATATCATAGATATCACCCAAGGATTATAATATACTTCCCAATTAACGTATTATACTAGGTATCATGCATTAATATCCCAATGTGAGGGATCATGCATGTATTATATCCCATTATGTATACAATATATTAAAGAATATTTGTGTTGATAATTAATGAGATTTTTTGAATTTAGTAAGTGATTTTAAGTTCGAGTCTAATTTATTATATAATTAGACTAGATTGATTTAATTTATTATAAGTATATTTTAATTACAAATAAATACTATATATTAATAGAGTAAATTTTATAAACTATTATTTAATCATAAATGTTACAATAAATTTATTAAATTTAATAATAATTAACTTAAAAATTGTAAGAAAAAAGAAATTTTGTTTTTTCGAGTCTGTAATACTTTTATTTTAAGACCGTTAGTGTTAGTCTAAAGTTTTTTTTTTATCAATAAATATTTGTTAGTTTTTGTTAATAAGATGAATTAAATTTGGGATCTTATATTTCCATGTTAGTCTAAAGTTTAATAATTGTGTATTAGACTCTGTATGGTTATACCTATGGAAATAAGGTACAACAAACAAAAGCATAGTAGGTGATCTGATTAGGATGATATTGAGGAGAATAAAGTTACATGTTGTGGATCCCTAGCTTAAAATTTTCATCTTTCCCGTTGCACTAAGACCAACAAATCCATTTTCTTTGGTTTTTAGGCATAAAAATAATTTTTAGACAAAAAATCAATTTTCTTTGACACACAAAAAAGTTTCCTACCTATTTTTGTTAAACCAAACAACACAACATATTATTTTAATTATACTCTATTTCTCTCCTTTTAAATTATTTCTCTTTTGAGCATGGACGAATTCAAAGAATTTGTTTAGTGAAGACAAGAAAATAATATTTTTTTTAATCAAAGGCAATAAAATAAATATATTATATTTTTATAGAAGAAAAATATTATATATTCTTACAAAATATATAATTTTATGATAAAAATCCAAATTACTTAGATAAGCTTTTACAAATTATAATCAAGTCAAGATGTGTATTTTTCACCAACTTTATGTACTTGTTTAGTATTATAGGAGCAAAACATTAAAAATTAAAAACATAAAACACTAAAATTAACATCAATTCATTATTTCTTTTATCTTTTAGTTATAACTTTCTACATTCATTTAAATTTTTTTCTATAGGAATAAGGATAACATCTATTTTTTTAGGAAAATGTTTAGTAAACACACATTGTGCTATGATACACCTGGGGAGAAAAAAGAAAAAGAGAAAAAAAATATAAATTTAATAAATTTTATGATGTGATGTGAAAAAATAATAAAATATATTAATAAGATGTTTAAAATAAAAAATATTTATGTATCATTATTTTTTTTTATCCGAAAAAATATGGTGGGCCAATTGGCCCATAGTTTCTACTCTCTAACCTACATCGTCCCTGCTTCTAAGAGTCAGAAGCGAGTATTGGGGCCCATGGCAACGATTCCCAATATGGTTAATATACGCGGAAGATCGGTGGTGAGTGAGGCAAATGGCAGCATCGTCACCATCGCCGCCGCTGAAGGCGGTGCAGGACCGCGTCCAAGCAGCCGCCGAACGCTCTGGCCGTAATGTGCAAGAGATTCGTGTAGTGGCTGCGAGCAAGACGAAGTCAGTTTCTGCTCTCCGTGAGGTATACGACGCCGGCCTTAGATGCTTCGGCGAGAACTACGTTCAAGAACTCCTTCAAAAGGCACCACAGGTTAGTTAGTTCAAACTTCAAACTCGTTATTCATCTCTTGCTTTTTGGATCCATTCATCAATGCTTACATTTCCTTTCCCAATTGCAGCTTCCCGACGATATCCAGTGGCATCTCATCGGAAATTTGCAGAGCAACAAAGTCAAGCCTCTTATCGGTATCTATTGTTTACTTATTCTCTCAATTTCGTTCAATTAAAGAGTTTAAAAATACTTCTTTCATTTAGAAACACGAGCACACTTTTTCTAATTGGTGATTTTTGAGAATTTTGTTTTGTGAAGATGTGTTCTTATTTACAACATTATTAATTTGGGTTCACTGTTCAGGCGAGGTGAGAATTCTTATACGTTTTGTTTGATGATTCACAGCTGCTGTGCCCAACCTTGCTTGTGTGGAAACTGTGGATGATAAGAAGGTAATTTTATTTTTTTGTTTCTTCGTAATTTGTTTTGATTGAGAAGGTATATATATTTTTCATGTGTATGAGTACATATAAGGATGTAAACTATACGTAAGTTTTAAATCTTTTATGAGGGGAGAGGGAATGGAAAATCATAGAACTTCGAAATAGTTGTAATATGATGATGAGTTTCAGTTCAGACAAGATTTTCGGATTTCACTTGCAAGGTAAATTGTTTAACGTGTGTGATGTTGAAAGCAGTCTTTAGAATAGGATGCTCTAAATGGTAACTTTGCAAATGAGACTTACATTCTAGAAGTAATTTCAGGCGCTGCCATTTGGTCAATGAGTTTTTTGGGTTTGTGCAAGTAAAAATTATATTACATGTATTCTTAACCCTTAAGTTCAATTTTTTTCACATCAGCATTTCATGTTTGATATCAATTTCTGTAAAATTCTGTTCTATGAAGTAAAATTTGATGTTTTTTTACTTTTTTTCTGTTTTTGGCTGGCAGATAGCGAATTTTCTTGATCGTGCTGTAGCAAATGTTGGCAGGAAACCGTTAAAGGTTTTTGTTCAAGTGAATACAAGCGGAGAAACATGTAAGTTGCACTTGACTGATTTGCCAACCAAGCACTAATCACTATCTGCAGTATCTTTTAATAAAGTTGACTCGGTTGTGTTTGATTATCAATCCAATTTTTTAAACTAGGGTTCTATATAATAGATTAATGTGAAAATAGCTTCAAAATCACAAGAAAATATAGTTCCCAATTCTTTTATTGCAAATAGAAAATCATTGATTACAAGTCTTACAACATCTTAGATTTATACCTAAATATGTAACCTATATATATTAGAATGATTGCTTGACTTCTGGTTTACAATCTGATCCTTAGATCATTGCCTTTTGTTTCTGTTCCATTATAAAACACAGTTGTTGTTAATGTTTTCAGTTTATTATCAATCTCAAGAGTGGCATTTGACTGCTATTTTCTTGCAGCCAAATTTGGTGTTGAACCAGCTCTGTGTGTGGATCTTGTAAAACATATTACAAACTGCCCAAACCTTGAGTTCTCTGGCCTAATGACAATTGGCATGCTTGATTATTCATCCACCCCAGAAAATTTTGAGGTATATATGGACTAAACATTTTAGACATGATTTATTGATCTTTTCAGGACTTACCATTTAGTCTTCTAGATAATTCTCCAAACTAAACATTCTTTTGTACTCTCCAGACACTATCCAATTGCAGAAGTGAAGTTTGTAAAGCTCTTGGAATATCAGAAACGCAGTGTGAGCTGTCCATGGGCATGACTGGAGACTTTGAACAAGCTGTAAGGAATCATTTTTCCCCCTTGGAAAATACATGGCTTACAATGAAGGGATAAGTATTGTGATTTGTCATAATATTTTTTAACCAGCTAACTCTTATTTTGCAGATTGAGATGGGAAGTACAAATGTTAGGATTGGAACTGCCATATTTGGAGCCAGAGAATATCCACCGAAAGAAGAGTAGCTATCCTCATTTTGCAGTCTTGTTTGCGTCGGTATATTGGTGCTTGGATTCACATATCAAAGTCAGAGCAGCACGATCAAATTATTTAAGCTGGAAATAAGTATATTCATGAGCATGAATGATGGCAGTAGTCAATAAGCTCTGGGAAAGCTGTGTATTTGGAATAATCTGAGACTCAGTGTTGTAGACATTTTCTGTCAAACATAAAAACCAACCTATTTTACTGAAGCTGAACCAAGATATTTTGAAAGAGTGATATACAGCACAAAAAACAAAAAATTCTATGAAAGATAATGAATCTGACTCACATGTTTTCTATTGTTGAATTTGAATTCGTGCTCATCACGTTTGTACTAATATCGCTGTGGGTATTTTCGTAGGATTTGAGAAATGTTAAGAAAATATTTTCTAACCACTCTTTTGAATATGTTTTAGGTTAAAATTTATTAAAAATTGCAAAATATGGTTGGTCACACGTCTTAACAAACTTTTCTCTTGATTTTGTAGTTAGGAAATAATGTGTAGGAAAGTATATTCTTAACACTCTTATCATTTTATGTTTCACATAGGATGTGCTTATTTATCACTTTCGTTCTAAAACAATAATCATTGTCGTCATTTTATGTTGCACACATGGTGTCGTATGTACATTGTCTCAGGGAAATAAGTTATTTTCAATCTAACTCTTACAGTGTAAAGAAAAGCATTAGAGTCCTTTGGGCTTGGATTCACAATCTTTTGGGGCTACAGAAATCACAAATTTTAATAGTTTCATTTTACAAGAGTTATAAGATCAGAATTGATTTAATTTTGAAATAATAACTTTCCCAAGCAGCAGCACTATTAGGGGTTAGAGCAATGGGAATGAGTAGAGTGTATAAAGTATAAACCCTTTTTAGTTATCTACACAAAAGGTTTTTTTCCAATTGATAAGGTATAAATTCATAATTTACAGAAATATATTTAATTTTCACTGTCGATGTAAAAATATTATTGATAGATAATTTGTAAATACATCTGTAAAGTACTCAAGTGAATCTTAGGTGAGCTTAGCACTTAGCAGCATAAGGAATGGATCATGTTTTCATACAAACCAAAGCCGAATTTGCTGCTGAGTCGAAGTGGCCTAAAACGTTACGTGGTCTCACTACCACACCCATCTTCAGCTTCAGCAACCATCAATTCATTCAATGCCATTATCAACCACCATTCATCACAAGGTGCCCACCGTCAAGTTCTTGCCACCTATGCCTCCATGCTCAAAACCCATGTCCCTTCTGACGCCTACACTTTCCCCAGTCTTCTCAAAGCGTGCTCTTCTCTCAACCTCTTTTCCCTCGGTCTTTCCCTCCATCAACGCATCCTCGTTAGTGGGTTGTCCCTTGATGCCTACATTGCCTCTTCTTTGATCAATTTCTATGCCAAATTTGGGTTCGCCGATGTTGCTCGCAAAGTGTTTGACTTTATGCCTGAGAGGAATGTTGTACCTTGGACTTCCATTATTGGGTGCTACTCGCGGACTGGTCGTGTTCCCGAAGCCTTTTCTTTGTTTGATGAAATGCGTCGGCAGGGAATTCAACCCAGTAGCGTTACCATGTTGAGTTTGCTGTTTGGAGTTTCTGAGCTTGCTCACGTGCAGTGTTTGCATGGTAGTGCAATTTTGTATGGTTTTATGTCTGACATAAACTTGTCAAATTCCATGCTGAGTATGTATGGGAAGTGTCGGAACATTGAGTATTCTAGGAAATTGTTTGATTACATGGATCAAAGGGATCTGGTTTCATGGAATTCGTTGGTTTCAGCCTATGCCCAGATTGGGTATATATGTGAAGTTTTGTTGCTTCTCAAGACAATGAGGATACAAGGTTTTGAGCCTGACCCACAGACTTTTGGGTCTGTCTTGTCAGTGGCTGCATCAAGGGGTGAGTTGAAATTGGGAAGGTGCTTGCATGGGCAGATTTTAAGAACATGTTTTGACTTGGATGCACATGTTGAAACATCATTGATCGTGATGTACTTAAAAGGTGGGAACATTGACATTGCATTTAGAATGTTTGAAAGGAGTTTAGACAAGGATGTCGTTTTGTGGACAGCAATGATCTCAGGGCTTGTGCAGAATGGTTCTGCAGACAAAGCACTAGCTGTTTTCCGTCAGATGTTAAAATTTGGAGTGAAGTCATCTACTGCTACCATGGCCAGTGTGATCACAGCTTGTGCACAACTTGGGTCTTATAATTTGGGGACTTCGGTTCATGGTTATATGTTTAGGCATGAATTACCTATGGATATTGCTACTCAGAACTCTCTTGTTACCATGCATGCAAAGTGTGGTCACTTGGATCAGAGTTCCATTGTATTTGATAAGATGAACAAAAGGAATTTGGTTTCATGGAATGCTATGATTACTGGATATGCTCAAAATGGTTATGTTTGTAAGGCCTTGTTCCTTTTTAATGAAATGAGGTCTGATCATCAAACACCTGATTCAATAACCATTGTCTCCCTCCTCCAAGGGTGTGCATCTACTGGACAACTACACTTGGGAAAATGGATCCACAGCTTTGTGATAAGAAATGGCCTTAGACCTTGCATCTTGGTTGACACTTCTTTGGTAGACATGTACTGCAAATGTGGTGATTTGGATATTGCCCAAAGGTGTTTCAACCAGATGCCAAGTCATGATTTGGTCTCATGGAGTGCCATAATTGTGGGATATGGTTATCATGGCAAAGGGGAGACTGCATTGAGGTTTTATTCAAAGTTCCTGGAAAGTGGGATGAAACCGAACCATGTGATTTTCCTCTCAGTTCTATCTTCTTGTAGTCATAATGGACTTGTAGAGCAGGGCTTGAACATATACGAATCAATGACCAGAGATTTTGGGATTGCACCAAATCTTGAACACCATGCTTGTGTAGTGGATCTCCTCAGTCGTGCTGGGAGGGTAGAGGAGGCATATAACTTGTACAAGAAAAAGTTCTCAGATCCTGTACTTGATGTTTTAGGCATAATCCTTGATGCTTGTCGAGCAAATGGTAACAATGAACTTGGTGATACAATTGCCAATGATATCCTCATGCTGAAGCCTATGGATGCTGGAAATTTTGTACAACTAGCACACTGCTATGCTTCAATAAACAAGTGGGAAGAAGTGGGGGAGGCATGGACCCATATGAGATCTCTTGGTTTGAAAAAAATTCCTGGCTGGAGCTTTATTGACATACATGGGACCATCACTACATTTTTCACAGATCATAACTCACACCCCCAGTTTCAAGAAATAGTTTGTACACTAAAATTTTTGAGAAAGGAAATGATCAAAATGGAGGAATTAGACATTAACCTTGAAAACAGCCACATCATATCACAATAAAATATGCTGACATGCTAAATAGGAGTGTTTCCAAGCATGGCTGGCCCTCATGAAGTGTCCTGAGTTGTCGCAATGGTTTGGATTTCCGCCAGAGATTTTGACCCATCACTTTATTTTCTTTTGCTTGACATGGGATCAGATTTTATTCAAGTCTTATATACATTGGGCAGATGACTTGACATAAAGAAATACATTCATACAAGCATGCAAGGGGGGTTTTAGTGACATTTTTAACATGGAATAGTGGTTGAAATAGGCGACGATAAATATATGCAGCCTTACACCTCAGAAAGAGGCAGTTTTTTTATTTTTTATTTTATTGTTATTGAACCTATAGCCTCCAAATTCCAAACCAATAACCTTATTGTTGTATCAAGGTTCACTTTAGTATGGATTAATTCTTTACAAATTATTCTTTTCAATGAATCATTAGATAATATTATTATATTGATATTTATTTTAAAGTGTTTTTAACTTTCGAAAAAGTATTGAAACGGGTTTATTCAACTTTTTTTAAATACATAACTATAGTAACTTTTATTTAAAATGTATTGTTCAATAATAAAAAATTAAAAGTAGCGAAAAGCGACCTTATAAATTGTATTTAATATGAAAGTGATATTTTTTTTTGTGATCATAAGTGAAATAACCACCCTTTAATTAAATGACTTTGTTATAAAATCTGGTTATGCATTTTATTTTTCAAGTAGTACATGAAAAAAAATAAAAATTCTTTTATTCAAAATCTCCAAATAGTTCACCTCTTCTACCCATATTATTTTAATTATTAAAACAAAAAATGAAACAAGATTAATAAAGTGTATGATTGTGTCAAATAAGTTGGAAAATCTTTTTTTTTACAACTAAAGTAGACGAACTTTTGCCATCTACTTTAATTTTAAAAATATATTTTCGAGATATATGTATATAAAAATTAAAAATAAGAAATAAAAAGAATTATATATAGTTTCAAATATCACGTTCAAATTAAACTGCAAAAAAGTTAGTCGTATATATATATAAAGCTTGCTATGAAACAGAACTGCCATGAGCTCACACGCTCTTCAATCTTCATGGTATCAGTAAATAAGAAATTAGTATTATTATAGCTTTTAAGATAATTATTGTAAAATTCACCGATGATATTTGTGACTGTGCATCACCTGTTTTTTCATTGATTAATTAACAATAAAATGACTGAAAATAAGGGAAGAGGGTATATATGGAAGTATGTACTATAATATGGGACGTAAGAGAACACACGTAAATTAACAAAATGAGGGTGCAGTTCTTCCCCTAGGCTAGAGTGAGACAGATAAGCGAATCTTGAAGCAAAACCTTAACCAATTAATTAATTGTTGTTATTCTCATTGCAAGATCCTGTTCCGCATCCAGAAAACAATGAATAGGAGGCAGCAAAAGGTGTTCAAATTGCTCATATGGATTGTGGGAGTCTTTATTGTCGCTTACATTGCAGGACGACCCTTGTATTGGCATCTCAATGAGACCCTCAATGCCACCTCTTATCCTTGTCCTCCTTGTCACTGTGATTGCTCTCTTCAACCCCTTCTTACTCTCCCCGAAGGTATCTATCTCTTTCTAATTCACTTTTTTACCATTAAATTGCCTTATTCTTTTTAATCAGTTTGTGTTTAAGAATTGACATATAGAGAATTAAAAGTGATGATGTCTGATTCAGAATTATATATACACAAAATTTCCTCCAACAACTGTTGGCCATGTTGTGTTTTTAGAAAACATAAGATGTGTTTGATTACCCATTAGAGACGATCAATGTGAAGGAAAAAAAGAGAAGAAATTTGAGATAGTCTTTTAAACACACTTTTTTTATTGATTAAAACTTATTGAACATAACAAAATTTTGTGAGTCTCACTTTTTTATGGTCTCATTTATGATTTTTTAGTTTTCCATAAATTTTAACAAATAGTAATAAATATGTTGCTAGCACTCCTCAATTTAACATTAATATTAAAGAAAAACCGAACAGACGTCTAACCATGTGTTATTACACTCTTGTAAATTTCATCTAGGAAGATTCTTTTTTGGTTACCTTTACAATGTGAAAATTGAAACACCATGTGATCAAATTGTTATGCAAGTGTTGTTTCCTTCATCATTTAAATGCATTCTGAGTCTGGTAGATGGGTTATTTACTGTATATTCCGATAAACATTACTTGCAAGGCCTAGTAGTTTGATTAATAGATTGGCCAATCAAATAGTGTGATGAATTATTGAACTTTATTAAAACAGAATCTGTGGTCATGCAATGGAAAAAAAGGACAGTTGACAAGGTCTTTGTAGATGTTGTTTCTTGTGCTCTGACATCGATTTCTGATTGCTAACGTGGTCTGCTTGTTTATGCAGGATTGACCAACAATTCCATTATAGGTTAGTTCTTCTCCCCTTTAGTACACTAGAGAAATGTACAAGTTCATGATTATATATACTCTTTGGTTTAAGTATGCATATATCTAATCCTCTCCCACTTTTTGAATGATAGTTTTTAACATTAAAAGGGAAAATAACACATTGGAGGAAGTAGAAGTGAAAAAATAACACTTTCTTTCTTACCTGTCAGTTATTTTTGCTGATGTTGTTTTTTAATAACTAGGGGGAAAAAAGGAGAACAAGATATTGGTTCCTCACACCCAAGACTTAATAGCTAGTTTAGATCTAGTTTTAGATAAAATGATGAGAAATATTAGTCACTCTTTCTCCAGTGCTCTCTTTCTTATACTCTTTTTGTCATCAGTTGAAATTTATTAGAGATCACTAATTTCAATGAATTTTACTTCTAAACCAACAGAGAGAATCATTAAATGAAAAATGAAACTCTTTTGATGATTTCTAATAAATTTTAATCAATCGTACAAAGTGTTAAAGAATGTTGAGAGAGTGTGCTAGCATTTCTCTAAAATGATTTGAACCCAAGATATAAATCCACACATTTGTCATACCAAATCAAAACACTTGTTTAATGGCAAAAGGGCAAACAATAGTTCAAAACACAAATACCAACTAAGAGCCTAATGTTTACATATTAGTCTGACATAGGGGGAACTTATACATTTTTTGGAGGAATTAATGAATCCAAATTATGGTACCCTTGATCCTGGACAATTTGAGATTTTATTTAGCATTTGTATGTTGTAGATTGCATGAGACAGGACCCAGAGGTGAGTGAAGAGGTGGGGAAGAGTTTTACAGATCTTTTAGCCGAAGAAGTAAAGCAAAAGGAAGCTGAAGCTGAGGAAAAACAAAGAAGTGTGGACACAAAACTTTTAGAGGCTAAGAAATTAGCATCACAGTATCAAAAGGAGGCTGACAAGTGCAATTCAGGGATGGAGACATGTGAGCAGGCCAGGGAAAGAGCTGAGGCAGCACTTGAAAATCAGATGAAAGAAACTGCTTTGTGGGAGCTTAGGGCTCGCCAAAGAGGATGGAACAAAGATGCTTCAAAGAAAGCTCGAGCACGTTTTTCAGTAGGATAGAAGAGCCCCAGTAGTAGTTCCTTCATTCTTCTATTTTTTTATTATTTATTATTGTGTTTACTTGATATATTGTTTATTGAAAAATAAATACACAAGATTACTTTTGGTTTTACGTTAGACAATTAAGCCATCTAATTCTTAAGTTAGCACTCACAGACATTGATTAGCAGTGGTTAACACTTGACAATATATAATATAACAAACAATTTGCTTGTTGTCTTGTGTTTGAAGAAAGTTGCCCGGCATGTGTGTTCCGTTACGCGTTTTGTATGCATGCTTACTCACAATTCCTCTATAAAGACAAAGCAGCTTGAAAAAGTCATATTCCTCTTTAAAGACAAGCCATCAAGGCTTATGAAATGTTGCTCATTTTAAATTGGGCTCGTAAACATTTTAGTGTTAAGAAAGGAATATTTTTATCCAGAGTGACTAGGCACTGCACATGATTCCCCTATTTATGCTTAAAATGCATTTTTAGTTGGATGCAGGACGATTGAGACTTGATATCATAAGATTCTTCAGCAGTGTTTTTGGAAAAAAAAATGATAAAAGAGAAAGGAAGAGTGATTAATTAAAGATTTATGCGGAAAGAAAGTGGATTACTTTAGTCAGTAAATAAATCTCCATTTCTGGAAGGGCGTTAATGAATTATGATTCAAATTCATCATATTTAATTTAATCAAGTTATTTTTGTTTAGAAAAAACAAATTCAAACCAAACTAATTCAATTTAAAATTAAATTTATTTATTTTTATTCATGAGAAGAGGACAATGTTAGAAGATTTACACTGATATATCTTATTCAGCCAACTTAACAAAATTGAATTTATTTGATTCAGATCATTAGTTTTTATACTTTTAATACTTTTTTCACGTTAGATCCTCTAAAAGATGCAGAAAAAGCGCAAACAAATATGCATGAAACCAATTTAATTGATGTGATTTGAGTATCACATTTGAGTCAATCCGAACGGCCCCTACCCTGAACAGTTCGGAAGAAAAAAATACCCATACTAACGTGACATGGCACATAGGGTGAATTCCATGGCCCTAACATTAGGGATGAGGGTTCAGAAGACACCACACGACCCCAGTGTCATGGTTTGGCAAGCATGTCCCTAGCAAGACCTTCCCCTCTTGGACATTGATGGCCAAGGAGAGGGAAGGAAGAGAGCCTTATTTTCAATCTGCCATGAGAATTCCAACTATCCAAAATAAAATTTCCAGATTTCCCCTCTTTCTATATTATAAGTTGCTATTTCGTGTGATTATTGTTTTAAAATTGTGGTATACTGTATAAGCCCTCTCACTAAGCCAGATAAAATGGTCCTATCAGCTCATAACATCCAATCGGCAGCTACTTGCCCAATTTTTGTCTTGAAAATCTGTTTGTGTGGAGTATGCTGTATAGTAATCCCATCAAAATCTTTGTGTGGAGTATGCCGATCGAAGCTTTGTAGTAATCCCATTTGACGTCTGAAGTATATGTCTACGTAGGTTAGTGAGTAATCAGTATAGGCTAAAGAGAGGAGCTTCAAAGTCATGTGGGAGTGGCTAACAGTGCAGAAACTTCAAAGTGGTTAACAACTTCCTGGCTCAGCAAGCGCATAGCAGCTCCCTGAGAGAATTTCCTAGCAAACAAAAAGCACGGAACGGATGTGGAATTGGTATGACACCATTCTATCCGGTACTCAGTCTCATAATAAACATGGTTGATGCCCTGTTTAAAAAGAAAAAAAAAAAGTAATGAGACAGAACTAGTTGCATTAAAGCATGTAATAATCACTTCAACAAAACTTCACAAAAAAAAAATCACTAGCAAAAATATAAGCGACAAAATCTACCTTCAACCACAAAAGATAAAAGAGGACTCGGGAATTATTTCCCAAAAAGCAGTAAAATAGAGAGCAATCATTTTTCATTATTTTCATTTATGAGCCATTATTCAAGTCTTTAAACAAAACCATTATAGGTTTTCAACCCAGAAATCAGGGCACTTCAATCTTGTCATGAAAGGTGAGAGTTTGATTACAATATAAATTGTACCATGATATAGGATCAACCATGCCATCCAAAGCAAGCATTTCCAAGACTAATTTCAAGAAAGTTCTATTTACTTCAATAACAGTTTTCAACCATCCCAATTCCAATCCACAGTTTGTGGCAGAACAATGAAAGACGTTAGGATTTCATTAACTGAATCCTCCTTTTTGTCTTCCCCCCTCTCCAAAAGGGGGAAAAAATCTTGACCCTTCTCATTTATCCAACCCACAAATGGTTAAATCTATGCTCAAGTCAAGTATGAGGCATCAGAAGAAAACCTTTATTTCCTTTATCCTTTGAGGGCTAGCATTTGAATAGCCGAAAGTAATAGGATGCCAGCCTTTATTCTCCATTTTTGTTGTAGACTGGTTCCATAGGGTATAGGTCAGTGTTCTACGTTCAAGTTCACCTTCAAGGTCATGCATCTATAAAGAGAAGAGAAATGCATATTAAGATTACAAACAATATCCATGCAAATTAACCCTTAAAAAGTTACTGCTCATCAATGACAACATTTTATTGTCAATAAAGCAAAAGCACGAATAAATAGGATTGAAGAATCCCCCCAAAAAACATAGATTAATGATGGAATAAATGTCTCAGTATCTTACTGCAAGCAATGTCTGCACATAGTGTTCATCTGGAATACAATTGTGCTGCTTCTGAAGTTTCTGCACTTGCACCAAAACCATAGCAAGAAATTATCAGTATTGAAAAAGAAAAGAAAAGAAAGCTATATTATAAAATGAGTACTGAGTAGCATCACAATATTATCAGTTATCACTGTAAACAACATTAGGTTCTCATCATACTTCATAAATTATATTGTTGAAGATAAGAAAAAAGACACATTCAACAGTTGTTCGATGGGATTGAAGAGTAACCACCAGAACATACTTTGCAAATCAGATGTAAATAAAAGGAAAAATAATAGAGGGGAGCAAACAGGGATAATTTAAATAGCAATTTCCGATAATGCTTAAATAATCACTCGTCAAATTTCGAATCTCACATCTAGATCTTTAACAACTATTACTTAAAAAAATCAGTTGCTATTAGAAAAAGAGTAAACGGGAACCTACGAACTCCTAGTACTAATAATCAAATTTCCCAATGTGTTTTGAAATATATTTTTTCAGAAGAATTTCACTAACTAGTAAATTACAGACACGTCCTCACTCCATACCAAGGTTTTGAAGACCATACCAGTCATTGAACCAATAAAGGGAAGTCTCCCCAGTTTACTACTTTCAAAGCCAGTTTTCAGTATTGTGGTTCTTAGTTAATCTGGAAGCATGACCTGACTGCCAGTGATCCACTTTTCTGGTTCAACCCTTCAGACCAACTTGTCCAGTTTTCAGAATCAGAACTATGCTACTAGTATAAGACATACTCTACACGGCTATACACAGCAACTAATGATTGAGATAGAAAATTGACAAAGCTTGGACTAAATGTTTATTATGCATTACTCAGTCAGAACACATGCCCCAAGAACGCTGTTTTCCCAAATATATATGATTTTGAGTTCTCAATTCAAAGCCTTTTTCTAATGTTACATCAGTATTAAACCCATTATTGCTTGACCATGATTACCAAGATTCCATTAGACAGTTACAATTATTTGGAACTATAAACACAATCAACATAACTTAAACTACCTAGCCTGCCTTGAATTAAAATTTTCCACTCAAAAGCAAAGAACGTGCACCACTATTATGTATAACAGATTAGGATAACATCAGTAACAACATAAAAATAGAAAACTAAAATTAGAAGACTTACCAGATTCAGCTTTCCCTTGCTTGTATCAATTGGTGGACGTCTCTGTCAAGTGAGAAGAATATTAGACATGTTTTTATTAATTATTAACACATTACAGACTTACAGTTAGTATTTAGCACAGTCTTGTATAGTATTGTATGCTAAAGCATTCAATTTTGAATTCTATGACTACTTTCATATAAATACCAACCAACTTTAGTAAATCAAATCAATACAGGAGTATCAGAATCTGAAATTGTAGCTAAACTAACTTGTGATCGATTACATACCTTACAATATTTCTTAAAGACAGAAAAGATAACATCATCATCTACAATCACTTCTGCATGCTTACGAACAACAGTGATCCACTGGGAATTCAAAATAAATTCAAATTAAGACATAATTTCTAGAAACAAATGTTAAAATTTTTAAGAACTGGTAAGTTTCTGGTACTTTCTAACAATTAACAATTCAAAAATGGTTCCACTGTATCTAGTTATCTAGCTTTTACAGTGTGGCTAGCCAAATTGATGCTTCTCCTTCAAGCTAAAATTATGTGTTTACAAGAAAAAGGCTACATCTAACCAGTAGGTTCTAAGAGATTGCATAAGAAAACATTCTATTAAGCACCATTTGATCAACAGATTAAAATCAATGTATGATTGGAAAGAACAATATTGAGGTATGGCAAAAAAAAAAGAAAAATGACCTGTGACCCTTTACGCCATTTTTCCCTTGGTATTTTAGTTGACATTTTTGGGTTGTAGCGGCCCTCCTTTGCATCAAGAAAACTGCAATATAAGCAAACTAGTTTATTCCACCTTTAAAGCATATCCTTTTCACAAAACTGAAAAAGACAATGCAAGTCTAAACTGATTACAATTGAACATTCAACAAAGAATTAGTGCTAAGCACCTCAAGAACCAAAGCCTTCTT
The DNA here is from genome assembly GCF_004193775.1 of Glycine soja. Taxonomy (NCBI): domain Eukaryota; kingdom Viridiplantae; phylum Streptophyta; class Magnoliopsida; order Fabales; family Fabaceae; genus Glycine; species Glycine soja. The sequence goes on from NC_041016.1 coordinate 8,668,332, forward strand.
CTACCTGTCCACGAAACTCCTTGGAGAAACCATGAGATAATTGTACACGTAGGAAAAGTTGTACAGAGGAACACAGCTGCACATGGAAAACAGAAACTCAGATTCTTGCCATCGGCAAGTAATTTTGCACAAGCAAATACCAAGCCCCACCCCTCCCTTTCTTAAAAAAGGAATGACAAAAGACAACAATGGAACAGAAACAGAGAAAGAACAACTCCTAACAGAAACTTGAGCTAATACAACAAGACTTGAAAACACCAACCTATCCGAGAGAAGAACAAATCTTTGATTTGCATGGTCCTCTAAAGCTGCTGCTAGTAACAATCTTTCAGCCTGAATCATACTTGATTCTCCCCATAAAACCTGAAAAATGCAACACTGAATTCATATAAGCAAGAAATAAAACATGTTCAAATACAGAACAAACTGCAAAGCATAACAGTATTACAATTTTATGCTCAACCACATTTGCATGCACATATCATGCTAAAGGCTTAAATCCTAGCCAAAAAAGAAAGTATCTAAAAATAAAATTACCAGATTATTACAGAATAATACCATCACCCCAATGGCATTTATTATTACAAGTTACGTTTTGGGCGATTTGGCCTATATATATATAAAGGTTCATGGTGTCAATTTCAGCACCAAAAAAATTCGCCCTTGATGGAGAAGACGATATAAAAGCACATCCCCTTTCACCTATCTTGACGGGACACGAAGCAAAACCTTATTATAGAAGTAACATTTTTACTCTTTTCAACAATTTGAAAAAGGAAAGTAAGTTGATGAACAAGTTGGCATCGTTTTCTCAACAACAAAATCTCACCTGAATGCTGTTACTGATTTGTCGACCGTAGAAGAGTTGTGACCTGGTGGTTGACTCATCCAACACAAACCCCGGCGCCGAATGAACGTAAATAGAGAATCTCGAAACGTCACCGTTCTGCCAAAAATAGAAACCTTTGAGCTTAGATATTCATTATTATTCCCAAAACTTCCGATTAGCAGGATATCAGAGAAGGAGGATGCGAAACCTGGAAGAAAGCGTCCCAGAGGAAATCGAGAGGGAGGTTGCGGCGAACGAGGAACAAGAAAGCGATCTTGGGAGGGCCATCGAAGACGACGCGAGAAATTGAAATTGAAATTGGGGGTTTGGGAGAGTGGAATCTGAAGAGAGAAAAAATAACCAAAACGACGACGCATGAGAGGGAAGCGGAGAAGAGGATGAGCATTTTTTTACTTATTACAGCGTGGCGTCTCTTGGCGCCTCTCGCCATAGAAGCCATTGCTCCCTCCTAAGCTAACTGTTGTGGTAGTAGAAATTGTTATTATGCATAAGACGTTTAAGAAGAGCTTGAGCTTGAAACAGAAGAGTGTGCACATGCAGCTGCAGACAAGTAGTAACTCACTTGAATAATTAATTTGCCTCTCTCCATTTTCACGGAGACTAGCCTCGTCATTCTGGGTCCCACCGCACCACCCCGAATCAATATTTTGCACGTCAGCACGTGAACGCGCCACCGCCCCGCCGGCCTTCTTTTTGTGTAAACATTACCTAACGAATACTCAACGCCGTTTTCTTTTTCTTCACAATAAGAAAATCATTTTTTCTTCTTCTGCAAGCACTGTAAGTAAACCGTGCTGTATTTCCAATTTCGCCAAAGAAAAAAAAAGTTAAAATACATTTTTCTTCCTCTCCTAAATATAAAAATGTTATAATGATTTTTTATACCAATCATATGCACATATGATATTTTTTTAAATCGGTTACAAAATTATTCATGACATGTTACAAAAAGTTTAATATTTTTTTAATTATGATATTGGTAAGAAGAAGTTTCATCGTGATTAATTTTTATCGAGATAGTGAGAGCAGTAAAATATTTCTCACCTAATACGATTTATTTCAAGAATTAATTAGGATTTGAATCCTAGATGAATTGTTTAAGAGATAAAAGTTGTTGTAATAATTTGTTTAAAATTTAAGACAATTTTTTTCTCTAAAAATACTTGTTTTTGTATGTTTGATAAAACGATTACCGTAGTAGAAAAAGTATATTGAAAGGGTTTTATTGTAATTACCCCTTCCGTTATAAAACTATAGATGTTTTAATATTTTAGTTTTGTGAAAAAAATTCTTGATTTTATGAATTTAAGACTAAATTCATAATTTTTTTTAACTATACCTTGTTTATAATTATTAATGCATTGAAATTATTTTTTATGCCAAGGAGAAAGATTGAGAAGGACATGGAGAAAGAGAAAAACGATAACAAGGAAACCAGTGGGTGGTGATGGTGCATGGTGGAGAAAAACAGACACTAGAAGGAGAAAGGAGAAGAAGATATGGACCAAGGACCATCGAAAACTAATTTTCATAGATTTTACATAATGAAAACTAGTTTTGTAGAATTTATTTTTTATACATTACGGAAACTAATTTCTGTAAAGTAGTTTTTTTTTATTCGTTAAATTTTTCATAATGTAATCTTTTAATTCAAATATCACCTGATATCCCTTTTTTTCACACCTATAAAAACTTCCATAATTGTTTAAGACATGTTTTACTTTTTTTGAAGAGAAGACATGTTTTACTATGTTCCCATTTGACCCAAACGTCGTCTATATACTTAACCGAAACACTCCATGTGATGTGTGTGAGTTTTTATCAAAATTTGTTCTAAAAATGCCGCCTTCTTTTTTTCCTTTGTCTACAAAGTACAAACTAACGTTAAATTAACACAAAAATTCAAAATAATTTGCAATCTATTAACACAAGAAGCCCCTGAATGACTATGATTAGAGGGAATAGTCCACTTAAGAGTTACAGTTATCTAACGCCATTTAAATAAGGACAATTTCTTTTTAAGGGTACAAAATGAGGGGTAACAAACAAAATTTAAAGAAAATTGGGGAAGTATGAGTGTAATTTACTATAGAACAAAACTATATTATAGAAATTAATTTTGATCCATGAAGGTGAACGTGAAAGAGAAGATGTATTTTGAAAAATATTAAAAAGCTAAAAAGATCTAATTTAATTGATTAAGTATGGTGTATGAGTTGTTGTAAACCATAAATACATATGTCTTCGATATTAAAAAATAGGAGTGTGAAAGGAAAAAACAGAAATGGGTGCAAATAGCATGGGCTCCATTCAACATTCTACCGATCATAATAGTACAGCAACTAATGAGCCCAGCAAACATCAGACCAGACCCACCAACATGTTGCTTCAAGTAGAAAATTAAAAACTAAAAGCCAAGCAATGATTTCTTGAGCATTTATATAAACTGTTTTTAAACATAAATTTAATTTAGATAAATTAAATAATTAAATTAAATTTAGTGCAGATAAGTCTTCAAGTATAAACACGTGGAAAATAATAGGCCGGTAAAGAAAAACGTGGAAAATTATAGACTTTGAGTTAATTGACATTTTCAAACATATAAAATCCATTTTGAACCTTGACCCCAAAGCATAGAAAATCCCATTTGTACCTAAACAATTAAAATAAAAAATTGTTGATAAATTCTTATTCTTGTTGCCAGTTTTTTAGAGTATATGTAACACTCTACTCGTTGTAGTAGGTTGTTGAGTTTTGATCTGCTCGTTAAAATTACTACTTTCAGTTAGTCATATTCTAATCTAAACCAACTTGACACTTCCGTTCTGACTGAAACTAAAAGAAGAATGAGTAAAGAACAGAAGGTATATTGCCACTTTCCTAATGTTGATCACGTCGCATATATAGTTTGTTTTTGCAAGTAACCAAGTAAGCAACCATTACTAATAACTAATGTGTGTGGTATTTTGACACCCCAAAGGGAACTAACCAATGGAAAGAGATTACTGAAGTGGGAAAGCTATAAAACAGGGAAAGGGTCAGAAAAATGGCCAAGTCCTCGATATTTCACGACCCCTTCCCTTGCCTTCAGTTTTGGTTTAGAACCTTAACATGTATAAAAAATCAAGCCACCACCCAGTTCTTAATTTCATATCCAACCCAAAAACCTTCATTCCATTGTTAGTCTAATACCATGGCCTCCTTACAAATCTCATCTATATGTCTATCTTCTTTTTCCTTAAAGAGAAAACATTTTCCTATCAATGCCTCAAAATCCAGACGAATGCCTTTATTAGTTCCAAAAATATCAACCAAAAATTCGTTTCATGAAACCAACAATTCCATAGACACAAACCCGCTTGAAGTGAATGTCACACCAAAAATATTGCATGATGAAGATATACATAATCTCAATATTCTCCACACCAAGACAAAAATCTATACAATTTTAGAGTTGGTAACGGACAGGGTCGAAATGCACCACAACGTTGGGGAACAACGTGACAATTGGAACACCCTTCTGTTGAACTCCATCAACATGATCACTCTCACTGCCGCAACAATGTCTGGTCTTGCTGCCACGTGTCCAGGTTCAGGTGCACCACTGTTGGCTCTTAAACTATCATCCACGCTCTTGTTTTGTGCTGCCACAGGGTTACTAGTAGTGATGAACAAGATCCAACCATCACAACTAGCTGAGGAACAACGAAACGCAACGAGATTGTTTAAGTGCCTGAAGACCAAAATAGAAACTACCATTGCTCTTCGGAATCCTACAGAGGAAGATGTGAATGATGTGATAGAGAAGGTTTTGGCTGTTGATAGAGCTTACCCACTTCCCCTCTTGGGAGGAGCCATGCTTGAGAAATTCCCTGAAAAATTTGAGCCTGTTGTTTGGTGGCCTAATAAGACTTCACAACCCCATGAAGGAAAACCAAAGAGTGAGAAAATCGAAGAAGAGTTAGTGAATGGATGGAGTGAAGAGCTAGAAATGGAACTGAGGGAGGTTGTTGAAGTGACAAAAAGAGAAGATTTTGAGGACTATGAGAGGTTAGGAAACATGGTGTTGAGGATCAACAAGAGTTTGGCCATTCTAGGATCTTTGCTTATGGGCATTGCAACAATTGGTTCTGTGTTTGTGGACAATATTAGGTCGTGCTCATGGGCATATTTGGTGACCCTTTTGGCTGGGTCACTGGCTGCTGTGGTGAATTCCTTTGAGCATGGTGGGCAAGTGGGTATGGTGTTTGAAATGTATAGATACTGTGGAGGATTCTTGCGTCTATTGGAAGAGACGGTTGAGGCAACACTCGAAGAGAAGGATGTGGAGAAAAGAGAAAATGGAGAGGTGTTTGAGAACAAGGTGGCAATGCAATTGGGAAGAAGTGGTTTGCAGCTGAGAAAGCTTGCCTCTAAGTCTGCTTCCTGCCGTAGGGAAGGCATTGACATGGATGAATTTGCAAGCAAGCTCTTCTAGTCAAATTACGTGTTGGAATGGGGAACAGCAAGGGTATTTAGAATTCATAGTTTTCTTATAAGTAGAAACTAGACATGGCATTCTCACGGGGCGGGGGCGGGGAGTACTCCCCCACTTCCTGTCCCGAACCTTACCCTCCTTCGAGTCTCTGATTTTTTAATGGAGCTATTTTTTACCCTGTTCCAATTCTGCAAGACCCAGTTTTACATTAAAAAATGTCAAAAATTATTAAAGAAATACAATTATTTTATTTTATCTCAATTTTTCAACAATAATAAATTTAAGGTTTAATTCTAAGTTTAAAACATGACTAAAAATACAAAAATAAATCAATAATAATAGTAATAAAATCACATAAGCATAAAAACATTCAAAAAATATCTAAGTACACATTAATGTTATACTATTACACAATAAAACTAGCACAACATTACAAGTGTTCATACAATAAATTAACATCATTATACTAAATCAAGTTTTCATACTTCCATCCAAATGCAATGAAACATTTTCAACATCAAATCTAAACAATGAAACATGTAAATATGTGTTTAGAAAATATAAAAAGTCATGAATTGATATAATAAAATTTTCATATCGTTGGCGTTGTTGTGTCTGCATCGTCAATTATTGAGCAAAATTCCATCTTTGATTTTAAGGAACCTAATGACACAATTATACAATCATTAAAATAAATTAATTGCTTAGAAGAAAAATTTACAAGTAAAATTAAATTTATTACTTTCAATCTCATTATGCAATCAATCTTGAGAGCACATAAATGCCTAACAATGTCTTCATTTAATTTGCTACGATGTGGAGTCAAAAACTGTCCACCAAGGTTAAATGCAGGCTCTGAAGCAACCGTCGAGATAAGAATAGCTAGAAAGTCTTTAGCAATCCTTTGCAAAGTAAGATACTTGACTCCAATATTTTTCCAATATCCCAACATGTTAAAGTTACTAATATTTGATTGATTAAACAATACAAGCTCCTTCAAGTATAAATCCAATTCAGATTTAACACAATCATCAGAAGAAGTTTCTTGAACATATTTTAAAAAGTCAGAACTCCAATCAACCTTTCCACCATTACTATCCAAACTAGACACTATTAAAGATGAAGTGAAAATAGAAGTAGTCCTCTTTTTCCTAGATTGATATTTAGAAACCAAATCTTCTAATAATTTTGTCACCTTATTCAATTAATTTTTGCTTTCACTTCCATACATGAGAGGGAAAAAATAATTTAGCAACTTCATTTTCAACCTAGGGTCCAAAATAACCCCTATTGTCATCACCCCATTGATCATGCCCCAATGCTTCTTAAACTTGGGAATCATACTGTCAGCCATACCTTGAATGGTGCTATTAGAAGAAAAAATCCATTCATTCAAAGTCAATCGAATTTCACACATTTTTGAAAAATAAACATTTGAAGTTGGATATTGTGTACCCGAAGATAACTCAGTAACTTTATAAAAGATTTCCAACTTCTCACAAATTTCAGTTGCCATTTTCCAATCATCATCACTTGGCAATGACTTATATTGAGGCTCTCCTTGAGTCAAACGCTTGAAAACTTCAAGATATGTCAATGCAGAAACAAGCATTAAATAAGTTGAATTTCATCTAGTTCTGCAATCCATCCTAAGTTTCTTTGAATAAGGAATTTCCAATTGTTCACAAGCCTCAATAAATTTTTCTTCCCTCTTAGGATGGATTGTAGAACTAGATGAAATTCAACTTATTTAATGCTTGTTTCTGCATTGACACTATCCCTAATCTTCTCAATGGAATCATGGATAATTGACATTCCATCCTTCACAATCAAGTTTAAAATATGGGCACAACACTGCATATGGAAGTAAGTCCCTTCCAAAATAAATGAACTACATCCAAACTTGCTAAGAATTTTAGGAATCATTGCATCATTAGTACTACAATTATCAACAGTTATTGTAGATACCTTTCTATCTAGATTCCATTCAAAAAAATGTTCAATTATAATCTCTGCAAGAACTTCAACACTATGCGGTGCAGGAACATAAATAAACCTAAAATAAAATAATTATTCATCTTAAAACCAAGTTCTATGAATACATGTTACTATAACTATACATATTACCAATTATATAAAATTAAAATCATAAAACTTTCAAGTGAATGCTTATTTACCTCATAAGCCGACTTTGCAAATTCCAATTGTTATCAATGAAATGGGTTGTAATAGTCATATAGCCTTTGTTTTGATTCGATGCAGTCCACATGTCCGTTGATATAGCTATGCGACTTGAATTTTTTTGAATTAACTTCATAGTTTTGGCCCTTTCACTCTCATAGAACTTTAGTATATCCAGCTTCAATGTATTACGGGATATTACTTTGAACAAAGGTTGGACAACATTAGAAAACCTTCGAAACCCAATGTGATTAATCATAGCAAGAGGGTATTCATGCAATGCAATCATCTTTGTCAATTCCATCCTAGCAGCATCTTGATTAAAGGTATAGTTTTCACTTAAAATAGATTTGACTCTATCTCTTACTGAAGATGATGATTGTTGAAGAGTTTTTAGTATTGATTGCTTTGGACCCCTCACTGTTCAAAGCTTACAGGTTCTAATGTGGTCGTGCAAATGCTTCATACCTGATCTTGTATCACCACCAAGTTTCTTTTCACAATATTTACATATAACTTTCCATTTTCCCTCTATTTTCTTTCTTTTGAAGTGGGTCCAAGCAGCTGAAGTTAATCCTCTTTTATTTGGACTTCTTTCAACTTCTTCTATATTTGGAGAATTTTCTGCTTCTTCCATCGGATTGCTTTGTGCATCATTAGCAATTTGTTGTGTTTCTAATGGAGCAATACTATTAACGGATGGATCAATAGGCATATCCATTTTCTGTACAACAAACAAGTAACAAAATTTACAAATATGAGTCATGTAAAATTGTAAATGCACAAATCTGACTCTTATTGCTAGATTACAAATTTTAAACTTAATGAATCAACCAAACCAAAACATCACAATAAGCTAGTAGCTGAACAAAGAATTGAAAATACAACAAAAATAAATAAATAAATAAAACAGAGGAAGAACATACAATAGAGAAAGAACAATTCGAAGTTGCGAAATCCAAAAATGCACGGTGCGACTCGAAGAAGAAAAATGTGCAACGAAAGCTTCCACGAGTTCACGGCTGAAACGAACAGGGAAGAAGGAACAATGAAACGAATGGCGAAGAAGGAACGGTGAAACGAACGGTAAAGAAACAAAGAAGTGAAGAGGATGAAGACAGTGCGAAACGGTCAAACGAACGGTGAAGAAGTGAAGAAGGAACGAAGGTGAAACAGTAAAGAAGGAACAAAGGTGAAGAAGGAAATTAAGGAACGAAATCTGAATGTTTTATGCGGCGTTTTAAGGTTTAGGTAATGCTTATGTCTTTGTGACTTGTGAGATATTATTTATATATATGATAATTTTATTTTGTATTTTTTTTACTAGTAAAATACTATATTAACCTTTATATTTATGTTATAAATATTATAATTTTTGAGGATATATAAGTAAAATTCTATATATGTGGGGATATGAGGACCCTGCGGGGTAAAAAACATAGTCCTCGTCTCGCTGCGGGAGGGTTTTTCATCCTCATCCCCGCGAGAAATTTTTCTTCAATCGTAGGGCTCCAAATGGGAGAGTCCCCGCGGGGATTCTCGAGTTGCGGGAAGAATTGGCATACCTAATAGAAACATAGTTTAGCTTGAAACACTAACTTTGTTCGATAGACTTGACCATTATTTGTCTACAGTACATTTCATTTAATTTTTATATATTGTCTCATAGTATGATATTGTGATGTTCTTTATTTAAGATCAGGGGATCTTGGCCCATGTGTGCATTTATCTTATTACAAAAATGTGAAAATTTATACTAAAACTTATGCAGAAGTTACGTGCACTGACCAGTTTGGACACAGCACGAGAACGCAAGTCAGAACCATGGCAGTGTACAGAAAAAGATAAAAGCATAAATGATGAAAATTTTATTTATGCGAGGCATGTGAAAAAAGTCATTAGACTATACACAAATATGTATTGGCTGAATAGCAAAAAAAAGTTACAACTTCACAAAAATTTCTCTCAAAACAAAATTTAAACTATCACGCAAAAGAATCGTAGCAGTTATCATGGTAAAATGAGTCAGCTTGATTGAAGCCGCATGGGATCCCCTCAAGAACATCTAACTAAAGCTTCTAATTCTTTGACAGCGTGGTCAACAGCATAGACGATCATCTTCTTTATCTGTTTCATCAAAAGATAAACCCTCCATAAATAAACATATTATAAGGTTGGCCAACATTAAATTCTCATTTTCAATTTGATTAGTTTGAAGCTAACATCTAAAGGAAGAGAAGAAAACAAAAAAAAAAGGAAACATGTTGGAAGAAAATTAATCACCTCGAGTTTGTCTTCTCTAGCCTTGTGATTCTTGGGAAGACGACGGAATTCTTCAGTTAAATGCAGGCACATATGAACATTTTCTGGGGACACGAAGTCTGCAGCTACTTTTGTGCATGACTGCAAGGTTTACAATGTGGAGCTTTAAGAGTTGCAGAAACAATTATAGAAGTTGACAATATGAGGCAATCCAGTGTGTCAAGAGATGTTTTACCTTAAGATTCCTGACTTGGTGTGGACATCCAGCAGGAATAAATACTGCCTCCCCAAGTTTCTGCTCAAAAGTCCAAGGTTCTACACCTGAAAAGTTAAGATTCATGTAAATAACTAAATGCATGCATTGATCAAACACTTTACAAGTCTTTGTACTAACCAAACTCCTCCTTCAACTTCTTCTTGTGTTCCAAAGTCAAGTAAAAACTTTGGTCATGAATTGGATGGACAACCTAACCAACATAGGAATCAATGAGCCTCAAGCATAAATGATAAGGATAAGAAGAAATGTAGACTAATTAAATATAACAGTACCTGTTCAACTGGAGAACAATAAGTATGCCTAAATTCTTTAGAGTGTTTCCTTAGATATGCTTCTAACATATCAGTATCCTCTCTCCGAAAGATATCCCAAAGAGCACCACCTGTTTCTGTTGTTTCTCTGGAGATTGTGGGCATATCATTTGGAAAGATTTTTCCATTGATGTCAACGGGACACTTGTTATCCTCCTGTTCTCTGTGGTCTTTCCAGGGTCCTTCATTCAGGCATTCATCAACCCTTTCTCGGGCACAGTGCTCTTTCTCATCTTGGGCAATGTGTGCTTTTTTCAGTTTTGAAATAACACAGTTCTGTTCATCAGTTAACGTTACCTCAGCCGTGTGAGTCAAAATATTCACCTGTGAAAATTATTGAACAAGAATTAGAAGAAATTTCCATTTGATACTTGACATACAGAGGAAATTTCTAAACAAGAAAGTATATTGTGTTGTAGAGGAGCATAATATTTGCATTTTGCATAATCCAAATTTCCACCAAAAGTTCAAATTAAATTAATAAGAAATTCATCCTTTCTCTACAAACTGAATATGATCACTGTTTCATCTTACAGAATGGTTACACATTAAGAAACTGAAACTTTTAAGTTCTATCCATATGAAAACAACCTTTTAAACTAGGTAAAGCATTATGAAAAGTAAAGCTATGAACCATAGGAATGCTTATTTTCTACATAATACAAGAAGCACAATTAGAAAGATTTTTGAAGAAGCACATGTGCAACATGAAGAAAACTAGGATACTGATTTCAATGTACAAATGGAATGTAAGTTATGAGTTTGAAGAACTAGGCTTGGATAGAAAATAAGGTTATAATGTTGCATACAGCATCAGACATATCACAGTGAAGTTTTGTTACTGAATCTCCCCTGCCAAGCTCTTCTTTAATGCCATATGCAATATATGTTTTTGGACCCAAGTCTGGCTTTAGGACATGGGGTGGCAACTTTACAGCAAGGTTGAGGATTCCAGCTCGAGGGTCACTATACTCTTGAAATGGCAAGCAACGGATAAATTCATCATAATGGCGAGGCAAAAGATCTTCAAACTTATGAGAGGGGGGCCAATCTTTTAGCTTCAGCATCTCTGGCCAGAGATTTCTATATGTTCTTCCTTGTGTGTAACCCTTAAAGAACGTACGAGTGTTGATTTCTACCTGTAAAGGTTTAGAAGGGTGAATGTTAGTCCACATTCTTGTATTATACATGCATTGAAAACATTGTAAAATGTTGCACTTTAATATTAAGAAGGAATTGACAAATGAAGCTTATGATATGTGGATTCCAAAGAATAAAAAAAGAACATGATTAATGGAAATCAATAGCTATTGTCCATTTGGATATAAGAGAAATATCACATCAGTACATCACCTCATATGCCTTGTACCTGCACAATTTAAGTTATTAGGAAATGATATTGTGGGGAAATGATGGTATTAAAGAACTAAAAAGGGACAATAGTAGCAAACCTCGCAACTAGCCAAGCAATCAATGGCCGTCACTTCTAACATATTTGAGCTGATCCCTGGAACCACATTTTCACATAGTGCTCGCCATGTGACCATTGGCTCCCAACTCAGACCTGTCCCCTGGTTAAGAACATCACGAACTATAATTGGTTCACCTTTAGTCCAATGTTTTTGGAAGAGAAACAGTCCTTCATTTATGAGGTCACTTGACAATGGACAGTATAAGTTATTATCATTTGTGCCATCTCTAAAAGCTGCTCTTATCATAGAATTGCAACTTGATGTTGCTTCTTTCTGAAGAGTTGCTTGTTCAGTTTTGCAATAAGTTTTTAGCATGTTACGAGCTTTGGCTTCTAAGTCTGATATCCATCCATTTGGAAACAAGCGCTTCAGCTCCAACACAGAGCCACCACAGCCCCCCATTTCTTTTGGAGCACATCTAATACTTCCATCACTGTTAGCACTCCATTTGGTAAATATCTCTCTATGACCTTTTGAAGTCCTTAAATCACAAGACACTGGTAAAGGATCACCACCATGCATATAATCATAGCCTCTATTCACATATTGAAACTTCAGTTCAGACCGGGGTGATATACTTCCATTGCGTATTTCTTTGCAACAGTTAAGGCAGATTTCAATGGAACACTTGGGGCAGCTTCGATAAAGGTCAGTAAATGAAGTAGCACAATGGTCACTGCTCCAAAAACAAAAACAAAAATTATAAAAAAAACTTACAAAATATGGAAGGAATCAAGCTAGCTAGTATAATAGGCAAAGGAATGATGTGATACCAATAGATACGTTCATTTTCACAAGGAATTTGTGATATCTCAATTTCAGATCTTGATTTTCCTGGCAAGAGGGATTATTGTTATTAATGCCTTCAAAGTTAAATAAAAACTTCAAAGCTGAAGCTTAATACCTTGTATTTTAGCTTCAATCTCTAGCTCTTGACTTTGTTCTTCACAAACTCGTTGTATAAACGGAAGGAGCAGGTTAATAGTGTATTGAAGATACTGAACCTTTTCATCATCTCTGATGCACTTGTTTGACGTCTGAACATAAATATAAAGTTAGATGGCAAAATAAAGAATTAAGAAGTATACTTATAACTCTACTGTGTAACATTTTCATTTTATAGAAGGAATTTATTTAAGGGTATTTGCCGGACAGCACACAACTAAACCTTAATCATTCCTCTTGAACTCAAGCAAACATTGCAATTGCAATTCTTTTGGCAAAAGGGACACTCTTGTGCAATATCTTCTATTGACAAATTGGAATACCTATGTGCAAAACAAGAAATAGTTATATTTTTGCAAGGGTATCTCATAAATTTCATGAAGAAATACACACTCTTCCAATGATTATTTAGATGTAAACTAGTTTACCATTTCCTGATGCACCACATACAATACATTTTCCGACATTTAGTACAAGGTACATATGCTGCTCTTTCCTTTTTCATGCACTGATGACATCTTCTGGAAGCCGTATCCTGTTAACACAAGTAAACATTAATTAAACTTTGATACAAGGCCCAACCTACCAAAAATATTATGATGAAGTGCGGAACTTTTTCATTATAAGGAGTAAGCATTAAGAAAAACAATCACCTTTACATCATCCATTTTTCTAGCTTTGCTTCTGGAGTATGTCTTCGAGGGAACATAAACTTTATCATCTTCCAAATTGTTAATTAAGATAGCGTCTTCAAGTATTCTTTTCTTCTTCAATGCAGTAAGACACTTATTTGCCTCTAGTCCTTTCCTAAATGGAAGTTCAGTAGTCCTCTTTGAACAAACCAAAATATCTTCTTCCCCCATTGACTTAGATTTTATAATGTCAAGTTTGTGAGTATCTTGAACCTTTCTCTTCTTTGAAGATTCAAAATCTCTTGGGCGTCTTGGGATTTTGTATTTAAGGTTATCAGTACATTGGTTTGACCGTTCTCCTAGCACAACAGAAAGTTATATTCCTAGTGCAGTACTGTTCTTTACACAGGTCATAGTGTCTTTTTCTCTTGATTTTGGACTCGTATAAGCATATAGATAATTTTGTTTCTTTCGAATTCCAAAGGAATTTGAGTGCCTTAAGAACTCCAACTTATGGTCAGTCTGATGATTTGACTTTCCTTGTCATGGAAATGCAATTTTGATTCTTACTGCAGAATGTGCACAAAGTAAAATCAGGTAATTGCAAACACCCCATTGTAACATAGATTAATTGATAAATATATCACTCATTCAACCATCAACATGCCAATTTTTTCGATTCTATAGTTTCTAGAGTCCGAGTAACATATACTGCCAGTATAAAATATCAATTCAAAACCTGTACACACTGATACTACAATCATAAACCGCATTCATAGGAATTTGAGCATCAAAAGTAACCTACCCTTAATATAAAGCAAATTTCTGAAAAATTAAAATATTATTGAGTATCGATGTTGATAATGTTTTATTGGTAAATCATTGAGATGATGTGGTACGTGCTAATATTTTAATCAGTTGAAGAAAGAGAATCAGCATGGTTGGTAATATGAATATTCATCGTATTTTATATACAGTTGCTAGAAGTTACAACCTTTCAAATCAAGCCCGTAATATAAAATAAAAAATAAAGAAAAAGAAAACTTTCAAATCAAGCCAAAACAAAACAGTTACAATGAGTTGACTCGAGTCAACTCAACACGTAACCAAAAATAGTTAAAAATAAACAAACGAACAAAGTGAGATTTCAACTGCATTCACGAAAAGATGGCAGAACGAAGTGCAGATAAACAAGGTTAACTTCTTCTTCACGTGTCTTCATTCTTGAATGTCACGGGACAAATAAAAAGTAATTAACAATGATGAAAAACAAAAGATTTCAGAATTAAGCATACAAACAAAGAAATCAGAAACAAAGAAAGCCAACCTGATTGATTGTCATGAACGAAAATCCAATCCCAGAGAATGTTGCACCTTGAAAATAAAATCCAATATTTTGCATTAAAGATTTTTGGGTGATGAGAACTGTGCTAACAAACAGCAATGGAGAATCTAGAGATGATATATAGATAGAGAAAGTGGCAGAAAGAAGGAGAGAATTTGATAGCAGATAAAAAAAAAAAAAGTAGTAGCAGGTAACTCATCCAAACAGAACATGAAGAAGAAGAAGAAAAAAACAAAATTCATTCTTCACCGATTGCGTTTGTTTACCTATTTAAGAAGAAAGAGGCAATCTAATTGTAATTTAATGATAACTATATCAAAAAGAGAAAAATCTTCTCTAATCAGATTCAATTTATAATGTATAACGTAATCGTCGCAATTTTAAAATTCTAAAAGATTCTGATATACTCCAATATTGTTTTAATATTTTATATCTTCTGATTTGTAAGTTTCTCCATTATTCTTTTATGGATATGAAACGTCCACTATTAAACTTGCATGTTTTAAAATTATGTTAAAGATTTTATATTTATCTCTCTCATAATATGATTTTTTTACCAATCTCATAATAAGATATTAAATCAAGAAAAAACTATTTATTACTATATATATATATATATATATATATATATATATATATATATATATGAGATGTAAAAAACAATATATACAAGCAATAATTAGTTAATTATCATGAAATAATAACATTTATGTAAAACTTTATTATTTTCTCGAGTACTGTATATTCAAAATTTAAGACCTCTAATTAAATTAAGAAAATCCCATATGCTAATGATAATCATTTGTTGTTGTATGTGGATACATGCAGGTGCAACAAAGATTAAATCCAAGAATTAAAGGCAGCATTTGGATAGGAGATTTGATCCAAATACTTAGGACTAACAAATAATATTTTAGAGATGTATATTTACCAACACCTAAGAAGATTTTCCTTTCTCAAAAGAATTACCTACAAAAGGTCTTATCACACTTAAATTGAAAGATATAAGAAGATTTAGTTTGAAAGTGATTTTTTTAGTTCTTATAATTTATATTTAAATTCTCTTTTAGTTCATGTAATGTGATCTTTTTAGTTCCTCTGGTTTTATGATTCTTACTTTTTTAGCTCTTATAATTTTCAAATTACAGGTACTAGAATTAAAATGTAAATTATAGGGACTAACAAAGTAAAAATAATGAAATTATATGAACTAAAAAGATCACCTTCAAGACTAAGGGACTAAAATAGAATTTAAATGTAAACTATATGGACTAAACATATAAGAACTATAAAACTATAGGAATCAAATGAGTAATTTAACCAAGATTATAAGTCAATTTTTACCCCACTTCCTATAATTTATAAATTATCATTGAGTATGAATCATAACAGCTGTTGTACAAAAATTGTGTAATTTTATTCATAAATTACTAAAATGGGTAAATTTTTAAAAAATTAAAGAAATGAATAGATCGTATTTTAAAAGATGATTTCACTTTTCTACTTATTTTTCTTTTTTAAAAACATTGTGGCCGTAAAAAAATCATCACAAATTACTTGGGTACAAGTTGCTTCACAATAGGAAATAGACACATGTTCAAAATGTGACAGCTAAAGAAGTAATTTGTGATAATTTTTAGCCGTCATATTTTTTATTTTTCTTTAAAAACTAAAATTATCTTTTGAAATACGATTTCTTCATGTTGAAATTGTCTTTCAAAGCACGATTTATCCATTTTGGTAATTCATGGGAAAAAAATTGTACGGATACAAAAATCGAATCATAACAATGAAGTGAAGAAAATGAAAATGTCTTGAATACCGATTGACATGAAATAACAAGGAAGAAGACGAAAATGTCTAATAAAATTCTCTTCTCCTTTATTATTTTTGTAAATACCTATTTTCTCATTTCTTTTTTTAACTACTAGTTATTATTTTTGTGCTGACAGGAAAGAGAGGGAATTGCCAATACACTCACATTTACTCAGTATCAGAAACCAAAATTTCATATTATGCATACAAATGAAGAAAAGGATAGGAAAAGAAAGAAAGCCAACCTGATGATGATGAACAAAATCCCTAAGATTGTTTTAGCTTGAAAATGAAATTCAATATTTTATATTCATTGTTGATATTAAAGATTCGGTGATGAGAAGGAATGACACTGTAAATGTTCTAGCATACAGCAATGGAGAGTCAAGAAATTTGAGAGTTTTATGTGACTACATTTAAATAGAAGGTGGTGCAAAAATAAGAGATTTGATGGCAGAAAACAATAGTAGTCGTATATAAGAAAAGCAATTATCTCATATAAAGAGAGCATGAAAAGAAAACAACTCATTCAACAGATTAAATTCTAATATAATATTGGTTGATATCTTATTTTATGTTTTCTGATTTGAAATTTTCTTAATTATTATGAATTCATAACTGGATTTTCTATAAACATGTTAATAAGGATTGAATTCTCTAACCGTACATATAGAAAATATTTTGTTAGAAGAGATAACTCAATCTGATAATCTTTACTCTTGATGATTAGTCTTATAATTTTCTATTGTTAAGATTTAAAAAGAAAAAATATGATTATTTATGAAATCTCTCCAAGATCTTATATTTATCTCTCTATTAATAAGATATGAGATGCGAATATGATACACATAAAAATTTTACATGATTTTTTATCTATCTTTTTCTGCACACAATTTAGTCTTTATATTTAGATCTTCTCATTTTAATCTTCATAGGCACATTATTTTACCCATTTTACATCTTAATCATATACTTTTTATTATGTTTTAGTCTCTATAATTTGAGAGACAGTAGGACCTAAATAAAAGAATAAAAGGACAGTTTTGATTTAAATCAACCTCTATTTTAATTTATCAAACACTGGCAAAACGTATTTCTTTTTCAAAAAAAATAAATTGGTAGATATATAATTTCTATTTACAAATTCACGGTTGAAATATTCATGCATGCTGGTGTTCAGAAATCGGGATTCCATATGTCCTCACAAAGGAACTTGCTAGGAATCAGCAGGCCACGGTCTACCTTCCAGACATTAGGTGCACCAAAGCTTGGTTTTCATAGAAGGAGCCAACATCCCAATCCTCAGTTGCAGATGAAAGTGTCATTAAGGCAACTACAATTGATCTCATGCTTGGCCTAAGTTGAGGGTTCTCATGTGTACATGCTTTGGCAAGCTGAGACACCTGCAAGTGGAAAAAAATAAAAAGTACAAAAACCATTAGTTATCAACTTCCCATTTGATTCACTAGTCCTCTTTACCTTTGCATTTAATAAGACAAGGAATTAGCTTACACTATACAACAAACAACAAAACAACAACAAAGTCTTATTTTACTATGTGAGATAAGTTACATGGATCACAGGACATCATTCCACTCAATTAAAAACCAAAATTTTGGGATTAGCTTACACTATCATTGTAAAAATTTACACTCATTTTCAAAGAAAGATTTACAAAAATCAACTATTTTATCATATATAATAATCTATAATTAAATGATAATGTAAAATATCAATGTACTGTCAATGCATTTTAATTAAATTGGTTACCTTAAATACCGAGTCAAGAGGGTAGTTGTCACCAAGTGTAGGGTCAATAAGTTGACGAAGATCTACTTTTGGATCTGACAGACCAAGAACTTCTTCAAACTGCATTTCATAAGGCAAGCTAAACTTGAGTAAAGAACTAATAATTGATGATTTACAACTATTGTTGAGCTAAGAGGGGCCAAGAAAAACAACCAAGGCAACTAGTCCTTTTGATTCATTCTCAGGTTCGTTTGTCCTGACAATAGCTTCCTTGCCTGATATGAGTTCATAAAGAACAACTCCAAAAGCATATACATCTATTTTGGAGGACACATCACCATATTGTGCATATCTACACAAAAATGATTCACTTGGTCAAAATGGTCTCGCTGTTCTTGAACCTCAAGTGAATAAAACTAAACATTTACTAACACAACCAAAGGATAACGCGATCATACATTTAGTATATATTTATTATATGCATAATATGTTAGAAATCAGTCCAAAAATTGGAGATCCAAAGTAATACAGAGAAGTTTCGTAATGGTTAAAATTTT
Organism: Glycine soja; assembly: GCF_004193775.1. Taxonomy (NCBI): domain Eukaryota; kingdom Viridiplantae; phylum Streptophyta; class Magnoliopsida; order Fabales; family Fabaceae; genus Glycine; species Glycine soja. The sequence goes on from NC_041016.1 coordinate 8,687,205, forward strand.
TGTGCTTTAAAATATGTAGATCAACCTAGAAAATAAGTAACAATAATAGCATGTAAAGTTAGTGAAGTTAAAATGCTCTACAAATTGAAGTTTCCTTTCCTATAGTATATTTTCAAATTCAGATGCACATGAAAAATATGAAATGAAAGAAGCAGAACATAACTGTAGATGCTACTGATACAAAGCTTGAAACTTAGTAGAAAAGGAAAGGATAAGTAGTTCCTTACTCTGGAGGCATATAACCAAATGTACCCACAAGACGCGTATGTAATGAAGAACTACCATATTCGGTCAATTTTGTGAGACCAAAATCTGCAACCTGTGGCAAAAAGTTGGACTCAGCATGACAGCATTCAACTTTTATGGATGAAAAATATGGAAATGCATTTACAAACCTTTGCACGAAAGTTTTTGTCTATCAAAATGTTTGCTGATTTAATATCTCTATGGATGTAGACAGGAACAGTGTGCTCATGGATGTATTCCAATCCTCTTGCTGCATCAAGGGCAATTTGAACTCGAGCTGCCCATGTTAACGGATCCCTCCCTAGAAAGCAACTATATTTAGAGCCTTGAAATCAAAATGGTGCCATCATTCTAAGATCAAGTATCTGTAAATAAATTTAGTAAAAAGAACCTGAGCCTCGCAAATGTTGACTTAAATTGCCGTTCTCAATGTACTCATAAACCAAAAATAAGGAGCCCTCAACACAATATCCTATTAACCTCACCTGCATAGAATATGTTTGCAAGGAATCATGTATTGTGGAAATAAGTAATGAAATCTATTGAAAAATAAGCACTTAATAGGTAAGTTGTTAGTTACATAACTAGCATAGGATCCTAGGCACAGGATGATTAGTTGAGAATCCTTAACAATAGTTTATAAACACTAGACCACCCTTTATGAAAATTTTACTGGCTATTACCAAAGTCCTATGGAATCTACAATATTGAATAGTTGAAGTTTACCAAAAGGGGAAAAGAAATAGAACAGCATTCAAATGAACACTAGACCACCCTTTATATTTAACCAAATTTCCTACCACATGTTTCTGCATAGTATAACTGCTCTTTTTGTAAGCTTCAAAATTTGAATAATATCAGCGTAGGAAAAATGTCATACCAAGTTCAAGTGATGGACGTGTGTAAGAACATTTAATTCTGCAAGGAATTCATTTGATGCTTGCATATCCATCTTTTTAATTGCAGCTTTCTGCAAAAAGCAAAAAGTCAAGTGGAGGTAATAACTTGAACTTTCCATTTATTGCAACAGATCAGTTTTAGACCTGTGTGATCAGACTTTGATGAAATAGGATCCAATACAAGCTATAAGTATGTTTTAAGCTTAAAGCAAATATTATGTAGTGTGCATACGCATAATGTTTCCACAAGTTTCTTCTTGGCTTCAAATAAGATCAATTAACTTGGGACGAGGTTGGTGTGTGCATATGCATAATGTCTAAAGTGTACACTAATAATTGGGAATAAATTACTCGTGTTTGATGATAATGATACTACACATTTATTTCTTATCCTCATTTTGAAAGTGAGTATAAACATCATGACAAACCTCATTCCGGAGCTCAGCATAGTAAACAGATCCAAAGCCACCTCGACCAATTATATTAGCCGCACTAAAGCCATCAGTAGCCTTGTCTAGCTCCTCATATGGGAACTCCACTGACTTGTCCACTGTAATCCCTGTCAACCTTGGAGAGGCTACAACAGAAGATTCAGATGCCTTGTCCAAGCTGCTTCCACAACCTAAATCCATGTAACAGATGAGACTCATAGTTTCACATCTTATTTTTAAAAAGAAAATCTGAATTAAATCTAGACTTAACATTACAAGTAGTAAATAAGTAAGTTCAATTTTAATTAACCGGCTTTATAAAAGATTTTGATATTATAAACTAATTAGAAATCACCCTACATACAATTTTAGAGAAATTATTACCAAAGTCACCAATCTAACTATACATGGTAATCAATGATTGGATGATAGTGTATCAATAAGTAGTCAAACCGAATGCCACTCAACATTCAAACACCAAAATATGGAAACAAGGTAAGGCAAAGAGAGCTGCTACTAAACCATGTATCCCTGGCAGAACAGTTTGCAGCTAATCATGCATGATAGTTTATATTTGATAATCATATGAAAGGAATGTTTTAGAATCATTTATATCCACACTTCAAAAAAAAATAAAAGAAATAGCATTAAAACAGAAAGACATACCAATACCATGATGGAGTTGGAGTGGACTACACTGATCTTCAGATGCTCCTGGGACTGGGAGAAGGGATACCTCAGCCACTTTCCTTCTTCTGCGTAGTCCAACATATAGAAGAAGTGCCAAAATTAAGACCCCAACAGCTCCTCCAACAGCTATGCCAGCAATGGCTCCACTAGATATTCCTATTTAAATTTATACAACAATGTCAGCATCTCATAGCAATATAACTCACCATGATTTATGAAGCAGAAGTTTGCACAATGTCCACATCACCTGATCTGCAAAAGGGTGAAGGAAACAGGTACAGGTTCTGGAGTTAGACAGTTCAAGAGAAATTATTTTAAAGAGTAAATATCAAAGCTCAAATCAAATTGGCCAACATAGGATGTAAACTTAATATAAAATTGAGCTTACCTCAACTGCATTGGTGGAAAGTTTCCATTTTCATCTGCAAAATAGGATTTAAAATATAAAACATCAGAAAGAAAAATTGTAACAGATAGCAACTCTAATCAAATATGAGAATGGCTGAATTCATTAATTTAGTGTCTTCTTCTTGCAAATGCATTTGTCTCAAATTTGTAATGTCAAGTGATCAGTGGCCACGCATGTAATTTGTAATATTTCCTAAAAAGATTATATGATACATCACTTTTCTACGGGAACTATTATTCTTTACACAGGAGTCTTACATGTTGAGTCTTTGTGCTTGGACCATTTGTGTATAGTAAATGAAAATGGAAATACATAATTCTAACACAACAATTTTTTTGTCAAATATTACTATTTACTCCCATTCTTTTTTATATTTTTTTTTCAAGCATCATTGTTCCTAACAGCACCACTAGGAGGGAATGGCTCCCTTATCCAAATACTAATCTCTCTAGTTTTTTTGTTTAATGATTACCTACTTTTATCATTTCAGGCCGTTTAGATACTCTATTACACTTATTTGGGGATAACCCAATTTGATACAAATTATGGCATCCTCTTACTTTGATGTTTTTTGGAGCTTAACTTACCGTTCATTTTTTTTTCGTTACTTATATCTAAATAAAATGATAAGTATACAGATTCTTGTAAATCTTATTTAAATTTTATAACATATACTATTTTACATTAAATGTTATTTATGAAAAACTTTTTAACTTGCAAGTTAAGAGAAATAATATTATTTTGAAGTCATAAAAAATTATCCCAAACATGACTTATGTAACCTGAGAATAAAGTAGGTGTAGCGGAGATGAGGATGTTGCGGTGGATGTGTGGTAAGACTCGACATGATAAAATTAGAAACGAAGCTATTAGAGAGAGGGTTGGAGTAGCGCCTATTGTAGAGAAGATGGTGGAAAATAGACTTAGGTGGTTTGGGCATGTAGAGAGAAGACCGGTAGACTCTGTAGTGAGGAGAGGAGAGTAGACCAGATGGAGAGAAGACAAACAATTCGAGGCAGAGGAAGACCCAAAAAGACTATAAGAGAGGTTATCAAAAAAGATCTCGAACTTTAGGTTATTGGTCATAATTAATAACGAAGTTGGCCCACAAAAGATATAGGCGTTCTTCTAATTTAGAATTTTATCTCGGACAATTGATCGTGGATTGTTCTAAAGAAACGGTAATACTAGAATTATACACAGTCACAAAACCAACTAATAAATAATTATAAGAAAGTGACAAATTTTATTGCAAGGCTAACCTGTAAATTATCTTCAAAATAAATAATTCTCAGAGTTTTACCGTATCTGTCTAATAATGGTTATTGGTTATGTATTGATCAACAAAATAGTCATAAGAAAGTGATAATATACGAACAAAGTGTGATCTGTATTATTTTGTTTTATAGCCGGATGACTAATCGTCTTTAATAAAATAAAATTTCCGCATTTTTTTATTTCTCTGGTTAAAAGCTGTCAAGAATGATGTTTCCAAATATAGATGGAATATACCGAATCTATTCTTATAACCTGTTATTTTTCTTTGCAAACACTTCACTATTCCTTTCCTCCTCAAGAAAATAAAAAAAATAAAAAAATCATTATTCAACAAGTGTATGAGATGGAACCATGAACAAGTGTTGAGTGTTTGACCGGGTTCTTGTTCTTGATTAATGAGCAAAATGTGATTACTGATTAGAATGATTTGTACATTTGTTTAAGAGTTCATACGGTGCCCTCTCTCGCTAACGGGCATAATGAGAGAACGAATCATGGGTCAAATTAGAGTCACACAGTAACTAACTGAAAATGACCTTTACGGTTTTACCATATGCACACCTGAATTGATTTACGTCGATTATGATGTGCAAGTTTTAGAATTTAGATAATTGAAAAATAATTAACACCTAACATTTTTTTTATCAGCAAAATGAAGTTTCATTAAATAGGATAAGGGTGCAAGGAGTGCCCCCAACCCTTACAAATCATCCCACCAGATTTCCTACAAATTTTAGCATAAAATTTTACAAACGAGCATTGTAAACAAACCAGAAGACAACCAGGGCTGGCCCTAGGGTCATCCAGAGGTGCAATGTGCACTGGTCTTCAACTAAAAGGATAAAAAAAATTTAAATAAAAATTATAGTTTTATAATATTTTTTTCTATATTATTATATACTATTTTTATAAATAAATTACAGTTATTATTTATTTTATGTGTCTTTTTTTATTCAAATTAAGATGTGACATGTTATTAAAAAATGTCATTTTTTAATTAATTTTTCTAACATTTTATAATCATAAATTCATATTGATTGAATTTTTAACTCTTTAATATATACAAACAAAAATTAAAATTATAAAGAAAATAAAACTAAAATTAGTATTTTCATAAATAACAAAATATACTTAGACTCTAATATGAAATGATATCTTACTTGATATTTATAGAATCAGGTAACGATTCAATAATTGGTAGACTGATAAATTTAAAAATAATTATTAGAATAAACTTTAATATCATCTTAGAATTTATTTTTGAATTTAAATGAACTCTAAAAACTAACTTATATGATGAGTTTTATTTTTCATTTATATACATTATTTTAACTACATCTCTACTTCAATCATTAACATATTAAAACATTTATTGTTTTACTGATGAGAAATGTTAAAAAATATATTCTCATGCACATTTTTTAAATACACATTTTGTATTATTGATTAAAATTTATTAAATATTACAAATTTTTGTGAGTATTACTTCATATTTAATGTTTCCTCTTAATTTTTTAATTTTTTGTTAAATTTTAAACAAGAATGAAGTGTGCATTGAACTCAATAAATAAATGTACCCGAGATGACCGCATAAGATGAACTTGTGAAAAAAAAAATAATTCCATCATTGTATAATATATTATTAAAAAGGATAAGAGTTTAAGTATAATTAAACTTTAGATTGATCTCGTAACTGTACCTAAACTTATAAGATATCTCCATAAAAACCTTATGATTAAAAAAATGTGTATATAAAAAAAGTGTTGTTAATTAATACACTCTATTTCATTAGTTGCATAATAATGCATATAGCTGTTACTAACCTTTAGCCGGCACAAACACGAGTCCATTCCCAGCACCGAAATCCGCCGTGGGGTTGTACCTCAGCAGCAGCTCCGCCGGCACGCCGGCTTCGGCCGCAACCCGCTGTAAGCTGTCACCGACCCGAAGCGGGTACGTCATGAACAGCCCATAATCCTTGGACACGTGTCGGTTTCCGCAGGAACAGTTAACGGTGACGTTGATGTTCACGTTGTCGGGTATCTGATTCGGCGGGTAACTGTTGACCCTGCCAACCCAATCCTCCGTCGTGAGGTTCGAGAAATCAACCTCGGCAACTATCTTGTACGTGTTTCCGTGTTGGATCGCGTACGAGAAAGTGTGCCCCAAAAACGCACCGTTCAAGCAGTCACACGAAAAGGGCACGTTGATCCGTGTTTGGCTAAGAATCACGTTTGGGTTCTTAACACTTGGGTTGTATTTTAGAATCTCCGATGTTGGCCTTCCGAAGAGGTTGCTAATGTAAGTGAGGTTTGTGCCGTTCCCTAAGTAATAGGAAGCTAAAGCAAGGTTGCAGCCAGTAACGCAACTACCTTTGACTCTTGTAATCGAAATCAATAACTGAATTAAGAGAAGGAAGAAAACATGGGGTGGTTTTGATTTTGTAGTTGGGTGTGTGGTCATTTTGTTGTGTATAAGAGGATAGAGGAAAATTATTGCTGCGAGGTTGTTATTGATTAGAGCTCATTAAGAGGTTTAGGAGTTTGGTTTATTTTAGGTGCAACTTCTCATGAATTTGTTTTATTATATGTACGTAGCACCAATATTATTGACGTTTAAGTTGTCATCTACACTATGTTGAACGAGTCTTCTCTTGTTAAATATTCCTTCTAGCTAGTTATTGTTAATGGTGTTATTATTTTTCCAAGTTTTTTATTGGGATGGTTGTGAGGCTCAATTTAAAATTTGGAGATTACGTGAAGAATGTGACTTCCAATTAAGCTTCGGCTGAAAAGGGGATGGAGAGCGACTCCAAATGGGGGAATCGTAGATTTTTTTAGGTTATAATTATGTGAAATAAAAGTTAAGGAATTACGTCACTTTTTTGTTTTATAATAAAATTGTACAAGCTTTTATTTTATATTGAAGAAATATTTGTTTTTATTGTATTTTTTCATCTTTTTTACGGGAAAACTTGTTTGGTGTATTGTAAGACATTAGTTGTGGACATTTTTGTCAACGTGGATTTGAATCCTGACTCTCTATACTTTAGAAGACTAATTTCTTTTACTAAATTCAACCTTCATTCGTCGTTTTTGATTTATTGTATTTATTGATCAGCAGAAACCAGAAAGTATTTGTTTGAAAATTAATAGATGTAGTACAAATACTTAATTATATTTCTGTTGAATAAATTTGTTTGAAAATTAAGTCTCGATCGGAGAATAAAAAAATGAAGGGCTAATATAAAGATCTAAAGTTCTAAATTTGGCACACGTTTAAATTATATCCTTGAAGCTTTCGGAACATCTCTCTCATATACGATGATGGTTTGTTAGTTTATTTTCTTTGTTATGTATGCCTGTTACTAAAATTAGCGGAAAAAGGCATTATCAAGTTGTTAACTAAAAAGGTAAGAAATATAAAATTATAGGGACAAAATGATTAATTTAACCAAAAAAAAGGGTTAAATTATTCATTTGATTTTTATAGTTTTATTATTTTTACCTTTTTAGTCCGTATATTTTGAAAGTGATTTTTTAAATTTTTATAGTTTACATTTTAATTCTGTTTTAGTCTTAAAGTAATCTTTTTAATCTTTATAATTTTATATTTTTTTTTTAAGTCTCTATAGTTTTCAAATCACATGAGAGAAATAAGATTAAAATGTAAATTATAGAGACTAAAAAGAACATTTTTAAACTACGGAACTAAAAGAAAATTAAAATATAAATTATAAAGATTAAAAAAACTACTTTTAAACTATAAGGACTAAGATAAGAATCATGAAACAAAACTATAGAAACTATAATTTAACCTAAAAAAATAACAATACTTTAGTTTATGTTGGTTTATAAATTAACAAATTGGTAGGATTTTACAATTTTAAAAAGCAGTAATAAATTGGTATATTTTTTTAAAATTAACAAATTGGTAGATTGCTAAAGTTAAAAAAATAGTTAACAAATTCACAGTTTTTAAAAATTAAAAAAATTGTACAGTTTTAGTTGACAATTTTGGTAAATTCTTAAAATTTAAATTAATGGACATTTAATTAAGACTTTCGTTAATTAATTTTAAAATTCAAAAACTTAGAAATTTTAATTCTTAAAATTTAAATAAAAATAAATTTTATCCGTTTAGATAACTTTTAGGAGCCCACTTAGCATAAACAAAGGCTAACGGTAACAGAAATGAAAAATATCAGCATAATTCAAAAAAAATAAAATCCTAAACTTTAGGACTCTCCAAATCAGTAAACTCGTTCATTCTTCTAACTTTACGTTCATATGAGATTCTTCAAAATATAATTAGTCACGATGTGTATAGAAATAGAGTAACATAATCATACAACGATCCTAAATTCCAAAAAAAAAATAGTAAAGAAATAAAAAAAATTGAATAGTTATGAATCAATAACTTTTAAATACATAGATCCTATAAGTCAAAACAAGATGTGAAGTCCGACAAATTGCTAATAATATGCTACAGAAAAGATGAATTTCACTTCACAATCCTCAATTGTTCTAATAATCTCGAGATATTGATGTATTATCCTGAGACTAATAAACAGGAAATGATCAAGTGGTGATAAAAAATGACAAACATAAGAGTGAGGAAAAAGAAAGAAAAAAAACAATAAAGAAAAGAATAACAGAGAAATTTTAAGAGATATGAGAAGAAAATTAAAAAAAATTAAAACTATCAAATTATGTGTATTAATTAATAGTTAATATAGGCATGTCTAAGAATAAGAAAATAAAGAAACAATATAAACAAAACTATATTTTAGAAAAACAAAATATATAATTTTAAAATCTTTTTAAAAGCAACTTTTAAATCAAGTTTCAAAGCTGTCTTTTAAAAAAAATTTGATTTCAATCTTAGATATTATTTGTTACCTATTTTAAATAAATGTGTGCAGGTCAGTAATTGTGGAAAGGTTAAAGGTTTGTAACAAATAATAGGTATTTTTTAAATAAATGTGTGCAGGTAAGTAATTGTTAAAGAAGAAAAAAGAAAAATAGTGCGTACTTAGTTAAAGAAAAATAGAAAAGAAAAGCAATACAAAAGATATCATATTACCCAAAATGGTTTTAATAGTAATAATCCAAGTTAAGTATGAACTTCACGACCTTAAATAGTAGATATTTAGGTTAAAAACTTACTCCGCGCAAGTGAAATCGCAAATAAAATAAAAGATGCATCTTGAATCAAACAACATCAACTTACCAGAAGAAAAATAGTAGCAAAAATGAAAATGTAAATAAAATATTTATTACTAAAACAACCAAGCATACCCCTTAATGAAGGGGAAAAAATGCAAATAACCAAAATGAAAGATAAATGAAGAAGCTAGCATAAAGAAAAATTAACTTACCAAATAATTCTCACATATAACTCGCATCATAACCATTTCTTACATGCACAATATAGGCAAGCATTATAAAATCAGTTTACATACATGACCTTTCTTTAATATGTAAAATGACAAATTAAACAGTAAAAATAATGGATAAAAAGAAAAAATAATTCCTTCGGAATGAGAATTCAACTTTCAACCATCAAGCTGATTATGGTTTGGTTAATTCCATCTCCTATCATCATCAGGTACTGCTTGTTTTGGGGAATAGAAACATACTCTTCATACACTCCAATCACCACGTGAATCAAGAAATATCCATTTACACCCCAGGTATCGGTGTTATTTAGAGCCGCAGCCACTGCATCATCGAAAGTTGTGTAGTTTCCAGAACCACCTGGGTTCACCACCGCCATTTGGCTCACAGCAACATTGTCCAGAGCCGACTGAAGAAGTTTTCTCCCTCTTATTCTGACAATCTCGTACAGCTTCTGTTCCCACACCATGTAATCATTTCTTTCCGTCTTTGCAACTATATAGATGAAAGATTCGACAGTAATTATTGGATGGTTATAAGTTATAATGTTAATTGATTTTAGTTTTAGTTGACGGGATAAAATTAACACATAAATTAAAATTTGTTCAAAATTTTATATTTTTCCTTTTTTCACATGACTTGTTTTATTTTTTATTTAATCATGAAAGATTATTAAGTGTGTTTTTTAAGGATAAAATGATTTAGAAAAATAAAGATCGAGAAGTTGTCATCAAAAGTGTTATTTTCTTTATCTATCTTCATAAATTTTGGATTGAAATTTTGTTTAGATTAATTATAATCATATTCAATCAATTATAAGAAATTTAAATAAAGCAAGAATGATTATTAGAAAAATAATTTCAGATGTATGTTTTTTGGAGTACAGTGAGATATTTTGAGATGGCATTTGGAAGAATAATATTTTTAAACGTGGTTTTTTGACAAAGAAAGAGAAGGGAGGATATTTTGAAAAAATTAAATAGAACTTTGTTAGATAGGAAAATAACAATTGATTCTCTTGTATTCTGAATGCTGGGCTTTTAAGGATGTGAAAAAAATGTTGAACAAAAATAGAGAGCGAAACACGTACGTATATATGTGTTTGTCGAGACGTGCCATTTTGGATGAACTGAAGAAGAAGGAGAAAATTGTTTCATAAAAATCTATTATAGTATAAGATACTAGAGAAAAAAAAATATAAATATCATAAAATTTATGCTTGATAAGATAAAAAATATTGATGAAATATTTAAAATAAATAAATATTTATGTATCATTCCTCGAATTCAAAATGGTGAGTTCCATCTTTGACGTAAAAGTTCTTAACATTCCACGTAAGCTCAAAGATATTTTCTTTACGTGGATTGAAGCGTGTAGATATTTTTGGCTTTGGAGAGACTATTGTATTCACACGTTTTTTGTCCTCACAAAAACTAAGGCCTTTCTTCAATTTACAACACAAATACTGTTAGTGTTAAGCTATGGAATCCTGTGCAACTCTTCCACTTTCTCAGCTTCCTTATGTCTACCCTTCAACACTTAGCAGCAACAAAGCTTATCCTTTTTGGCCTTGCAAGCGAAGGAGCTCATCACAACCAACACGCTTACACTGCAGCAAGATGTTTGTACCTGGTAATTGGTTCAGTTAGTTTTTTATATCAGAAAATATTAATTGTTAATTTTGTTAGTTTTTATTAAGAGGGAATCAAACTCGAATTGGTTTGGTTATCCTTTTTTTGTCTTTACTTCCTTTTTAACCTCTCAATCAATTTTATATTCCGAATTGGTTTGGTTACTTAATTAATACTTTGTGGTTCTTCCTCTTCCCCACTATGTATTTCATTGCATGTATAGTGTATACAACTTAGCAATTACGTAACGTAATATATATGTACTGTGTTGTGTTATACTGGGATGTAGGATTTGGAGAAGCATCACCAGAAGCAAAGGCTGCTCAAAACCTCCACAATTTCTTCACCTTCGTTGCAGTGAAGATTGTTGCTGCTCAACTTGAGGTTCCTTTTTCTTTTTCCACTCTAATGGCCTTTCTTGCCATTTGTTTTTATAATCATGTGCTCGCTTGTATTCATTCAAATTACGGCCATTCGTTCAAAATAGAGAACTCCCAAGATCTTTTTGAACAACAATTCACTGATCATTATTCTTCTTCTTTATTTTTAACTGAAATTTTCGTACAATTTTACACTATTCACGCCGCTCACCCTTTGAACCTTCCTTATTATTATTGTGTGAATTTGGTTGTGATTTTTACTAATAATTCATAGTCCTTTTTTTTTCTTTTGATAAACAGAAACAAGGTTTAATATATATATTTTTAATCTTTACAAATATAGCAAATTTTTGTTCAGTCTCTAAAAAAATTTCGTTGATTTTAATCTTTATAAATTTTAAAAATCTTGAAAGTAAATTATATTACCGTTTACTAATTAATGACAATATGTATATAAACATGTCACCTCATATGTTATTCATTAAATCACTCAAACCGTGAGGTACCATAAAAAAATGGATGTCTTTGCTTGAGATCCTAAGATATATATCTACACTTTTTATAATGTGTTTAGATAACACCAGGAATAAATTCTACTTTTCATAATCAAGTGGTAACATAAAAAAAAGCATAAACAATTATTTATTGTTTTGGCTTTATTATTAAAAAAAAGTAATTAATTATTTCTCATTATGAATCTAATTCAAAATACACTCTTATTAGTGAACTAACAAGTTTCCTGAAAATAAAGGGATTTGTTTAAGATCTCATTTCTCAGTCATCACGAACTTACCCATCATCATGCAATCACCAATTTCAATTCATAGAGTTATAAATTATTATTTTTTTTAAAAAAAAGTCATCTTAACATAGTATTTGGTCGAGGAAAGGAATTTTATGAATTTTCCTTTTCTAACTAAAAAGCTTGGAACGAGTAAAATGAGGACCAAAATCTCCCCCCTTTTTCATTTTTCTCACTCTTCTAACATTGGTGATATTTAGAGAGATTTAAACCTCCAACATTGTCAATGTGATTCAAGGCTTAACAATAATAATAATGTCATTGGATTTTATTTGATACACGGTTGTTCAAGTAACTTATGTTAACGGTATAAAACAATTTTTTTTCTAATTTAATATCCTTTTTAATTAGTGAATGCTTTTGTTTTCTCTCTAACAACATCATCTGTCAAATAATTATTTCCTTGAGCAGAGCTACAATCATGAAGCATATGAGGAGCTGATGGAATTCTTGAGTAGACACTCGTTGAATGATGGTGACAAGTTCTGTGCCAGCATGTTCAGAGAATCATCAAGACATAAGAATTTGGGTAACGACTATTATCAACTACCCAACACCCAATCGGTATCTAATTATTAATTAAGTTTAAATATTTTTTTTCAAGTAATTTAGTATTTTTTATTTTTTTTTTTTGTAAAAAAAATCGTTTTAATCTTTATCAATTGTGTTTATTTTATTTTTTGATACTAAAGTGTTAATACTTTAAATAATAATAAATATTATTTAAATCACTTTAAAGAAAAAAAAACAAATATATTTATAAAGATTAAAAGAAAACAAAAATTACAAGAATAAAAAAAAGTTAAATTATAAAGATGAAAAAAATATTTTAAACCTATTAATTATTAATATCTCACTTACAACTTTTTTGTGTGTGATCATTGAATGAACGAAATCTCGCGAACTGATGATGTGGGGATCTGGCATGTACATCAATAGCCCTACGCATAATGGAGGTAAGTAGATTATTTTTTATTATTTGATTTTCCATCACCTGTTAAACTAGTTCAGATTAAGTACATGACCATGTATTATTATAGGTTCGATCAGCATACTGCAAAAATGATTTTGAATGGGACAACATGAAGCGTCTAGCTTTTAAGGTTTGTAATTATTACGTTTTCTTGTATATATTCAGGATGTTGATCCTACTGAAATTTATTCAATTTCCTACATAATTCAACAAATGTTTATAATTCTGCCCGTATTGTCTTGTAGATGGTCACTGAATCTAACACGAGGCTCATGACGGAATATGTCTTAGAAACCAGTCATGTTGAAACCGAGAAGTGAATAGTCCTTCATTCCCTCTGATCGAACAGGAGCTAGGGCAATGTACTTACTTATATGTACAGGAAAGAACTTGTCTACATGGTTTTCGACCAATTTTATACTCCAGTATTAACATGGTTATGATTAAAAAAAAAACAGTTAGATCATAAAATGGTTGGGACAAGTTCTTGTTACAAATTGATGATGAACAGAATATATTGTTATGCCCTCCATGATATTTTTGGGATACTTGGAGCACCAGAATTATAGTGGTGCTGTTTCAAGGCTTTGAAGACAGCTTTGACCAATTTGTGCGTAATCAATTTTCCTTTACACCTGAAAGTGAAAACATTGTCCAACGATGAAACAAGCAACAAGCATTACCTTCAATCCTCAATGTTCAAGGAACAATTTCCTATTTGATAATTTACAGTTTCAGAAGCAGTAGCACCTTCTTCACTAAGAATAAGATAGTGTTTGTTGTCAGTCTTGTAAGTACAAATATTACATTACATTGTACAGCTTAAGGTTTACCAAGCATGGACTATTGATTATAACCTTCCTCCTATGCACCTCCTATTTATAGGGCATTCTTGGATAGTGACACAATCAGTTGCTTTCTGTTCTATGGACAGAAATCATCAACAATTAAAGATATATGCTTCCTCTGTTTTAGACTTGGATGCATTTGTCCTGTACTCCTATTGTTATGACTAAACCTTCCATTACGATCCAACCAAGCAGACTTCACAATCACTTATCACTCTATGGCTGCAAGTGATAGCAAAGAGGTCGAGACAAAGAAAGGCAGGGCTTAGTAGTAACAAGGTTGTCCGCTGCCAAGGAGCTTTGTTTCCAAACCACATGCACATATGATATTTTTGAAAACACGTTGAGGTTTATCTTCTATCAGATTTGAATTGACACTAAGCAGTATCTGTTGCATCAACCCAGCGATGGAGATCACTTGAGGTATGAATTTCACCATTGTTGAAGTATGATTGGGCGTATTCTTCTATGTGATCCAACCTGTAATTAGGTGTCATCAGCAGCATATACTTCAAATTTGATCAACTGAAGAGAAATTTAAAATTGATCTGGTCCATTCATACAGATATTAATAACAAGTAAACCACAAAAGCATGAAATGACAAGTACAGCTATTGCTCCTTTCATTGGTAAGACTTCCTAACTTCACTACCAGAACCAAAATGGTAAGAGGAACTCTTCATCTAAGCAAATAAGATTTGTCTGAACGACCAAAAGGGCACAGAGTAAATTGACACCATAAATATAACTGTGAATATACTTTGGTATGAACAGAACAACATTCAGAGGACAATTACAGATTACCTATACACGTAGTTCACCATGATCCCTCCACTTTGAGAAAGACCTTTATCTGAACGATCTGCCATCCAGTTTATTCTTTCAACCATCTGTTCCATATTGAGAAGCAAAATTATTGGCTTCAGAATGAAAATACCATTACCAATAACAATGAAGTTTATCGGCTGTAAATTATGGTTGCAAGACATACCGCTCCATTTTGCAAGTGAAAATTTGCTACAGAGTCCAAAGCCTTTCCTCTTTTCTTCTCTTGCAGAAGGTACCTGTGATACCAAAAGAATCCCAAAAGTTTTCTGATTACTTTACCATGACTTATAAATTATACACATAGCAAGCTGCCTAGCTCAATACAATCCTTCAGAGTCATTTCTAACATGGCTCTTTTTTTTTTTTATTCACATAATTTGTTTCAAATATTGCAATACCTGGCACATAAACGCATCAAAGGGGATTTTAATGCTGACAGAAGTTCTGGTGAATGGATCCACTTATAGGATGTAGAAGTAAGCAAGTTGAACATCACATCCATTCCATTTTCTCCTGCAGCGATATCCCTGCATCTCGTATTGATATTAGTCACCTGATAGTATCCTCATAGACAAACTAGGGAAGCAAATAGAAATTACTATTCACATTATTTGTCACCACATTATTCTTTATCATGACAACCAAGGATCATAAAAAGGATAACGTTTGGTGACTATTGATTGAGTTGGAATTGGGCATATTTTCATCATATAAAATCCTTAGAATCAAGGTTACAAATCATAAATCAAATTGTGGATCATTAAGCTAATTTTTTAGTCATAAATCACACCGAAACATAAAATTGAAAGACACTACAAAAAATAGGTGAAAAAATATCATATAAAGAATATATAGTGTTCAATGTAATAATTTTCAACTAGGAATTGTAAAAAAAAAAAAAAAAAAAACATAAGTCTCACAAAACAAAATCATAATTGAGCCTTGCCATCAACTTATATAGAAACTAGTAAATTAAAAAAAAAACTACAATACATAAATAACCAAGTGAACACATAGGTCATAATTCTTGTGAGTTACTAAATGCTAGTTCATCATAAGTGCACTAACTCACGTTGTAGAAATTGGAGATAATTACATTTTACATATAATTTATTTGTCAAAAATAATACAATTATCTCAAGTAACATCCTTCTTGCCTTTGAAGCCATATAAAATGACTGTATGAAGCTTCTGTTTCAGAAGAACAAAAAACAGAGCAACGATATAGCCAAATAAGAAGTATATGGTGTGAGTGATGATTGTGTAAAGCATCATTTCTTAAAAAAAAAAAAAAACAAAGCAATGAAACAGCAGTGTTTAGAGTGAGTGACAGTGCATAGGGTACATTTAGTTGGACTCCTTCAGTTTCTTTTCAATTAACAATTTAAGTTAATATAAGTTTTCAATTTCTTTGATAAAAATGGAAAAGAAAAGCAAAAAAGAGGAAAAAAACTGAATCAATGAATGTTGCACTTCATATCAATCATAATGGAATCGTACCAGTTCACGTATGCATCACATGATTCAAAGTCATTTGTGAATTGTGATTCATAGCATGATGCAAATTGTGAACTTGTCGAAGCATACCATATTTAATCATGCAATCTGAGTCTTGAATCATGCATTTCTAAACTTAACAACTATGCATAATGCATAAAATTTCTAAAAAATATTTCAATACATAGGGAACCAATTGGGCACACAATTAAAGGAGAAAAAAAAATGTAATGCAGCTATTAGGATAGTTCACTTGATGATGATATGAAATTGCGATATAAAAGTAACTGGTGGTGTTGCCAAAAAATTTCCAAGAATACTATAACATAAAATATAAAGAAGATAACAGTAAGTATTTTACTTAGGTAAACTCATAAGTGCTTCTTCCTCCTCGGGTTTAAGTATATTCTCATAGAAAGTGGAACTGGATCCCTCTGCTTGTGGTTGTGACAAATTATCTCCCTCAGCAAGCAGTCTTTGAGATGCTAACTTGGATAAAAGCCATGAAATGAATCCCGGGATGGGACTGAGGGTTGCAAAGGTCTACAGCCAAAAATTGATCACCAATGTGAGATGTGAGTGGACACAAGTAAAATTTAATACATAAGATATAGCAGTATCCTAGGAAATATGACATTTATCAAGAAATTTTCATACCGTCAGTGTCCAATAATAACTGTGATAAAGCATATTACTTTTAGATTGTTCTAGAATGAGGAAGGAAAATATATCAATTTGAGAGAATAGTCTGTTTGGCAAATTTTCCATGTGCCTATAGTTCTATAACAATCTTTGGAGAATAATGATTCCAGAAATCTGCATCTTTGAGAGGAGGGGAAAAGTTTAAAACATGGCAATTTAAAGAATGAAACCATAAGGTTGTACTAATATACTTGGAAAATCTCCCCATCAAACGTGAAGTGTAAAGGGAAGGCAACACATTTTGTTGTGGACAATACCATTCATATCAAAACCACAGAAGTAAAAAGTATGAAACAGAGGTTAAAAAGAAAAACTTAAGATAGAATTATGTTAATTAAATGTTGTGCATTCACAAATTCCATGAATCTCCACATAGTAATTGATAAAATACTTACAGAAATATGTGGCATCTCTCTTTTCACCTGTGTTACAACCCGTTTGATGAGAAATTTTCCCAAGTTGATCCCCGCTAAGCCAGGCTGCAAATTATGCCCAATCAAAAATAAATGAATAAATAAATAAAAATAAACTACCTCCGTCATTATTATTCTTCAGGGAGTCAGGAGGGGGAGAAGCTGACCATAGTATATAAACAGAAAAGCAAACAGATCTAAGGGGCTAACATAAAAACCGAACAGAGAAGAAATGAGGAAAATTAAGCAAATAATAGCAATAAAATCCACTCAGCGAAAAAGCCCAACAATAAACAGCTCACTTTTCACTAAAAATGATCATGCTGAACTTCACCATGATATAATTATAGAATTAACAATTTTTTGATAATATAGTCAAATCTCCACTAGCTGCAACTTTTCATTACTTTTTTTATACACAGAAATACCTGAGTTGATGATATGGAGTAGAACAAGGCACATGTTGCCTCACTTTCAGGTATAGGAGGATTATCCCACAAAACTTCCTGTGAAAAAAGAAATATTGATTAAAAGAAGTTACTGAAAAAGGGTTTGTTTCAGTTGAGTTCAAACAAAATTAACCTGTATAGTCTGAGCAATATCCTTCAGTAGTGCAACTTCAATGAAAATTAGGGGTTCACCTGAGGAAAACATAAAACAAGATCACATAACATAGTCTAATACACTTGAAACTTTAATAATCTTTTAGAAACTAGACAGAAATTATGTGCATTGATTGAGTTAAAGCACTCAGAAGTCAGCACCCTTGATACTTATAAGAATTTATAAGAATAAAAACATTTTGCATTTACAAGAATAATAATAATAATAATAATAAAGAATTAAACTATTTCCTATGATTCTAACTTTCCAATGATACATTAACTCCTTTAATTCCCAATGACAAATTAATCACAAAATGCATTTTCAAATAACATACTTGAGAACAGGTATATAACTACAATATATTAAACCACTGAAATACATTGGGTCACATAGGATCAAATCAATCAATTTGTGTCCAAAGCGTAGACTATAGAAAGTAGTAACGCAAAATTTAATTTTTCAAGCTACTTGGTATGAGAATAATGAAATTCCATTGCACTACCTATGTAATACAATCAACTAGAAAGCAAATTGTTGTTACTAACTTTCTGACCTGATACAGACTCATAATATTGACTAAAGGTGGAAACAATGACCACTAGGATGTTGATTAAAGCACCAATATAAATTATAAAACTGTGAAAAGTAGAGAATTATCTTTCAGTAACCAAGTGTTAGAAGAACTGCTAACCAGGAATAGCGGGATGTAAATATCCAAAACAACGACGGCCAATTCCCAGTCTTCTCTTAAGATCTAGAAGGTTGCTAATAGGGTGCACAGCCTACACAAGATATCAAAGATTATGCATACAGTGGAAGACCAGAGCTACATTGAATGACAATTCAAGAAAAAGGAGAAAAGTACTTCATAAGCAACAATTTTCTCCAGCAAAGAAGCAGGATCATCCCATGTAATCTGGTGAAGCTCTAAGGCAGCAGGACTAAGCCATGTAATAAATTTTTCCATTAAATAAGAATCCAATGCTCTCAGCGATGCAATATTCTCCTCTCTGTGTAATGGAATGATTGAATTATCATACTCAAAATTTCAGGAAAGCAGGTTGAACCCTTATTCTTGTCTTATCTTTCTTTCATTCTTTTCCCCAATAATGTTATGAACTGTAGGTATCTAAAATTCATACTTTCATAAATTTATTTTATGTTAAAGTCCTCATAGCAAAAATCCTTGTGCAGACCATTGAAGACAATCAGTATCTGAGTTATCTAACATAGAATTCACTAAAATTTAAAGAGGAAACAAGGAACTAAGATTTCTTTTATTTGCTCCTTCTGTCATTGTAACATAAGGAAATAGACATAGAAAAATTGTTCAATATAAATTCTTAAAGAATCTGCCATAAACTTACGCAAGAATAGATAGGATATCTTCTCGAAGAATGGATAAGGTCCTCAACCCTCCAGGATGAGTGTTGAGACGCTCAAAGAGAACTTCATAAACCGGCTGGAGGGCATGTCTCAAATTCCTCTCAATGCGATAGAAAGAAGAAAACAAACCTTCGTCTTCAGAGCCACTAACTTGAGCTTTGTCTGCCAACCCAGTCATTTTTTTCACACCACAGTTTTGAAATCAACAATGCAAAGAGTTACACACACACACATGCATGCATGCATGATGCACCCATACACACACATACGCCTTGTAATAACTCACCAGCAGGATGTTCAAGTCCAAGGTACTGCTTTATCAGTTCACGCACTTGTGACCTATTGAGATCATATTCTCTAGCAAGGACAAGGAGCAACTTGCGACGGTTTTCATGAGAAAGGTTTAAATAACCCTACATTATTACCAGCTTATGGAAATGAAATTAGCAGTGATAACAGCAAAATCGGAAAAAGAAAGTTTCATTGCCATTAAGGTTGTATTTGGATAAACTTTTCCCTAAACACTAATAGAATAAAAAAATAAGAAGGAAAGATGAAGTGAGCTTCTCTATAAGCTAATATCAACTTATGCACTGTTTATGGAGAAGTTTGATGAAAGAAATTATATAAAAGTTAAGTACACGAGTTGATTTTTAACTTAGGGGAGAAGCTCATTCATTTAACCTTCTTGTTTACTTCTCCTATTAATACGTATGGAGAAATTTATCCAAACAGAATCTAAATCTAAAACTAGATTACCTCCGAGAAGTTATTAAGCACGTCATCTAGAACTTCTGTTTTGCTCATTGATATGGCAGAGTGCATTGAAGCGCGGACACGCTTAAACTCTCTATGAATAAGTCAAAACAACACACAAATAAAAGAAGAAAAAACTGAGCATAAAGAAAAATTAAGCATGCAAAATCCAATTCCAAGTATGCGAAACAAAAAATAAATAAATAATTAAAAATTAGGAACCTCTCGGAGTTGCCGGAGTCATTTGGCGCTGAATTTCCATCACCTGGCGATCCGTTTTGGCGGGAATTCTGCTGCTGCATTTGACTCGTCGCGTTCTGTTGCGCACTCATCACAAACGAAGGAACAATAAGCCAACAAGGATCAAATTAAAAGCGAATTCACGCACAAAATGGAATCGATTTGCTAGAAAAAATAAATCAAAAACAAAATGTTCGAATCAAAACTGCACCAAAAAATGAGGCGAAATTCAAAGGTCTGGAGAGAATTGGGAGATTACTCACTGTTAGAGGAATAGGAGAGAGAGAAAGGCTTGTACGATCGTTGGGCTTCATTCTGGCGCGCATCAAAATGGACAAAGCTTTTTTGTTCATTTTTTTACATATATATTTCCGTACTTATTTGCTGAAAGAATGTGTGTTCGGATATCAAAATCAATAAACTGGTATCAGTCAAACAACTTTGCTTTCTGCTTTTGGATCGTGCGTTACATCGTTGTTTGGCAACAACCTCCACTATTTATGTTTCCATGTTCTTATTCCGAGGTCCGAGCGAGCGAACGTTGCTTGCAAGCCACATAAATATTTGTTTATTTGTATATTTTGGGTCAACGTCTCATGTGGTTTGAATGCAGTTACAGGTTCTGGCCCAATTCAAGTTTTGGGCTCTATTGGACTCTTTCTTTATGGGCCAGCTTAATTGGACTTTAATCCAATAGGAAAATTGGCAAATTGTAGCTAGAATTACTGTATGCGCCAAAATCTTCCTCTTAGACTTTAGATTACTAATTAATTAGAATAATCTTGTATAGTTGATCCTAATACTAAGTGATAACTATATGGGATTGGTTTGCTCAATTGCTTGGGCTATATGGGACTGTGGAAATCAATGGATGTTCAAGGGGCAAAAACAGCAAATTTCATGTGCTTAATAAGGCCATGACTCATTGTTTCCGTCGTGAAACTCCTAGAGAAATTGAACCTGCTATGCACAGATGGCACCCTCCCCAAAAATTTGTTCCTGCTCTCTACGACCCAAAAATTGTTGTAGGCTTTGTTTTTGGATGGAGTCTACAGTTCAAAGAAGAGTTATGATGTTTATGCAAGTATAACGGGGTGAAATTATGATGAATCGAAGATGGAGTAACCCTCAGGTGAACCCTGATGTTTGTCGAAGAAGAGTTATGATGTTTTTACATGCCAAGAATCAAAAGAAAGTTACTGAAAACATTGAAGCAATGTTACTGATTACAACATTAATGGTCACCTATGGAGGTGTGCAAAAACAGCTCTAAAATCAACCTTAACATATCTTAATGTGGTGTGCAACCAATAGTCCTAGTTGCGGTTGTACATGATCACTGGATCATAATCTATTCGTTGGTTACTACTTACTACTACCAGTGTCATGGTTTCATTATTTGTAGGATGGGTTGCCTATCTAATAAAGCGTGTGAACCATCAGTTCATTCAATTATTCACAACTGGTTATTGTTGTCTAAAAGAAATTTATATTAAAAAATTTAAAATTCTATTTACAATTTATTATGTCACAAGTTAAATTAAATAATTTTGTTTTTTTTAAATAATTTTATATTGATTATTATTGTTATTTTCAAAAATCTTAATTATGAGCAAATTATTAATGAGTTTTACAATAAAAAATTACAATAAAGACAATATTTTAATAATTATGATGGTGTAAGTTTTCTTGTTTGTCCTAAGCACAAAAAATCTTAGGAATGATCCTTCATATTTGATCTCCTTGTAAAGGAGAACGTATCTCATTTTTCTCCTTTAATATATTACAGTTTTATCTTTAAAAAAATTGATGGAAATAAGTGACTTATGAGTTATGACACTATCATATGTTTATTTTTCTATTTAAGCAAGCTTGTATGTTGTTTTGTAATGAACAATTCTCTGCAAATGATGTTCTTCCATCTTAATAAATGATTAAAGCAAAATTTCCAAAAGAGATAAAACAAAAACACCGAACACGACCAGGAAACAAGGAACTTGGGAAGCATTACCGCTAGAAAAATTTAAAAGTCCAAAACAAATGTTGTTGGTAATCCTTTTTTATGTCCAAAACTCTCTCTTTTTCTTTCCTTGGACATATTTTGTCGTTAGTTGTTAACTCGATTTAAATTAATTGAATTTAAAATTAAGAATTTCAGACATAAAGGACTTTTTGAGCTATTTAAAACTTGCAAGTTGCAATATGAATCTTTCTCTAAAAATAAAGTATCAGCATTTTCTTTTGTGAAAAAAAAAAGAGAGAGAGAGATGGGCTAAGCTCTACAAACTCAATAAACCATCACCAAACAATAAATTGACTAGAGCAGGGGAGGGGTTATAGATAACAAGTTAAAAATTAAAATAAAAAAAATAAAAGAATATTAGTGACTTTTAGCATTATCCTTAGGGTGTTCATCGGACTAACTCGATAAGGTCGACTATTGAAAACAAACCAATTAAATTGAATCATATTAATTCAGTTAATCGATTTCTTTTATTTCGAATCCTAATTATTAATCAAATTAATTATCTGTTGTTAGATTTGTAGTTTTTTAACTAAAACTAATTAGATGGCTCAATTATCTTTTAACTTTCAAGTTAATACATTTTAGACTTTTATATTTAACTTTTATTGTTTTCTTTTTTATTCATTTTGATTTTATTTAGTAAATAAGGATTTTCTACGGCAGAAAACCAACCCAATTAAATATTTTATTATATTTGATCTTGATTGTGAAAATTAAAATATTAAATATAGTAAATAATGAAAACAAAATTTTATTTGATAAACTAATTAACTAAATATAAAGTTATTGATTTTATTTCATAAAAGAGTTCTTAAAATATTGTCACAAAATGGGGGGGGGGGGGGGGGACTTAAAAATTATAATATAATAAAAGATTTTTATTTCTGGCGTATAAACCTTTTTTGGCATTTTTTTTTTACTTTACTGTTACAAAAAAGTTGCATCGCATTTATTCCTTGATTTATTCTTTTACTTGGAATGATTTCTTTCAAGTAAGGAAGAGTCTTTCCACTTTTATATCAACCATTTGTTTTTATCTTCATTTTAGTTGCTATTTTTTCTAGTTAAAAATGATCATTAATTAAAAATACAAACATAAAAATTTAAAATTAATAACTGCATATATAAACTTTCTTACATTGTGATATATATAAAATATTGTCATATGATTATGAATTATTAATTATACAACAAGATTAATATCTAACTTTGAGGGACATTCGTAATCTTTGAGACATGATTAAAAAATTATTTTAAAATGTTAAATTAATTAGTTAAATAATGCAAATCGGTATTAATTACCAACCATTAGAAATTACTCTTTAATCTTTAATATATTAATTATAATCAATAATTATATTTTAATATCAATTTGCACTTGCACAATATAGAAACGTTTAATTTAATGAAAAAATTCGTGTTCAATCCCATCATTGTGAAAATCATTTAGACCAGGGACACTCACACTATCATGAATCAGATTAATCTTTGGCTTAATAAATTAAGAAATAACATAGAAAAGAAAAACTAATTAATCATCATTATATTGTATTGGACTTTTGTTTAGAATATGTAATGGGTTGGACTATTTAATTTATGTTCAATGAGAAGTACTGCCTTAATTTGCTAAGTTACTTAATTATTGTCTTACTGGACCGTTAATACAAATATTTACTATGAATGAATTAACGATGATGACAATTTTGTCTTCTAATTTAAAAATATAATAAACAAACTAGAGAAGGGGGAAAATCATGCAAAAATTATCGAGGGAAGAGAGAATAAAGAGAAAACGTTATTTATTCTCACGCAACGCAAGTTCCTCGGTCACAGAACTATGCTAGCTAGCATGTGCATTACTGTAAATATGTATACATCTTTACTTATAATCTAAGAAAATGACAAATGGATGTGGATAGGTCACAAGTAGCTAGCCAGCCGGGAGCAGATTCTTTGCTTTTGTTTTCATCATATTGAGATTAAAAATGGAATACTTGAAACAAAAAAGCACCATCAATTCCAATTTCTTTTTTTAAAAATAAAATCTATAAACACCCTAATGCTAGCTAGTCAAGAGAAATAGTACATGTGATAGAAAAAATAAAGAGAAATGATGAACATTAATAGAATATTTCTCACGTTGGAGTGTAGATAATAATATTAGTCTTTTAGTTTGTGAAGTCGTTAATGGCGTATCATTCAATACTCTTATCTGGTCTACCTAGTGTTCACTTTCCTGCAAAGATGCCAAAGCGATATGTCATGACTCATGTCTTGGTCTTTGCTCTCAAATATTTTTTAGGTTGCTGCTATTAATACAAGACAGATACACGAAGATGCGTTGACCTCTAGCTCCTCCTCGCGTGTATGTTGCTTGCGCTGTAATCTGTGATTGAAATTTGAATCCAAAGGTTTGGACTTATATCCTGATTTAAGCAAATTAATTGCAACGTTCCAATGCCCTCTCACCGGCATTTTACAGCCTGATAGTCTTTTTGTAAAATATTACATGGACAATTTAGACATTCAATTAATGTCACAACTCATAAAATGATGTATGCACGTTAATAAATGCGAGCAGCGTTAGAAATCATCATTAATATCTTATTTAAAGGAAACTGGGTTTAATATCACTCAAGAACTTGTTGGTGATAATTAAGTTATTTAATCATGTTAATTAAAATTTAACGTTTGATATATATACTTTTTAAAGTTAGTATGAGGCACGTTATATATATCCTGCTTTAAAAAAATGATGTATGCACGTCAATAAATGCATGCAAAGTTAGAAATCATCATGCATGATTCAAAAGTCGAAATAAGTTCAACCATGATTTTCATCAACGCGCTAACTACTACAGCGTTACTCTCAAATCAAAACATGTCTCAGTTTATATATTATGTCTCTCGCAAGGACAAATGTTTGGAATTAATTTTTCTACAGAAATAATAAGGGCATTGAAAACATATAGCATAGTACTTATTACCCCTTGCTTTGTTAACAAGAAGAAGAGAGAAACCTTGAAATTCCTGGTTAAAAGAAAATAAAAATTGAATTCTTTTATTATAATAGTATACAAAAAGTTTTTACTTTTTAGCATATAGGTACTAACTAGTAGTATGAAAAGTTTAGTTTAGAAACTTTTTTAGTATCTATGCCAATAGTTTGATATTCTATGCTCGTATTTGATGTACTGGTTAACATAAAAATTATACTAATAGTATATCGATCTTATATTTCTTCTTTTGTATACTAAAATATGTCTATAACTATAATGCATCATATTATAAATAATAATTAAAAATTAAAAAATACCTACAGAGACTAATTATTAGTATATAATATTTTTTATAATGTTTAATGCAAATTAAATTTGCTATGGGGGATTAAGTTACTTTAGAAGTCATTTTTGGTAAAAGTTGTTTATTCAACAACTCTTTGTATATGTTAAAAAGTTAATAAACAATTGAATATTTTAAGAATATCTTAATGGATCTTGTAGGTTAAAATTCAAATAAACGAGACATTTGTAGTTACATAATTTTATAGGTAATTTTATTATTTACATTTCATTATATTTTAAAATGCATATTCATATGTCAAATTAATTTTATTTGATAAAGTACCAAATACTTTAAACAACCAAAGTATTTTTTATACTACAAATTATTAACACAAAAAATGCTTTAAAAAACTGAGTCAAAAAACTAATTTAAACATTATGTTACCCAAACCATATTTCGTTTTAAAATTTGTATCTGAAAACTAAAATTTAAAGTTCCCTCGATCATATTTTTTTGTGAATCCTCGAACAATCCTTTAAATATATAGTTTAGATCAAGAAAGTAAAGTTCAAAGTTTTTTTTTAAAGAACTATAGCTAGTTGAGAAAGTCAAGATTAAAGAAAAAGGAAAATTTTACAAAAAAAAAGGAAATAATAATATAAAGTTTAAAAATATAAAAAATAATAAATGTCACATAAAAGTAAAATATATCCTTTTAAAAATATATTATAAGAAGAAAGTAAAGTAATAAATATCTTTATATTCAAGAGTCAAAACTTAAATTTATAACGTAAGGTTTATTATTAATGATCATTAATATCCTCCCATGACTAACGTATGAGTTAAAATCTCAATTAATAATGCAGATATCCCAATTCAAATGTATACTTATTTTGAAATTATATTTTATGTATAGTTAGTGGAGTGTTTTTTTTTATATGAAGTTAAAAAGTGGTGTAGTTTATAATCCTAGTCTTTTTTACAGCAGTTTATAATATTAGATAAGAAGCAAAATAATCCAAAAAAAAGTTGTAAATGAAAAGTAGGTATAACCATTATAATTAAAATGAAACAATAATTTGAAAATTTTAAACTATAGAAAGTAAATGTTAATTATATCCCTGGAAAAATATATTATAAGAAAAGAGTATATATATATAAATATATATCCTCATGTTCAAGACTATTGACTTAAACTTATAATACAAGACTTATTATTAATGATCATTTAATATCCTCCCATGACTGACCTATGGTTTTAAATCTAACTTAATATTGTAGATATCCAAATGCAAACGGAATGATAATTTAAATTAACAATTAAATTTTTATAGTTAATTTTTTTATCCATAAGATGAAAGATAATGTTAACAAATGTATAATAAGTCACAAATCATGATTAATCATTTGAGCTAGGTTCTTTGACTATAGTTAACCTTTATATGCATTATAAATTAATCCATTATTTTCACCTGACCAATTAATCCATTTTCATCAAAACAAGATATCACAATTGATTATACTATTACACAAGATTAATTATTAACTAATTAGATGGTAGCCTGCTCAATTTGATCAGTAATTCAAATATTTGAAACTCTAACATTTTAAATTTTATATAGTATAAACAGGCTCTAACAAATGAGACTTTGCCACTCAGGACGCTCGACTGCTGCGGGCTGCCTATATGCTTACATCAAATGATTAAAAATCTGATACTATTTATCATCATCATTCCCTTAAATTTCATATTACGTGCCGATCGGAATTATTTACATTCTGATCTTACATTAATACACATCCAAATCTTTTACATTTTTTTCCAACGCAAACATATATACTTATTTACGGTTGATTTTCAAGTTTTAACCACACACGATTGCGATTTTATTGCACACACGCATTCTTTAATTATAAATAATAATTAATCTCCCATCATTTATCCAAATTACAATTGGATCTTCTTCATATCCCTTTAGGGCACGTGAGAGGGATGTGACTCGAAGAAGGAGGAAAAAATAAACTACACAAAAGTGGCATGAAGAGAGGAGAAACTCGGAAAGCTGAAATGACAGTTTGGAGGGTAAAAGCCCGAAAGGTGTAGAATGAGAATGTGGAAACCGAAGCCAGAAAATCCAAAACCCCAGAGGGGGGAAAAAGGCATGGGACCCACCTTGACTGCACCCATTTCACATTATTATTTTTTCGCTTTTCCATATTATTATTACGTACTATTTTTTTATACTAAGACTATTAATATATTTTATTATTAAAAAAAGTTTAATTAATCCAGGACGGACTTCAAGGTTAAAAAATCATATACAGAAAGCTTATCTTAAGGCTTAAAGAATATATCCAAATTATTCATTACTAAGATTTTTACTTCTAACCATCACATCCTTTAATATATGAATTTGTTTATTATCAACTCCATCAGAAAGTATATTATTTTGTTCTCTTATTTTCTTATTTTCGCCGACACACACAAACTCACACACTCAATGCTCTTGTGCTGCTTTTGCTTATGATATTCTCTCTCTTCATTACATTCACCAAGCTTCGAATCTCCAATATCTGTCCCTTTCTTTAATGGCCTTGCCTTGTACAACCAGTCGCGATCTGAAACTCAACTACTACGGTACTGCTGCTTCTACTTCTACCCCCATTCTCCTCTTCTTTTTCTTCTTTTCAATCTCTTTCGTCTCCATGATACTCTGCATGTGCCTCTCCGCACCTGAACCACGCTTCTGACTGCAATGGCTCGTGCCCGTTTCCCTCTTTCAATCCTTCTCTCTCTGGTCTTCGTTGCTCTTCCTCTTTCCCTCGCCAACACTGACCCTTCTGATGGTAATATATCATTATTGTTATTTCCTTTTCTTTCTCTGTTTGTTTTTTTTTTTTTTTTTGAGTGATCATTATACGGTTGATTGATGTGGTCGGTGTTGAATGACTTAATGTGTTTGGTTTTGGGATAAAGTTTGGATTTTGTGTTGTGGGCATTGGGTTTTGGGGGTTTGATTTTGTTTTGTAAGCTCTGGGTGAATAGGGAGTGTTGTAATGCAAATGATGAAGTTTTGGGTGGGTGCTTTTTCATTCAAAAGATGTTTTTTTGTGGCTCTCTGTTTGTAGTTTTTATTGTTTTTTTGTTCTGTTGCAGTTCAAGCTCTTGAGGTCATGTACAATGCGTTGAATAGTCCAACTCAGCTAACGGGTTGGAAAATCGGTGGTGGTGATCCATGTGGAGAGTCATGGAAAGGGGTAACGTGTGAGGGATCAGCCGTTGTTTCCATGTAAGAGATTCACGTTATATTGCACATTTCTGATTTTTTTTATTTGTTTGTTTGTTTGTTTTTTAAAGTGTGTTTGTGATCATTGTTTTAAATTGTGGTTGCGGTTTTGTTGCAATGGGAAATTGCAGACGAATGTGGCTGACTCGCTATGTGGTCGCCGCGAGTTTAAAAGCCTTGATGTTGTGGCTAAAATCGCGGTTGCTGAAAGTTTTTTAAAACCTTGTTTGTGGTTGAGAACACTAACTGATCTCTCTGTTTGTGATGCTGGATAGTAAACTCTCAGGTTTAGGACTCGATGGGACTCTGGGGTACCTGCTTTCGGACCTTATGTCACTCAGAGAGCTGTGAGATAATTTTGCTCTGTTATTTGTGCTACACTACACATAATCTTTACTGTTTTAATATATGCTGGTGAACTGGTTATTGGCTTTTTAATTCTTATTTTTGTGTTTTTGTAGTGACTTAAGTGATAACAAGATCCATGATACAATTCCCTACCAGTTGCCACCGAATCTTACGAGCCTGTAATGTTTGCCTACATTTACACGCTCATTTCACTTCTTGATCATTTTCACTTTGCTACTTTATTTGAAATGTTATTTTTTTTTTCTGTTGCTAAACTGTGTCATTGCCTTTCAATTGGGACAATCAGGAATTTTGCAAGAAATAATTTATCTGGAAATCTTCCTTATTCCATTTCTGCCATGGTTTCACTCAATTATTTGTAAGTTTTTTTTGAATGCACACATTTTTATTTCATAATATTCAATTTGATAATACATTGGAGCCACTTACTGTGTTTCCATGTGGTTTTTAGGAATTTAAGCAATAATGCACTCTCCATGACAGTTGGCGATATTTTTGCTAGTCTTCAAGATCTTGGTACCCTGTAAGATATCTTACATAGTTTCTTCATTCCATTTTCCCCTCATTTATTTCATTTTCTTAGTATTCTGACTAAGAAACGTATGCTTGCTGTACTGATTTGTGGCCATGGTTAAACAATTTCAATGCTTTTCTTTTTTCAAAAGATATGAACAAACATTTTTCCTTGGCTGAATCAGAGGGACTTTTACCTTTTAGGCTTAAGCTATTATTGTTTTTGAGTTTTTGATTGGATTCAGACCATATTCATATATTGACTTAATACTTGAACTGCATGGTGATTCTTTTATTAATCATATATCAGGATTCAAATTCATTTACCATATTAACATAGAGTTTATGCTCCAACGGAAATCCCTTCCCCAATGAAAGGAATAGTTTCATACTGAAACCTTTTATTGTCATTGGTTTTTTGGATCATTAATATTAGTTTTATCATGGATTTTATTTGATGATTGGTTGCATGCATTTTCAATGATGCAGGGATCTATCTTTCAATAACTTTTCTGGGGATCTTCCTCCTTCATTTGTTGCATTGGCCAATCTTTCTTCTCTGTAAGTTGGATGGTATTTTAATTGATAAACTGGTACCAATTTTCATTAAATGTTAATTTAATGCTTATCGAAATTCTTTTGTAGTTTCTTGCAGAAGAACCAGTTGACTGGGTCTCTTGGTGTTCTCGTTGGTTTGCCTTTGGATACTTTGTAAGTTTTTCTCCCTTTGGTCCTTAAATTATCTGCATGTCAGTTTCTAATGTTGCTTTATAATTTTCCAGAAATGTTGCAAACAATAATTTCAGTGGATGGATACCCCATGAGCTTAGTTCCATCCGTAATTTCATGTAAGTATTTATGGATTGTTGTTTGAAATGCCTATCCGTTTTCTAATGCATAATAACTTCAGCAATGTGGTTAATGTGACTCTTTAAATGTTAACTAGATATGATGGAAATTCATTTGAGAACAGTCCTGCTCCTCTTCCGCCAGCATTTACTTCACCTCCTCCCAATGGACCTCATGGTCGTCATCATTCTGGATCTGGTTCACATAATAAAACACAAGTTTCTGATAATGAAAAATCTGATGGCCATAAGGGTTTGACAGTGGGGGCTGTCGTAGGCATTGTTTTAGGTTCAGTGCTGGTGGCTGCCATTGTGCTCCTTGCTCTTGTTTTCTGTATCCGAAAGCAAAAGGGGAAAAAGGGTGCAAGAAATTTTAGTGGGAGCCTTCCTCGTGGAGTTATTAACGGTGATTTCCCTTTCTCTCATTTTGTTTCCATATATATATATGTGTGTGTGTGTGTGTGTGTGTGTGTGTGTCTATATATATATATAATGATTATGTAATTTGGTTTCTTTGTCAAAATGTAGTTTAAAATGGTATGTGCATTAATTTGCTCCAATATTTGTTGAATGTTGATATTTGGAGGCACTAAAGGTGGCAGCTATAAAGCAAGGTGTTTATAAGGCCATTTTGAGAAATTGGGATTTGCAGCTTTGTATTTGGTGTAAATCCCATGAATAGAGCATTTGCTCCATTATAGTTTTATAGCATTTTTGGTTTAACGTCAGCTAAGTGTAGATCCACATCAAGACCAATACATTACATTGTAGCTTCTGTGTAAACTTGAGATTTGAAGTGAATACACTGAAAAATGCACATATCAAACGTGCAAGCAAACACCCACTTAATAACATATCTGTTTTGTATTAAAAATGGTATAGTGGCATTTTTCTTTATTCTCTTACAAAATTCATTTGCATTACCCTTTGAATCTGTTTCTGTAAATGCTCCTTCACTTCAAAATTTCTACTATTTATTTACTGGTTTGTGCTGAAGGATGGCATATATGCATCCTAACCAGTTCACCTTTTCTATTGGGTTTGTGCTTGCAGTAACTCCTCAGATGCAAGAGCAGAGGGTAAAAAGTGCTGCTGTTGTTACAGATCTCAAGCCTCGTCCTGCAGAAAATGTGACAGTTGAGAGGGTAGCTGTAAAAAGTGGATCTGTAAAGCAGATGAAGTCCCCTATAACTTCCACATTATACACAGTTGCTTCTCTCCAAAGTGCAACAAATAGCTTTAGTCAAGAATTTATTATTGGTGAAGGTTCTCTTGGCCGAGTTTACAAGGCTGATTTCCCAAATGGGAAGGTAACCTTTTAGTATTGCATTTGTTATCAACCTTCCTACTGCATTTTTGGAATTTATTCTTGTTATGTTTGGAAGAAAAATACCTATTAAATTACAAGCTAGATCTTCAATTGGTTGAACCAGTGAATAGATGAATGTGATGATGATTTATAGACTTTTTTCTTCATCAGTAATTTGGTTTTGCTGCATTTTAAATAATGCTTCTTTTTTCCTCTTCTGTTGTTTTTAACCTTTAATTTGGTTCTAATTTTTAATTTTTTTATTCTTATATTTGTAACATATATTTTGTACAATCACAACTCAGAAAATATATGGCTTCTTAGTACCTCTATTCACTAAGGCTGTTTGTTTGGCACTCACAGCATTTGTACAATGATCCAGCTACACTCTGTCTATCTCTTAGTTTTCTTTTTTTATTATGGCATTTTTTTTTTTATTTTCTTATAAATTTGAACTTGGAGAAAATTATTTTTATCCCTATAAAGTAAAAGTTATGGACACTATAATATGCTAATGGTTCCGATATTTGCTTTTGTTTAGGTAATGGCTATTAAGAAGATCGACAACTCAGCTCTGTCATTACAGGAGGAAGACAATTTTCTTGAAGCTGTTTCTAATATGTCACGCTTGCGGCACCCAAGCATTGTGACATTGGCTGGATATTGTGCAGAGCATGGCCAACGACTTCTAGTTTATGAGTATATAGCAAATGGAAATCTGCATGACATGCTCCATTTTGCTGAAGATAGCAGCAAGGCATTGTCTTGGAATGCCCGTGTACGCATAGCACTTGGCACAGCCCGGGCTTTAGAGTATGTTACATTCACATATCTGACATATTAAGTCTCTCCTTGGCATGGCCTTGACTGGCTACTCCACCCCCCTGCTTTTCCCTCAAGTATATTTGTTTTAGCCTTGTAGAGTGAGTTAGCATGTCACATTCAGGCTAATTTCTCAAGTTATGCTTTGTCTATCAGGTACCTGCATGAAGTGTGCTTGCCTTCTGTTGTACATAGAAATTTCAAATCTGCAAATATATTACTCGATGAGGAGCTCAATCCTCACCTGTCTGACTGCGGTTTAGCTGCTTTGACACCAAACACTGAGCGACAGGTTGGTAAAGATGCCTTTGTTTCCTTCATGCATAGCTGAACATGGTTTTTGTATCTATTATTTCTCACTACATTGATTACAATCATCGAGTTTCAACAGGTATCAACTCAGATGGTCGGTTCATTCGGTTATAGTGCTCCTGAGTTTGCATTATCAGGAGTATACACTGTAAAAAGTGATGTTTACAGCTTTGGGGTGGTTATGCTGGAACTATTGACTGGTCGGAAGCCACTTGACAGGTGAGCCTATCGTACATGATGTAAAGTAATCATGTCCATCACTTTAATGTTTACCCTTCATTATTATCTTTCTTTTCTGTATGGCTTCTTACATTCATTTGTAATTTTTGCAAGTTTAGTTTGCGGGTTCGATCGGAGCAGTCACTTGTGAGGTGGGCTACACCCCAACTCCATGATATAGATGCCTTGGCCAAAATGGTTGATCCTACTTTGAACGGCATGTATCCTGCAAAGTCACTGTCACGCTTTGCTGATATCATTGCCCTCTGTGTTCAGGTAAAACTTTGTAATGATGAAATGAACAACAGATGGCTAGCAACTTGTCTTAGTACCTTTTCCATTTACTGCACTCACGCATTTATTTCTGCACTATACTTTAGTCTTTATAATAGGGCAAATGCTAACTGGTACCAAAGGGCATTAGTCTAGCGTTATATAATATGACAAAAGGTACTGCTCTAGTTTAAGTATTGCTATATGAAACCAAGTGTTGGGCGGTAAAATGCCAACAAAATAATAAAATTCATATGGTAGAGATGAGAATGTTGAATTGGATGAGTTGACATATTAGATAGACAAAGTTAGTAATGAATGCATTAAAGAGAAAGTTGAGGTAGCATCTACTGTAGAAAGAGTGGTAGAATCTTGCCTTATGAGGTATGGACATGCATGAAAAAGTCCAACAAGCCCCACTAAGAAGACTAGATCAGATGGAGGGTAGTCCTATTACTAGAGGTAAAGGGAAATGTGGAAATATTAGACAAGAGTAAGAATGAATGCAATAGAGGAAAAGTTGAGGTAGCATTTATTGTGAAAAAAAAAAAAACAGAAGAATGTCTTAGGTTGTATGGGCACGTGTGGAGTAGAGGTTTCACTAAGAAGACTAGATCAGATGGAGGAAGTCCTATTATTAGAGGTAAATGAAAACCGAGAAAACTTATTGGCAAAACTATTAAGGATACAAGTTGAATGGATTGTTTATAGACACTAATCACAAGAGAACATCACGGCTTGATTGTTTGGTTTGTGTAGCTCATTCCACCAAGTGGGGCAAAAGGCTTGATTGTTGTCACTTGTCATTGTAAAGTCTTTATTTATTTTATAAAAAAAATAGTAGTACAAGTCATTCGACACTTGTTTTTTCAAGTAATTAAATGCATTCAATAGGGTTTATTTAGTCCACCTTAACAACGGGACCCTTGTAATTGTTGATCAATATGATGCACGTAAACTTATTTGGTGGTGTTGCCATTATCATAATTCTTCAAAAAATGTTAGTAATGATTTTGATTTTGCGCACAGCCGGAACCCGAATTTCGACCTCCGATGTCTGAGGTGGTGCAAGCATTGGTTCGGTTAGTGCAAAGAGCAAGTGTGGTTAAAAGACGACCCAGTGAAGAATCTGGTTTTGGTCACAAGACCCCAGACCATGAGGCCATGGACATGCCATTTTAAATGTTAGTGCCTTTAAGTGATCTTTTACAATTTTGTGCAGTAGCCCGGCTAAAAAAATTACTACTACAGAACACAGGAAGGAAGGAGTAGAAAAAGTTTGTGAAAATGTATCATCAATCAAACAAATTACGTGTTGGAATTTTTCACACACCATTTAATACTCTGGAAAATAAGCTGTATATTTTAATTAACTTGCAATGCTGTAATATAATGTAATTTAATTGAAAGCCCATTATTGTTTCTAGCTTTGATGCAACGTAATAGGTTTATAAAAAATAAAATTTTACGAAGGAACTTTATGAGTTCTAGGCATTGTTGGCATGCACTGAAGAAATTCTAACTACCGACACAATCGACATAAAGGCCTCGGAAAAGGGAGTGGATGCTATTTGTAATGAGTTGGATTATTATGACGGTGCGTGCATTTGGACGGGTCCTACTTTTGTTGCTCCCTAATTCTATTCCATTCCCACCATATCAATGGAGACACGCATTTGGCGTTTTTCAATTCATTTTTTAGCACTTTGTTGTTTTCTTCACCATGACCTTGGAATTATTTTCAATTTACTGATAAGTCCTTTTCCTTTTTAGTTAGACCATGTTTGGGAACCCTTGGGACGTTCACACGGTCCAAAATATGAAATGGAGAATTTAAAAATTTGTGTAAAAAGTGAGTTTGGTTGGTTTGAACTGATAATCACTCGTGATTTATTGGGCTCAGTGCAACAATTTAGAGAGATTCTTTGGTGAATATGTGTTAATCTAGATCACAACAAGCAGCCTAGCTGGATGATCGGCTTTCTAGATAAATTTTAACGCAGTTTTTGAGGTCAGGATGTTGCTAATAAGCATAAGAATTACTGTTAAATACAATATAGTAAATTATACTCCACTTTCCTCAAATAGAGCAGCCCAAATGTAAAATATACTTAAATTAATTCTTTAACCATGATTACCTTATGTTAAAAACAAATCACTCAGAACTACCCATGTCAACAAGATATATCTATTTTTCAGTAATTTATTACTTAAAAGATTTATAATTAAGTGTGTTTGACTTAAAGGAATTATAAAATAGATATTTTCTTAAAAAGTTTCCTAAAAAATGTGAGTGAGGACAACACTAAAAAGTCTCGTGTTGATTTGGTTCGTAAAGACAACCAACAATCCTAAAAGTGGTAGGTCATTACAAGTGGTATTAAAGTCGATTGTCGATATCTCAGAAAAGATTATATAAGGATGACTTTGATCGATAAAGGATTCTTACCAATAAAAAGTTGAGTGAAATGTAGTAGAGTGTTAACCATCGATATGTTGACACTTAAAGGCATTACGGTCTTCATGATTATATATATATATAGTTGTAAATTCATTAGAATTGAGGCTTTGTGGAGGGATGTAGTTAAGTTTTTTCTTTGATTTTAGTCCAGTTAAAAAAATTCTGTTTATTCTAAAAAAAAATGAGATTTTTTTTTTTATCTATACCCTAGGTATTTTCCATTGCAGGTAGGAGAGATTTTTCTTTTGGTCCATACTATTATATGACACTCATTAATGGCTTATGTGTTTAGCGGATGTGAAGTGGTCATGCCAAATAACACATCCTAATGTCTATGATACAATATCGACATATGAAACCTTTAAAATTTATTCTAGATCCTTAAAATAAATGTTATTTATCTACCTTATAAATTGTAGGGACCAAAAATAATAATTTTAGATTTTAGAGGGATTAAAACCAAAGAAAATAGTTTATAGAAAATAAAATCAATAATTTTAAATTTTAAAGGGATGGGAAATAAAGAAAATTATAGGACCAAAATCAGAACATACTAATCATAGGGACTAGAAATATATTTAAATTAAAAAATAATAAAATTTGCTAATTGCATTCCTAATGAAAATTGGAATTAAAAATCATGAGAAGATAGTGTCACTATCTTTAAATGCAATATAATATGTGAGGCCATTTTTCCATTTTGCACAATGATAATTTTATAATAAATATATAAAAAATCATTAAATTAAATTATTTTTCAGTATAATATTTGATATCTTGTATTAAGTATCTATATCTATACTTAATTTAAATTTTTGAAGTTTTTGTTCTTTTATCATTTTGTTAGGATGATTAAAATTAGAGTAAATTACATTAATAACATTTGAGGTTTCCTCAAATTACATTAACACTTTCTATCAACTCAAGTTTAGACGTATTGAAAGGGAGTATCTCAGGTACTTAAATATTACAATGAGTTTATGATATATATATATATATATATATATATATATATATATATATTACACGAGTTTTTCATAGCTTGAGTATAGACTTCATTATTTGTGTATTTGTTTCCTACACTTAAAAGGAGGTTATAGATTGTAATGACTAAATTAATGTGATAATTCAAATTAAGCAAATTAAATTGGCCTATATTAGTTTGATTTATTTCACTTTAAACGTGAATCACGCCAATTATAATCAGTTTGATTTTCACGTTTATACTTTTTTCAACTTGATCGATCCTGATCACCCTTTCATTTTTTTTTTTAAATAACTTTGAATTCATACGTTTTATACATTACTATGTAGACTCTTCTTCTACTTTTGTCTTTTCCCCCATTTATTTTGACCTCTTTTTATGTAGTTTTTTCAAGTATCTTTGGTTATGTTCATTATTTATCTTTTTTTTTTTTTATATAACAAAAGTTTTGGTGAATTGGGTCCCAAGGGCTCTTCAAGGTCAAGACAGACCTCAAGCTCACGTTACAGGTTACCCACCAACAAAGTTTTCGCATTAATAATAAAAATTGAATCCTGGTTCTTTTTGAATGAGTTCATTTGTTGACTCATTATCTATCTTTTTATCATCTTTTAGATAAAGAAATTAATCACATGTATAAGATTATAATTTTAATATATATTTTAATGAAAAATAATATCAACTTAGAATTGATCTAATTATTGTCTAAAATTATTGAAGAATAAAGAAGCATCTCAGTTTGAACTTTGAAATATTATAAAATGTAAAACTTAACATGAAAAAGAAGATGATATATGAGGATAAAAACTAAAAAATATGATAAATTTTTTTGTCACAACCCAAAATTTGGAGTTTATGACTAGTAAGAGTTAGAAACATTACCCTACCGAAGCCTATCATATACCCTTCATTTTTATTCAATTCAAAATATGTTTCATAAATATAAACACAGTTTGTTAAGTGTCAATCTCATTATACAAGACAATTTCAAGTTTGAGGATTCTAGAAACTTTAACAATA
Source organism: Glycine soja (assembly GCF_004193775.1). Classification (NCBI taxonomy): domain Eukaryota; kingdom Viridiplantae; phylum Streptophyta; class Magnoliopsida; order Fabales; family Fabaceae; genus Glycine; species Glycine soja. The sequence goes on from NC_041016.1 coordinate 8,725,348, forward strand.
TTACATTTAGTTTATAGGAAGCATATCAAGTAAAAGATGATAGTGTGCCATAAGCAAATTTCAACTGTATAATTTAAATGGATGATTAAGATTAAAACTAATTAAAACAATTTTGATAATTTGTACATGGATGTAAGATTAAAATTTATTCGTCTTACCTCTCAAGTTCTCATTAGATATGTCTCCTATTTATAATACACTTTTTAAATTTTACTACAATCATGACAAATCATCCCACCAGGAAGCTAAACTTAAGAATGCTAACTTTAGTCATTATTTGAAATGTTATAAATTACTAAAAGGCGATCTTTTCAACTTAATGATAAAGTATCCAAAATGATACTTCGGACCAAAAATATTAATGTGACTTGGGATGCTTTGCTTAATTTTGATGCCTTCTCCCTCCTTTTTTATTAAAAAAAGAATAAAGTTGATATAGGAAATAAAAAAAAAAAAAACTAAATTTGTTTCGCTCCATTCTTTTTTCAAATGATGGAATGGAATATTTGCTCCATTATTTTAAATTACCCAAAGAATGAGACAGTATTTTTAATCCATTCTATTCCAATTCTCTACTACCAATCCAAATCCATTATGCTCTATTATATTCTAATATATTTTGTTCCATTCTCTATTACCAATCCAAACATAACCTAAAAAAACAATTTTTTTGCTAAGAAATTCAAGAGATAATTATTAATAATTTTAAACATATTTTCTCATTAATATAGATGTTTTTACTGTTGTATTAAAGATCAACACAATATAGATGTTATTACTTGTCATCGTATAACGGATAGGAAAATATGATAAGAGAAGCCCAACTAAGGTCTAGGTGATTGCACTGCACACATTGGAGTGATGAACAACCACAGGGCCCCAAAACTATAGTCTTGGTCCTGCAGACTGCATTGTGATTTGTGACTAAGCACCAACAAGTAAGGAAGCAGCCAAGAGGGTAAACGGCGCCATAACTTTTTAACAGCCACACCCTCCCTCGGTGCTGCCTAATCCAATTCAACTATTGAAAGCCAAAGACAAACTATATTGGTTAAAATCATGAATGAAGAACACTAGGTCAGGAATGATGTACAGGTTTATCAGATCCTACGCATGTGAAAGAATTGAAAAATGAGATTCAACCAATGGAAAACATGATAAAAAATAATCACATGAACACCAAATTTTGACAATCAAGTTCCCAAGTTCCAACTTCAACATGGGCAAAATGGCATAACTCGCCTAACTCTTGTAATTACAACCGAAACCTGGTACCAAAGATATTCTCATTGCATCTCTTTATGTTGTTACAGAAATGTTCCTATTTCTGAGTAAATGAAGTTAAGCACAATAAGAAGTTAAAGCCTCAACGATTTATTGGGGTATGCATGCGCTCAACAATTTTGGTCACAGCAGCTCGGGACATCACCAGTGTATCATGCAGCAAAATGCTGTAGACATTCAAGCCCTACAAAAGATGTGTTAAACAAAGGAAATTTCAACACTATTTGTGGTTTATGCACATGAAAATCGCCACATAATGATTGTTATGAAATATGGCAAAGGCCGTGGAGGAAGAAAATGATTTGATGGAAAAATATGAAATTGTATTAATTGAATGAAAAGTGTATACAAATGAGAGCTTATATACTAAGAAGCTAACTAATTTGTAAGTAATTAACTAACTAATCAATCTCTAACTAACAAACTCAATTGATATATCTCTAATAGCTCCCTGCAAGTTGGAAGCTGTCTACTTAGCACTTCCAGCTTGGGATGAATTGTTCAAGAAAACTGATTAATAATCCCCAATTTGGGACAATCTTCACTAAATTAGGCAACAAAGCTTAACCACTTAGCAGGAGCAAAACCCTAATGCTTAACCACATAACAAAAGCAAACCAATGCTTAACCAACACGAGCAGAAGCTAAACATGAGGTTTAACTACTCAAGATAGAAGCAAAACAAGATTTTAGTGCTTAATTAATCATCCATGGTAGAAGACTACAAGCTTACACCAATGCTTAGCCACCATGGACAAGATTACATCAAAGTAAACTCCAATAAAACAGAACAACTCAAATGTCTTCAAAAAGGATAGTTCACAAACACTTAATGAGCATAATTTCAACTCACCAAATCAAATAGCTTCAATAAAAGCCATAATGGGACAAATCAAATCATTATCAATAACAAGAAAGAAAGAAACTAGGGCAAAAATAAGCATAGTAGCTAAAGAAGACAATGAGTGTGAAAGGATCCTTTCATGTAATTTTAGTATTTATCTATCTCCTAATAAATATTAGATAGGTTCCACCAATTTATTGTCTATATGGAGGGAGATATACACAATTTGAACATGACCATGTGATGTTAAAATTTGAGATGAGAGGAATCATTCCTTGTTTGATATTGAGGAGAAATTGATGGAAACTCTCCTTAAGATGATTAAGTAGTGTGAGAAGAAGACCAATATAAGCTTTAGTGAGAAAAATGGATCAAATGGAAGATGATCTAAGACAGCAATGGGAGAAAACCATAAAAAAAAATTGTTCTAATGGTTTAACTAAAAATTTGGTTTTTTTTATGGAGCCTAATGGTTCTTGAATCTAGGCAAGACCAAATTCAATATCATAAGCTAGTTTATGAGATGAGGATTGTCCAAGTCCTTATAAACTCTATTTTAGTCATATCTATAGTCGATGTGGGATCTCAACACAATTGCTCACACCCAAGATTGGGCGTCTAGAGTGTGAAGATTGCACTGCAAAAGCTGTGAGCCAGTTTTTTTGTTTTTGTTTTTTTTTTTAAACAATTGAAGTTGAAGTTGACCCAATATCAAATCTATAATAGGCTTTGATATCATTCATCTTGAATTTAGGCTAGGCTTAACTTAATCCTAAATGTTAGCATCTGCTCATGAAGTGAGGATTACCCAAACCCTTATAGCTCTCAACTTTAGTCATATCTATGGTCAATGTGAAATTTCAACAGTGGCTATTGATTATTAATCCATGTACCTGATCCCACCAAGTATAAGGCTTGGTAAATGTTTTGTGGCTCTAAGAAGCATAACATAAATTTCAAATGAAATTTACAATGTAAAGCTCCATCTGAACTATGATAGAAGCAACATGAATAAAATTGAAACTTACAATTGAGGGAAGTACGTTAACATAGTGTAGATTTTGCGTAGATAATTTTAACTTTTCATCTATAGTGCCATCTACAAGCAGCAGTTTCTTGGTATCCTCCATTTGATTGTAATAATTCACAATGTTCTTGGTTTTATGTGTGGGAACCTCCAGATCCTCAAACACAAGAAGCTGTATAAACAAAATTACCCAGAGATTAGTGTACATTAGCATGAAGAAACTCTTATTTTAAACATATAATGCAAGAACAAACCAATAAATAAGAATTACAAACAGTACACACAAGATAATTATGGGATGATAAAAAAACTTATGTGAAAAGAGCTAAAAGAATACACAATCTAGTATATACAACAAGAATCGTGACAAAGGCATTTTGGTAATGTAAACTACAGCATGATGAGGATAGGGATACATGCCCAAAAGAATCATGCAACTCACAAACTCACATTAAGAAACCAGTAAAGGACACAACAGCCAACATATATAGTAGCATTGCCCTTTTGTGATTTGAATTATTTTCTAGTTTCCTGTAACACTTCTCTATACAGTTTTACTGTATTATGTAGTCACATGACTAGCTTGCCACCTTTTAACGACCAGACTCTATGGTGCCAAGTTTAGAGGGGGCATGTATTTTGAGCAATGCTTAGTAAAGTACAGTTAACATAGTTGATCACAAGGGACTTTGCACTCAGATGCCATGTGTTAACTCTAGAACCCTGACCCTTTTGTTCCCACTTCATTTCCCCCTACACCCAACCACAATTCTGTGATGATATTGCAGTCTATTTTTTGTCTCTACACATGAGGTATTCATTTGAAAGAACATCCTGCAGTTGATTACTTTTAAAATAAATGAAAAATGTTAACATTAAATGATATAATTCAAAAGTCAAAGAGAGAATAAAATCAATATGATTGTCAATCAGGAAGGCTGAGGCTGAGAACATTCATAAGAAATATTAAATGATTACTTTTAAAATAAATGAAATATGTTAACATTAAATGATATAATTCAAAAGTCAAAGAGAGAATAAAATCAATATGATTGTCAATCAGGAAGGCTGAGGCTGAGAACATTCATAAGAAATATTAAATGCAAACCTACTACACAATGCACTTCACTCAACTATACCTTTAACAAAAGAAACCCTTAAAAAGTAATAATAATATCCTGTATCTTGGAGTTAGGCTGCTAAATCGTTAAATAAACAATATACTTGCAAATTTTAAAACCAAAATCTTCCAGAAGTGAAAACTGAAAAATTACACTATATTAAGCATTAGCAAGAATGTACAGTCATGCAACAGATAGAATAATGTAGATAAGATGCCACTTTTTATTTTTTGATGGTGAGTGGGGACACAGGTGGGGGAGGAGACTTGCCTTTCCTTCTGCTGCACGAGCTGACAAAGCAATCTTCAGCCCTAGACGCCGAACCTTCTTATTGACTTTGAAAGCATGGCTTCGGGGCTTAGGGCCATGCATGGTGGCACCACCCCTGAACTATCACCATTCACTAAGGTTGTTAACTTCAACTACTAAAAATGGACAATAAGAACAGAAAAAAATGTGAAGAAAGAAGGAATAAAGATGGACTAGCAAGTAATGAGCAGAATGCTTCACTACCTGAGGCCCACGCAATGAACCATGCCTTGCTCTACCAGTTCCCTTTTGATTCCAAGGCTTTCTCCCAGTCCCACTGACCTCACTGATAGTTTTTGTTGAGTGAGTCCCCTGTCGACCAAATCAATTAGGAAAAATACATAACATTCTCATGGAAAGTTTTCATAGCTAACATTAGATCTGGTATATACATTATATATCCAATACTGTTTACAACTAATAAATGAAAAGGCATCAGTGGAAACATTTCAAACTTAAAAAAAATAAATTGAATAGACATGCCAAATTGTAGTTTTGTCCCATACCCAAATGCTTGTCCCCCATCCCAATCTCCTATTCAACTCCACCCCCATAATCAATTTCCATGCAAACCTAAGTGAAAAAAGGGGGAAATGATTGTGTATTTCCATCATTTAACAACAGAATACATCCCACAATTGTTAAGCCAATATAGAAAAACAATTGCCATCTTGCCTAAGAAATACAGCATTTCCACTGGATTGCACATGTCCAATGACAGTGAGAAACATTCATTAGGTTCCAAAACATTATGCAGTCACTACCTGTTGTCGTTTTGCAAGCTGCCACCTAACAACACGATGAATAATGTCCTTCCGAATAGGTAAATCAAAAACATCTCCAGGAAAAACCATATAGCCCTTGTCTTCATTATGAAAGTTGGTAACTGGAATTAAAAGATCCTGGCAAAGCCCTACATCATAAACTGGATCAATGACACTCTTGGATCTTATTGAGACAGCAATCAGCACATGCCGTTATCAAGACTAGACAGTTTGTCATGAAAGATGATAGGTAGTGAAGAAAACAAGAAATAATCAAAGATACAGTCAAAGTTTTGATTAGTAATAAGGAGAATCCTAACCAGTGACGCTACGGTACATAGTTTTTATGGAAGAGTGATACTTACGCACCTCCATCTAGATTTCCTGCAACCCCAAAATGATTTCCAACAATAAAAAGATTGTGGCCCTAGATGCAGTTAAGAACTAGAGAAAGCAATTGCTAACTTACATAAAATTACATGATTTTAGTGGAGGACACAAAAGTTAAACACTAGCCCCAAATTCCTTTAAATTCAGAGCAGAAGCAGATCATTAAGGGTGCATGTTTACAAAGCTTTAAAAATGTCAAGGAACAGTTACATAATGCATGCTTTGTATCTAATTTTAATTTTAAGCGTAAACATGCCCATAGATAAAAGCATACAGTAAGTTCTGAGTCTTCTGACATGTAACATACATAGAAATGCATTCAGTCAATTGCAGACGATCATTGGAGAAAATTATGCATCTTCAACCTACCATCAGAAGACTGCCAAGAAGTATTAAACAAGAACCCTAAACCCTAAAGGAGAATAAAAACATTGACATGGAAGATATTAGTCTAGATCATACAAAATGGACAACAAAAAAATTATCTCATATCTCAATAATCTAAACCACATTGGAATTCACGCCAGGCAGGCAGTTGATTAATCTCCTTTCAGAAATAAAAATCAAAATCAGCAAAATGAAGCACTGGTATATTAATGTACAAAATGCCACAAAGTATCCTTCATACCTATAGTACGCTCAGATGTTGCCAGAGTCTTTTTGGACAATAAATCAGATGGAAATGCACTATCATCAGCTCCAGGAGTTAAAATAGAAGTAGAAAACTGTCGGACCATAGACCTGACCTAGATTTAAAAACACTATACCACATTATTAAAGAATAATCAGTAAACAACCAGCATAAGAGAGAACTTTATTGATTAATCATTCATCCTGAAAGAAGTTACAAATATAGAAGAAAAAACAAATGCAATAGCAATGTACCAAAGAACGATCTGCAGGCAACATTCTCTCCCCAGATAAACTGCTGCATACATCTGTGTACAAAAAAAATAATCGTATATATAAATATTCACAAAAGCTAAAACAAATTTCGAATAGACGGCAAATGACAACTCTCTACAGTTAACAAACTACATGAAGATCTTACCACGAGGTTTATAAATAGAGGCAAACCCAGCACTAGGTGAATCAAAGTAACATCGTCCTAGTGAATGCAATGACCAAGAAGAACAACGTAGGATTCTTTTGGAAATCAACGCTGCCATAACTGACCCAACAATCTATACTGGATTGCACCTTCCATTCGAAATCCAGAGCAGAGGCAACGGTAAAAGTGAAACTAAAATTAGTTTAAGTGCTCAAAATAAAGCAGAGAAGGAAGTTAGACACTTCATCAAACACATTGGACGCGACTTAAATTCGCGGAACCAACTGCCGCATAACACATCTAACACTATTTTCACCACGAATAGGTCCCTCAAAACGGTGTGAAAATTGAAACAAGTATCAAACACAATCTGATGCTACTTCAACCACTGAGCATAGAAAGAAGATGTGAGGAAAAAAGAAAAAAAGAGTTACCAGAGACAGAACGCAGAGGTAAACTAATGCTGATAGAGGATTTAGTTCCTTGCTGCCCCAAATTTTGCTCTGAATAAGAATCTGAACTCTGTCCTGTTCATGACTGCGTCTCCGTCTATGCCTCCATGGAAGCTGCTCCCGAGCTCGTTACCGTTTACAAAGGGTGGCTCTGGTTAATGGGCCTCTCTGGGCTTTTAGGTTAGAAACGGGGTTCAAATTAGATTTTTAAGCCCAACTTTATTTTCTTTATATTTTTGGGAAAATATCTTGTACTTGGATTAGTCTCCCAACTTCAACTTTAATCAATTTAATCATATACCAAAAAGGTAATAATGTTTGTTCCTCCATATGGTAAAAACCTTATGTGATGAGGTATAAAAATCACTATTTTTCTAAAGTATGGGGACTAATATCATTTTTTATTGAAAGTATAAGATCTAAAAATATATTTTTTCCATTTTTTGTTACACTTGGCATTCTTTATTTGCTATTTTCAGCTTGGGAAAACATTAGACCTGTTAATCAAATTTCTATAGATTTATGTTTTGACTCTTATGTGTCAAATGCCTTTTTTTTCCTTAAATTTATTCTCTTCTAAACAATTCTGTTTGAGATATAGTGAGTTAAATGTAGTTACCTCAATGAAAATTAAATCTTGGTTCATCACCGTTTAGAGAACTAGCTTCTTCTGCTAGGCCAAAATCCCATTAGTACAAAACATCTGTTACAGTAAGATCATTTTTTTTTTCAATTTAGCATCTAAAAGTTCACGTTTTCTTAATTTTGGTCTTTGAGAGATTTTTTTTTGTTTATTTTTAGACTTTATAAATTTACGTGTTTTTTAAATTTTGGACCCTAAAAGCTAATTTACAACTACTAAAAAATTAAAATATTAAAGGAATTAAAATTAAAAAATTATTAACTTATAAAAACTAAAAATAAACAAAAAAAAACTTACAAAAACCAAAATGTAAAAAACTCAAATTTATAGTGACTAAAAGTTGAACAAAAAATGCAAACTTAGAACTAGATTTATATTTCAGCTTTTTTTTTTCATTCATCGTTTGCTAAATAAATAGTCCCTTTCTACAACTATCAGTGGTGTACAAAAATCTACTTTTAAGAGTATGTTTGGTTTAAAGAAATGAAATAGTGTGAAAGTAAAAAAAAAAAAAAGAAATGAAAGATTCAAATTAAGATAGAATGTAGAAGTGAGACCAACACCAATTTTTAAAATATTAAATTGACCGGTTTCAAAGGGGGTAAAAATGTGGATGTACTTCCTACCGTAAAAAATAAAAATAAATAGGAGGTGCATGTAATATGTACGAGCCTTGAAACTGAATTCATATATGACTAGTTGAACAAAGCGTCAAGGGAAAACGGTTCCTATCACATTTAAATCTAAGCACACGTCCAAACTATCTAATGATTGCTAAATTCACAAATAGTTCGCTCTCCACAATTTTTTTTCTTTTGACAATTTTCTTTTGATAGAAGCAAGCTTCTAGTAGATAAAACCATTTCCTTTCACAAACATTTTCAGTTAAGAAAAATTATTAAAATATAACTTAACTGTCAAGGCAACCGGTACTACTGCTCAAGACCAAAAAATTGGGCGACATTCTCGGGAACACAGAGAAACAAGTGTTACTTTGAACTCTAAAACAAGACTAGTTGGTGAACTGGTAAGATAGATATCCAAACATAATTGTCAATAAAATTGGGCAAATTTGGGATGTTAAGTGTAACTTCAAATTGAAATCTTCAGTTATGCCCAGAAAAACTATGCTAGCTTGATCTTCTTTCAAGGTCCCTCACTGTCATTTAGAGCTAATTTGCAATAGTTTCAACTAAACAACTATCCTCCATTGTCATCAGCTAATGATCATCTTGTTTAAAAACTCAGCTTGCTCGGGAAAATACTCCATCAGTTCATCCTTTGTCACCCAGACATGATCCTCACATTTTCCGATGTTGAATTTGTTTTTGGCAATAACTTGAGACTTGAAGAAGAATCTCTGGCAGAAGATTTCAGCAAAGAGAAAGAATAAGCAAGTATAATCAATTTTCACATGAAGAGGCAAGGATAACATATTGAAAGATGTCAGCCTTCAATTAATAGACCAGAAGTACCACAATGTTCGTATAAAATATACCTTAAAAGATGTGGATCTAGACTGGTCTTCTGTAGGCTGAACAACCATATGGGCCATTGGAGCATTTCCAACAAAATATGTGTTAGAAAGATCTCCTAAGACTGATTTCAATGCAGATTCTGCACACTGCAAAATTTCAAAAGTTAACATGGAAAAGAAGGAAAGAAATAAGAGGAAAGCCATATAATAATGTTACAACTTAACCTTGCGCATGGTGTCCTCAGATTCATAAACTTTCTCAGGAAAATGCCACACAGGCTTCCCGCTTGGAGCACCATATGCATTACCATAGAGGAGAAGGTAGAGTCTTCTATCAAGAGCTCTTTGTAATGACCTACGTAGACAAGTAGTAACAAGTAAGTATATGCAATCACGCAGCAAATATGTCTGAAAGCAAATTCGTTTCTTTAAAATAATGAAAAATAACAGGGATAAGCCTAGGTAAGTTTCTCTATCTCCTCAAAGCATTTAAGTTATATTTAGTTTTGACTCTGTTACCTAAGTCACAGAATGAGCATTGGTCCTTGCCCTAGCACAAGCGTATTTCTCAGTTTGAACTAATAACAGCTGCTGTATAACATTACTAGGAAGGCTTTCATAAAGACTAAAGATGAGTACAACCTAAATATCCAAATGCAAGCTTGCATAAACATTATATAATCATCAATTTGTCAAAGCTAAATTCATTCAATCACCAAATAAGGCAGGCAAGGAAATAAAAATGGAATCTAAATTCTAAATAGCCCTTGCTAATTAATATACTACAATCATACGTAACTAAACACCATGCTACAGAAAATAGACATTTGTCTACTTCCAAGGAAGATGAGGTGAAGATAAGAGCTAAGTTGATATTTCATATGAGAAATCCCAAGTATTGGTATGATGGCCTCTCTTGCATAGCATTCATTTTCCTTCACATATTCCAGAAATTGAAACAAAGCATTTTCTTACTGTAAATTAAAATGTGGTCAGTCTACTCAAATTGGTGCATACCTTCGATCATTGTTTTTGTCAGCTTCAGTGACTCTTGGTGCTGGCACATAGTCAATCTGATAATCACCTTTACCCCTGGAAGTAATATATTTTTCATGAGAATATATGATAAGAAGGGACCATCTGTATTGCCAGCTGTGATAACTCTTAAGCATATCAATGCATGCATTAGGAAAAAGAGAATGAAAGAGGGGGAAAAAATATGAAACATTTTTGTCATTGCATCATAATTACAGTCAGTGAGTCAAATATAGCAAAATAAGTTAAATAATTATTGGTGGTATCACTAACTTTATAGGGATTGTTGAGATCCTACATCAACTAACGATATGGCCAGTGTAGTCATTATAAGGCTTGGGCAATCCTCGCCTAACAAGCTAGTTTTGTGACATTGAGTTAGACCCTAAGCCTAAATTTTAAAATGGTGTTTGAGTCTATCCTAGATCTGTTATTGGGTTACACCCATATTTGTCCGTGCTTTAGGTGTCTATTAATAGGTGTGACGGAGAGGGTATTGTTATTAGGGCACCCACATTTATCCACAACGCTCCAAATGTTCAGTCCTAAGCATGAAGAATATATTGAGATCCTAAATCAACTAGAGATATTGTCAATATAGTCATCATAAAACTTGGGCAGTCCTCATCTTACAAGCCAAAATTGTGGGGTTGAGTTATGTCCTTAGCCCAAATTTAAGCATACTAATACTAGAACATAATACTAATTAAACAAGGAAACAATCCTAACTTGAGATAATAAGGAAATCTGGAAATCAGACCTAAGAGATAATATAAATACTCAAAGATATAATAAAGATATTCTTGAATACTTTTCATTTAATCTAACAATTAGTTTTTGACTTCTGTTTAGCTATCTATTGGCTTTTTAATTCCCCTGTTATGCATAATAGTTTTGATATTTCGCTGGTCTTGAGGAAGGAGGGAATGAATTTTTCAGTTAAATTAGTTTGTAGGTCCCCATACTATTACAAAATTTTTAATTAGGTCCTTATACTTTATTTTTTTTAATTGAGTCCCTATATTAATTTTCAATTTGTAATTATGTCCCTATGTTAATTTTCCGTGAAGAATCTGTTAGACTTGACGGAATATTCATCATACACACACACACACACACATAGATGTCATGTGTTATTCCATATCAGCCCAAATGGTGTTACTGTTACAGATGGAATTTTTAAATTTTTTTATCTGCCTGCCTCAACACCCCTTGTTTTTCATTCCCAACCATTCATTATCTCCCAAACCGTAACTCAACCCTAAAATGTGGATTTCGTATCTCCCAGACCGTAACCCCAACCATGTTGTGTGATTAATTCTTAATTTGTTTGTAATGTTATTCGCACCTCCTTAATCACCTTTGTAGCAGTTTGTGGTTTAGGGTTCGCACCTCTGTAATCTACTCAGGTGTATTGGTTTAAGGTTCGCATCTACGTGTGTGTATATGATGGAATATTCCATCAAGTCTTACAGATTCCTCACAAGTTAGCATAGGGACCTGATTACAAATTTAAAATTAATATAGGGACCCAATTAAAAAAAAATAAAGTATAGGGGTCTAATTAAACTTTTTGTAATAATATGGGGACCTACAGGCTAATTTAACCGAATTTTTTTACAGTACAGCTAATTAGCAATATACTCAATTTTCACTTCCATTTTCTATTGAATATATAGATAAATGCCTCCCTTGCATCCATTTGAGAGAATTCACATAAAATAGAACTTTAACAGAAAAAACAATTTTCAACTCTCATGAAACTTACAAATATATTTTTTGTATATACTATTAAAGTGCCATCTAATGATCTCTCTCTTTCAAATTAAGTTTAAATAACCAAAAAATTAAAACTATAGACATAGTCTTGTCACTTGTGAACTTATACCTAGCATCAGATTTGTCTAGAAATTCATCAGGATATCTGCGTTGATATTGTTGTCGCCATCGAAACCTAACCATACAAACCCCAGAAAAAATATAAAAAAAGATAAAGTTAGTATAACAATCACTGCTAAAACAGGTTCTTCAAGTTTACTAAGCAAAGTAGCAAACCACAACAAAGCCATTCGACAAAGAAATATTAATAGCAAATCCTCATGTTTCAAGCCTTAACCTCATTTTTCCGTCTTTAAAATTAGAAGAGGAAGAAAGTGAAAATAGCATTGCATTAAATATTACTTTCTTTTTACTTCATATAGTTTGAGCAAACAAGAATTCACTGAAGACATAAGAGTATAAGACAGTGAACAAGAATACAAGTTTTTTTTTTCCATATTTTCAATTAGATAATATGAGGAGCTGGAAAATGGGATGTTCAGCACTAGAATTTATCTAAACATACTTCACCCTGAACCTAGTTTACAAATCACCAAATTCACAAAAGTGAGTATAATTTCAAGACTTCAGCTTGACATGACATCATTTCCTTCTCTACAGTCCTCCAGCAGCAGCACACCTTTTATCTTGAAAAGTGGATTAATATCTTCTATGACAGTATGACTACATATCCAAGACTAAATAAAGGCCAAATACCCAATTCATTTTATCTTGGGTGTATTTTTTTTTTATCCAAGCAGAGCATAATAACAAAGTCAATGAAAGCAGAGAGAAAGTTACGAGAATTCTTGAAATGCATAAACTACAGGGTCAATTTTGGGAATGACCACTGGCAGTCTCTCAAAGAGCACAGAAGCAACAAGGTTCTCAGAGCTTGCGCTGAACCCTCGCCTTGTCAAGAGAGGTCGAAGTTGAACCAGTGACATCTTCATCCTGGATGTAAGCAGAACCATTAGATGCACAAAAAGAATCAAAACAAATAAATGAACAAATGGAGAGGGAAAATATTTTCTATTTGCAATTTCATTATTCTTGTTTCCTGTAGATGCCTTAGCAGCTGGTTACCAATGCAGTCAACATGAAAACAACATTTCTCAGCTGCTACTGCTATTCACAACAAAATAACACATGGTTTATGGTTTTAAAAAAACTGACATCTTTAACTCCTGTCACATATCAGTGCTAAAATTTCAAAACAAAATCTCAGCAAAGACAGTACTAACAAGTAACAACATGAGCTTGAAATTGAAAATAGAAATACATATCTAAGAAAGCAATCAATAACTTAAATTATCCCAAACGCAACATAAATTGAAAAGTTTCCAACGCAAATATTGAATTCGATGCAACAGCGTGTCACTTATCTAATGGCGTTGGGGGTTTCCTTTGGATCAGAATCTATAATTTAGAGAAAGAGCGATACAAAGCAGAGATAAAAGAAAGAAATAGCAATGCCCAAATAGAGAAAGAAAAGAGCTTTCTTACGTTAAGCAAGCGTATCACCCGGCAATATCATTCCATTCGGAACAATATGAGGTAGCTGTTGCAGCAATGGGAACTGGAGAAGTGAAGAAGGGTTTTGGAAGTAGGGGAGAGAGGGAGCAAAAGCAAAAGCATCAAAGCTAAACGATGCCGTTTACAAGTCACTTAATATATATTTTTTAGAAAATAACATTTAATTATTTTAAAATTCAATATATATATATATATATATATATATATATAATTATTTTATTATTGTTTAAAATTTATTTTCACATTTTAATTTTATATAAATAATTTGTAAACAATCATATAAAAATCTATTTATATAAATATATATATATATATATATATATATATATATATATATATATATATATATATATATAAAGAGAGAATTTGTCTCATTATTTTATTTTTAATTATTTTTTAAAATTTAAGTATATATTTAAACAACTAACAAGTGAGTAGAGTTAATCTCGTAGATTAAAACTATTTTACTTAATATTTTAATTAAAAATATATTGTAAAATTTTTTAACGAATATTATTTAACAGTCTTAAACAGAATGGGCTGAGTTATATATTTCAAAAATAACCTAGAGGAAATAAGCAGTAGGACCATAAAAGAATATCAACAATATGATTCTCTTGTAAAGGCAGAAAATAGAGTTAAATTGTGATTTTAAAAAAAAAAATATCACAAACCTTCTGGTAAAATTAGACATTGTCTTATAAAGTACTCAGAAGATGATTTTAATAAAGCGATTTTATCAAAGCTTTTGAAGAACTGTTTTCTGAAGAACTCACAATTCAATGATAATTAATAAAATTAGATAAAAAGAGATGTAACACAACAATTTAGATTGGTTCATCATAATTAGTGAGATTATATCTAATTTTTAGTATTACATCAAATTTTACTATCTTTTAGATACACGTATTCTTTTTACTCAAAGCAAATAATCTAAGTATTTTTTCTTACTACAAAGTCATTTTTGGTTTCAAAGCAAAATATTTGTTAAAGGTAGGATGATGCACATGTGACTATTATCATCTTATAGACCAGACGTGTATACAAATGAAGTTTCCTATCACTATGCACATGATTTATAAGATATTTTAAGAGCATAAGAAAACTTAGAAAAACTTGTACAAGGAATTTGAATACTTGTTAGTGTTGATCATTATTCGGGTCTCTAACTTTAACATTTCAAAACTTTTTCTATTTATAGATTTAATGAGGAAGACTTGTTTTCCTGAACAACTTTCTTCTTCCATCTGCATATCGTCTTTTAATGAGGTATTTGTTAAAACATTAAACGTATGTCATCAGTTTATCAAAATATATTGATAAAACATTCCGCTTATCTTTCTTGATAAACACTCAAACTCTTGCATCAGTGGTCAAATTGTCTTTTGTGTAGTCAAATACAATGTAATTTGCTTTTGACACATTTTTAATAGAATAAGTAATTTTATCATTTGAATTCTCTCATTTTCTTCGACATATCTTATAAAAAATAAGGAACATTCTCTGCAAAAAAATCAATTGAGCAGAGCATTAATCATGATCATAAATACTATATACTTAGCGTTTGTTGGCTATTATTGTTTGATGGATCAAAGCAGATACGCAACATTGCTTCCATCTGCATGCGATAAGATGGAATCTTTAAAATTTAATATTTATTTGTATTTTGAGGATCCTGATTGGGGTTTGGAGAAAAAGAACAACGGCTTATGAATTAAGCTATTCACAAAAATTCATTATACACTCAAATCAATTGCTAAAAATGTTTAACAAATAAATTATAAAATAATTTATAATCTAGATAAAGTCTTAAATAATAAAATATTCTAAAATAATATTACATGACCACTAATATTCTTCACAAACAATATATTAAACAGAATAGAATATTTCAAAAACAAATTTAAAAAAAAAATAAATATATATATATATATATATATATATATATATATATATATATATATATATATATTGATAATGTAAACTTTTAATATGATTATTGAATCACATTATTATGTATTCAATTACTTTCAAAGAAAGGGAAGCATATTTATAGAATAAAAAAATAGGTAGCGCGGAAACAATATTGATACCTTGCATGGAAGTAATAATAATAAAAAAAGCACTGACGCATCAAAAGCTTTAAATTTATGGAATTTTATTTATTCATAACTCCTTGAACTAGATGATCCACACAAAGGACCGTCTCTTTAAGCTAGCAGGATACACCTGCGTACTATAAATATAGTATATAGCAATCTAGGATTTCTTAGAATGCTTATATGAGCACTAGAAAGCATATTAATTAATAATTGCTTAAGGTTTTAATAAGTGACAGCACGAGCTTATGAATCTATTATCAGCCCACAAAGGATGGATACTTTTCTAGAGCATTGGATGGGAGAGATCCATGGGAAATGGATTGCCCAGAACATTATCCATGTAATAGTGTGGATGGCTTGGATCCATCACCACAAACTGCATGTCCTCTGAAGGCTTCCAGTGCCGTTTCCTTTGATTAATAAACCAGTTGTTGATTTGCTTCTGATCCAGACCTGTCGACTCTGCAAGGGCCAGCTTCTGTGACTCCTGTTATTCAATTAAAAATACCATGTAAATTATGAAAGCTGTTCTCATTTTTTTAAGGGATCTATAAGTATTTATATTATTAAAACTAAAAGTACAAACAGCACAATTTAATTAGTCAAAATTCACGAGTCTCTTTAATTTGATAATGGTAACATTGAGTAAAACACAAATGAATTTCCACAAATAAGTGTTGAAAAGAGTATTAAAGAGGATACTTTATTACAAAAAGTAATGTTTAATTATTAATTTAGTCTCTACTTGTTTGCTTTTTATTATTTTGATTTTACATGTAAAAATCGTTAGTTTAAGTCCTAAACAAGCATATTCATTTCACTTCAAGTTTGATCTTTGACACATAATTTTTTATTAAGTTTTACTTACCTTCTAATCAAACTCAAGATTAGTCAGAGTCATCTCTTTCCCGTGATGAAATGAGGATTAAGACTAAAAAAATTATATGTTGGAGTAAAACTGCCAGAAAATGTCTATTGTGGAAGAGATTTTCCAGCAATTTAACAACCGCCGAAAACATTTTGTAGTGATCAACGTCAGAAGACCAAATCGCATTAAATTTGCTCATTCAAGGACTAAAGCTTACAATTTTAACTATAGGGTCAAAACAGAAAAAGTGTGGACAAGTATTGAAACCAAATTAATAATTAATAATTAAACCTAAAAGTAATCACTCCTTTAATTAGCTATTTATCAAATCATTAGGAAAGGACTGAGTAATAGATTCAACATACGGATGGGTAAGGCCATTTGTAATGTCTGCTCCACCATTCAAGTAATTGTTGCCTTGCTTCTTTAGGTAGCTTTCCTTTCTTCCTCTTCTTCATGAATTCTTGCTTCAGACTGCCCAGGTATCCGCTGTACTTGCGCAAAAGCTGACCCTTTAATTCCCTGTCCTCTGCCTGGGGATCTATCATGTTGTGTAGATCAACATCCTCTTCAGATGATCCATTCCTCTCAGCACCCTCGTTGCAAGCTGATCATCATATGAATCAACTCAATTATGATAAGATTAGATACTAATAGGATAGTATACATATCTTAGAAAAGAAAACGCTTGATTCAATATAGTAAGTTTTATCATTAATATCTCATTATAAGTAAAAAAGAAGCATATATCAACATAAACATGTTGTGATATGATTGACAAATAATTATACTACTTTAAACATGTATTAAAAAATGACATCTATTAAAAAAGGTAAGCTACTCAATAGGATTTGAATGCATTGGGCTGGAGATACTTAAGTTCAACCAAAATAAAACAAATTCCAAGCAGTAAATAACAATCCAGTCAATTCTTAAATCAATATAAAAATCCGAGTCTCTAAATTATTGTTAAAGAGAAATCTTGGTAGCACCAAGATGGATGGTTAATTTAATATTATATCATATAATATAATCTTAATATTTAGCAAATAAAATATAATATAACCTACTAAGAGGAATATTGTAGGAGAATTTAAAATGATTTAAGGAAAGAATAACTACAAGTACAACTTGCAATCATTAGAAAATAATTGATTTCACCCATGAAAGTTTGCACTTGAATTGGTGCATAGGATAAAGAGCCGCGCGCCAATGTAAAACATTATTCCATGGATCAAAACTCAGATAATGGACGCTCCCTTTTTCTTCAGACCAGACAAAGTTAGGGACGAAAAAGTATACTCCTCGTGAATGTATACTTCTCTAATATGTAACTTATGAAGTACTTTTTACCAACAAAATAAATAAACAAATTATGAAGCGCTACTTTATCAATATACATGCATAGACCCTAGTCAAGCCTATATAGAGCTTATTCCTATGCAGAAATTAAAACCAGGGGGAGACAAAAGTTGTAACGAAGAAAAGATCGAGGTGTAAGAATAGCTTATACACACAAAATCAAAGGCTTCCAGAACTCTCATGATCATTATTTATCAAGTAGAAAATGCATTGCCATTTTGTGGTATAAAAATATAGACTACAATTAAAATATCAAGGAGCAAACAACATTAATAGAGTGATTTCCATATTAAACATATGCATAATAAATAAGTAGAGAGAAAAAAATACTAAGGGAGATTTTTTTCTGGGTATAATATACCAAGGGAGATATCCACCACCCTGAACAGTCTTTTTGGGCAGAACGACGCATTACACAAAAGATATACAAGGAGACTTCCATAATTGAAAAACCAACACATAAAGGGAACAAGAACATAAAGATCTTGATCGACACTATTAAATTAGTTTTCTCAACTCGAATTGAATCTTGTAAACAATTTGCATCAATAAGTGGAAGGTAGAAAACAGTGATTCACTAAAACTTGGTCAGGATTATGTCCAGAGCAACAGGAAATAAGATTTTAATCATTTTCATTCATAGTCATCAACAGCAGTAAAGTTTGACTAATATTTATGACTGTCATTCAATTGTAGATTTCAATGAACAATCAGTATTGTGTTGATATAACAGTGTGTGCATCCATTTCCAGTTTAAGACGTGCAAAGAAATTAGTACCGCAACAGTATGGTCATAATTCTAAGAACAAGTGTGCCAAATGCATCTGCACTTGTAGAGACAAGAACCTTTCTGAAAAAAAGCAATTAATATGCATAGTCACACTTTTGAAATTACACAAATATTTTTTAAGAAAACAAATAGGGCGACACAACTGAAAATTTTGAATTCATCATTGTTGCTAAGGACCAACAATCCTAACAGCGCTTAAACTCTTTAAGACTAACCAAACCCTTTAAGAAAAAGCCCAATGGCTTGATACGAATTAAAAGATGCACAGAGACACTCCTTGGTGTGTTCAATTTCTACTTTTAATTAGGAATTTGGGACAGGGAGGATCAAAATTCCACTTACCACCGATCAATCGTAAAAGGTTTCCCTTACTACAAGGACCTATTACCATAATAAATAATAACCGCATCATTTGGAATTTCGATACAGAGAGAAAACAAATGTAAAAGACAGGAAAATAAAGAGAAAAATATTTTTTTTTCTCTAGTTTGAATGGGGAAAAAATAGAGAGAAAAGTAAGAAATTGTAATCATGTTGAGTAACATTTAAAGCCTATTAACAACATACCAAAACATAAAGTAAATAGCCACTTTAATCCTTTAACTTCCCATCAACTTTAGATTAGTTCTAATAAAAAAAAAGTCAATATAGAGTAAATAGCCACCTTAAGTCCATAAACTATCAAAAAGTCATTCAGCTAAGCATTTCATAGTTTTAGGAGTTAAAAAAGGGGATTTTCTACATTCAAGGACTAATTTGAAGTTAACTGAAAGTTATAGGACTAAAATGGCTGTTATCCCAAAATTTAATTAGGATAAGGGTATTTGTCATTCGATTAATTTTCTCTCTTCTACCCCGTTTTCTCTACTGATGGTAGAAAATCTTTTCCACGAGTTCCACTCTCAATCTATTTTATCCAATATGTTTTCTCACCATTCTCAACAGTGAAAAACATCTCGCCAAAGAGTTCTTTCAAGTTATCTTTTCCATTGCAAATGATACCAAGTTGAATTGAGTTGAATCAATGATTTAGCAAATTCATTTACTGACCCATACATTAAAATGACAACGAAGAGAAAAATTCAGATCAAACTTGTTACCCTTCATTTTCTTATTATCCAAGATAAAATAAAAATTAAGAAATAAAATTAATAACTATTTATTTTATATTAAAATTGTTGCCAACCATTATGATTTAAGAATCAAGACTAAAAAATGAAAATGTCAGAAAATATAATTTCCTTAATACTCCTAGTGCAAATACATCTCCCCCTCCCTACCAAAAAATACAAATATATATTCCCATAATTTTCACGAAAAGCCTAAAATTAACCATTGCCCTAAGAAAACAAAATGGATATTAAAATTTTCAACCTCATCCACTGTTATAGATGTCTATATAATAGTATTTAAAACTTAGGTAGAGGCACGGGTATAATTAAAAGGAATAAAAGGCTTCCGCTAGTGTGTGTGTGTGTATATATATATATATATATATATATATATATATATATATATATATATATATATAATTGCAAGAATTATTGTAGTATGTTTTTTGCTAGTTTTAGAAATTCACTCTGGAAAATTTAAAAATTCAGCACTTATCCCCAAAGAACTTCAGCTCTTTTCTGCCCACTTTTTCGTCTGCATATTATTACATTTCCAATGAGAGTATCTAGCCAACTCCCAACCCCGCAATTACCACTCCTGGGCACCACTGCAGAAGAAACCCTAATTCCTAGGTTATTTACCAGACCTAAATTTACCAGCAAGCTGCCTTCGACACTTCCATCCATCTTTCTGTTCATTTCAAGTATAATAATCTTTAACAATATAAAGGAAGCAAAACCAGCCAAACCTTAGAATCCCGGTAAAGTTCAAATATTGGCGAAATAGATAGACAAGAATGTGACTAAAGTCTTATATTTCCCCCCCAAAAAAAAAACAGCTGGATATATGTCAATATCATGCATACACGAAATGACGAATTAGAAAGATACCAAAACAGTTCATTCAATGCACTAACACCGAGAAGAGGAAGCAGGTATGTACCATACCACCATCTACACTTTGACAGACAAAGCCACGCTTTGAACAAGGTCACCCATTGCTAGTATTTGAAACGCTCACATTCAAAGACTAGCTACCAGAATAATAAAATATATCGTTCAAAAGAGAGCGTATAGCCCAATGATTCATATAGATTTTTAAAGTTGAAAAGAAAAAGTGGTGCTTCATCAACTTTCAGCACCTTTCAATCCTAACAAAATCACACTTCCTTGAAATATAGGCATGCATGGCTAGTCAATTACTCAAACATCAAATACCAAGCATTTAACGTTGGTAAAAAAAATAATAAAGCTTTGACAGTTTCTTAGTTATTGTTTTCCAATTAGATTGGAAGTTTCATTTTGGTGATCCGGCATAATATTCCTTTAATGGAACTTTAATCCTCACAAGAAGAATAGCACGAATATAACACCCAAAAAATTGTTAGTTAAACCTTTATATTTTTAAATATGCAGAATATTTTGAGAAGATAGAGAGAGGAAGAGGGTCATCACCAAAGTCGGTGGAAGAAATTGTAAGATTTTTGAACTGGCACTCAATCCTTTGAAGGAAGAGCATGGCTTCCTTTAAGGGTTTGGAGAGTTCTTGCTCATACTTGGTGAGCATCTCACAGTAAGCCTCCATGAACTGATCCAAAGCTGGATCTTCACCTATGCAGCTTGATCCAGCTGCTGCTGCTGCATCACCAGCCATTGTCGCTGCAGAAGCACATGCTTCTTCTAACCTTGCCACCACTTCCGGTGGGGCTCCAACCTGCAAAGGAACGTGTGAAAACTAAAAACCATGTATCACCAAAAAAAAAACATGATATAATAATTTCCATGAAGCAAATAACTGTCTATATCACTTTTGCTTTAAAGGGTGGGTTCTTTTATTTGACTTCTTTGCCATATCAACATAGTGTTATTAGTAGAAAGAAACAAGGAAAAAAAAAAAAAAAACAAGTCCACAGTTTCACAGTACACATGCCACACAACTCAGATCCGAACTTGCCAAAGAAAGCTAGTGTGCAGAAACTAATTAATATAATTATGCATCGATCGTTTTCAACCACTGAGTCAAAATTTGTCTACCTCTTTTACACATAGAGGGGGTGTTGGGGGTGTGCATATACACATCACACAAGAGCAGTTAAAGTTAAGCTTTTTCTTTTTCTTTTCTAACCTTCTGACAATTGACGTAAGCTGCCAAGAGACGGTGATAGTGAGGATGAGCCATGATCTTGGCCTTGACAGCAGAAGAGGAAGAGGAGGAGGAGCTTCCATTGTTGTTGTTGTTGCGGTGATGGTGGTCACTCTCCATGAAATAGTACCCTAACCCAGTGTTAGTGCTGGTTTTGTTGTTATCATCATCAGTGTTGTTGTTGTTGTGGAGCATGATAGAAGGAGTTCCAGAACTGTTACTGCAGTTGGGAATGAAGAGACAGTTTGTGTTTTCATTATTATTAGTATTATTACTAGGATTACTAGGATTTGTTGCATGATGGGAAGTTACCAAAGGCATCATCGTCATTGGGCATAGCCCACCACTGTTTTCTCCAAAAGCCAACAAATAAGAAGTGTCATTAGAGCAACTACTACCCTCCATGGCTTTTGCTTGTCAACAACATACACACTCACTGTCTTATCCTTTTTGCCTACTACTACCACCACCTTCTGTAGCTCACTACAGTTGTAGAACACACTCACTAGCTAGCCTTAATTACAACAAACCAAAAAAACAAAAAAACACTTCTCTATTTTATTTTATGAAGTCTGAATGAAGATGTTTGTCTTCCAGGGCTCTCCCGGGTTTTATGGTAAAAGAGTATCAGGCTTTTTACAGAAAATCCTAAATAGTGATAGTGGTGGCTATAGTCAGTTACATGAAGTAAGTACTAATAGAGGGTTTGGTTTTCCCACTTGGCTTATCTGGCAAAGCCTGCAGAGGGTTTTTCTTTCCTTTGGAAAAATTAATCTTTCTTTCCATGCCACTGTTGCCAGCATTAATGAATAAATGATTCTAGTGGTTACACGGTTACACCTCTGGTGTGAGTGAGAAGACACAGCAGAGCGCACGCGGGGCACACCGAGAAAACGATGAGTTACTACTAGTAGCGATGAAGAGAAGGGGGCGAGGTTTCACTGCTACAAACAAAAGCTTTTACCTTCCCAATGAAAACTCTCCCTCTCTTTTCCTGCACTGCCACTGATACGCTGCCATTCCTGGCATAAAACAAAACACAATAGAGAGAGAGAAGGAACGATCAAATCGAGGAAGAAAAACAAGTTACCCACTACTGGCCATCAATGGAGAAAGATGAGATGGTTTATGTTTATGTTTATGTTTATGGGGCACGGAATCAAAATCAACCCTTCCTTCTCTCTCTCTCTACACTTTGATGGCAATCCCTCCACTCATTTAATATTCTCACCCTATTTGTCCTCGATCTTCTCACCACAGTGATTAAAAAATTCTCTAGTCCCACAAACAAGTACCAACATTTAACAGAACATTAGGGATTTAATTTATCAAACCTAATTTGTTCTTCTTGTTAGCTCCAAAATAGATGTATTTAGTGTTTTAACATTAGCGTTAGTTACTATTAATACTAAAGTCTAAACATGAATATTTACTATATGATGATGCTTACTTCTCTCTCTTCCTATGGTAGTATATAGTATACTAGTATGATCTAATTTAATACGATACAGTATAATTAACCATGGAAAAAGCGCGTCTGCAGGTGAGTAAATAAAGCTGGTAAAGTTTGTGGGACAGTCCGAATGTCTCTTCCTCTCAGCAACCCCTTTTTTCTCGATCTATTTCCAGCACCATAGTTCATCTCTATATCCCATATGATATCCCTCGTCCCTAATATAATAATTAATAAAGGCCTAGCGTAGCATCACTTCCCGTAAAATACCGTAGTGAAAGCACCTCCATCAGGTTACGTACACATTGTCGCTTCCCATTGTCCCCCTCTCCCGGTTATACTCTTCATTTCATTTTTTTTCTTGAGTACACTTCAATTTGAAATATAATGTTTTCTGTTATAAAAAGTACTACAACTATAAGAATTGATTTTCTAAGAGCCAGTAAGGTATGATGTCATTTTAATAACAAATTATTAATTATTAACTATTATATATTTAATTTTTCTATTACTGTTTCTTATAAATACTTTTACTTTTAACCTAAAAATAAATATTAATAAGTGTTTTAAGAATATTAGTTAAGAAATTTAAAGTAAAAATATTTTTATTGAGAGATATAATTTTTTATCTTGATTTACACAATAAATATTTTTTTATTTTTTTTAATTAATATCTTAAAAATACTAATTAAAGAAATCCTTAACTTAAATATGATAACAGCTCGATAATGATATTAAATTGTGTCAGATTATAAATGTTTAATACCGTAACTTATGTGAGCTAGGTGTATACGAGTATGTTATCATTATCGAGCAAATTGTGTTGATTGATTGATACTTGAACGTACGCTTAGTTCTTGAAAGTTCTAATAATAAATTAATACTACTATTTGAGCTAGCAATAGCTTCATATGAGTGATAATAATGATATCACAATTAAATTGCATGTGCAGGGCAGGGAGCTACTAACTTTACTGTACTGGGCAGGTCTAGGAATCTCCACAGACACAGTCGATCTCGCCGTGAATGAATGACCACTTCAGGCTGCTCCGCTGCTCAGATTTCTGTCTCTCTACCTATTTTTGCATCTTTATTCTTATTGTACCCACTAGCCACACTTCAAATCTCTCAAGTTTCTAGCCAAATAATTATACTATTTTTTATAAGCATATACTATTATTTTATAAATAGTCAAGGATCGAGTACACTTAATTCAACAGGGTATGTAAACTTTTACCATCATATTAGATTCTTACTCAAAAAAAATTATGAGTATAAAATTGCAAAACAAATAAGGAAAGTTATTATCATAAAAGATTCCCAATTGTAATTATTTTTTAACAGTAAATAATTATTTTCCTTAATTTCCTGTTGACATTTTTAGAGTAAATTTTCAATGATTATAATTTTATCTTACATATTATCTAATATACTATTGTAATTATGTCATATTTAAGGACCTAAAAAATTACATGACAAATCAAAATTACATGTTGCTGATATATATTTAACAAAAAATCAAGGAGAATTACAAGTTAAGTCTCTCTATTAATAAAAAATTAATAATACTAATAATTAATATTAACAATAAAAAAATATTATATTTTTCATTTTTCTTTTTGCCTGTATCTTTGTTTCTTTTTCTTCAACTAAAATTACACCAATGTCATTGCCTCCCTTCTTTTTGAAAAACAACAATTACACAATGTAGTCACACGAATAGAATATATATATATATATATACGTAAAATTTTTTGCATTTGTCTTACTTTGTTTAATTGTTGAGGGCGACTTACATTATTGTTGTGTCAGTTTGCGACTGGCTATGCTAGCCTGCATTTTTGCCATAATTAAATATTATTCTTTTAACAAAAAAAGTTCAAGCTTAACGTTTTTAATAAATGAGTTAGATCAAGTCATAATTAAGTTCTTAACAGGTCTTTTTCACGTATTTCCACTATTATACTGGGTGTAAGCTGATAATAATCAATCCGTGAATTTGATAAACCCAACTATATTTTAGCGAGTTAAGTTAGATCACAAAAAAAAAGGATTTATTTTAGCTTTACCCAAGTATAATTGGGTTAGATGTCGACTTAATGGGTTTCAAACTTGATGAATTGACTCAATCCAATAGACATTTTATCTTACATATTATTCTAATTCTATCCGTATGCTATGTGTGTTATAACTCGAAGAAAGGATAGAAGCAAAATATAATTGTGACAAATGGCCTTAACCAATTCTTAATTGGATGCCTATATTCAAAAAGGAACGTGTACAACATAACACATAGCCTAATACCAACAAAATGTTAAGTATAACAATAAAATTAATCTCTACAACAATATGAGACTCACCTGACTATGGTTGATAATTTTAGTTAATTTTTAACATTTTTTTATTAGCTAAAAAAGTTGTCAAACCTTTTACTTCTATAAAATACTTTTTATACTAAATATATATTTAAACTTCTAAAAGCATTATATACATATATTAAATGATAAAAATTGTTAAATTTTTCTATCAAATGTAAAATAAATAAATTTTAATGACTATATTTTTTAAACAATATATGATACTAATTACCTATATGCATTTTTTAAGGAAAAATGATTACATGCTCCAATATCATCATATATTTTTATTTTATTTTACAACACTTAATAAAACTCGATTATCTTATAATTAAAATTTGCTCAAAACTAGGATAATCCCGATTTTCAAGTGATATTCAATT
This sequence comes from Glycine soja, assembly GCF_004193775.1. Taxonomy (NCBI): domain Eukaryota; kingdom Viridiplantae; phylum Streptophyta; class Magnoliopsida; order Fabales; family Fabaceae; genus Glycine; species Glycine soja. Next base: position 8,751,669 of record NC_041016.1, read on the forward strand.
GTTTATTTAATATCAACTTACAATGGTTAAGTATAACAATAATATAAGTAGCTAATCAATGATTTATATTCCAACGCATTTATGATTTGTTATGTATGTACGCATAATATAAGTATAGTTAATTTATTTTTTTAACAATATTTGAGATTAATTATTTTATTTTATAAAATGATGAGTTACTTATTTTAGAGAACTTAGATGTTCTTTCTTTTAGAAGGAAAACGTCAAAATTTAAATAAAACTCACTTTTCTGTCTATTGTTCTCTCTTTTTTTTATAGGGTAAATTTTAATTTAATTTTTTATAATTTTAATGTCGCTCTATCTAAATTTGAGACATTAATCTCCCTGACATTACTTAATTCAATATATAATGAGTCGATCAGTCAAATTAACAAATGATACAATAATTACACACTTGAGCTCATGTTCATCCATCATGAAATCTCCCCGATTTTTACGTTGTTTTTCCTGTTGAAAAAGAACTTAATGATAAGTAATGGAGACAGGCAAAGTGTGTCCATGAAAATGAAGGGAGAGGAAGAGAGTCCCCCGGAGGGGAAGGGGGGAACCCAACTGTGTGAAGTGTGAACGCTTTCACGAAGGTTTAAGTTGAGGGTAGAGTCAAGTAATTTTAGAGTAATAATCATATATAACTATCGTTTATTTTAAATATTTTATTAATATTTTTTATCACATTATAAATTTTATCATACTTATATTATTATACTATTTTACCTTGCTTCACCGTTCACAGTTCAGACACATGAGTGATGACTATGATCCCCCTTGGCTTGACGAACAATCCAATCAGTGGGTCCTAAATCTCCCTGCACTAGATTTCGTACAGGATGGATAATGAATATTTTTCTTCATTTATTAACGTCATTTTTACTATTTAAATATTACAATTAATATCACACAACACTAGATTTAATTATTTTCATTTTTTATACATATACTAGTATATTTTAGAAAAATAAATAGATAGTTTTTAATATTGGACAAAAAATATCGAATAATAAATTAATAGCTAATAGTACAAAAAAAAATTGTTAATAACCAACAACTTTGTTTTTAATAATAATAATAATAAGATGTACATTTTACATTTTATTCCTGTTGTTTTTACAGAGCTACTATATAATAGCTTATATAAAAAAAAAAGATGTAAAAACTTGTGTTAATAAGAAAGATTTTACATGCTGACAAATTGGGGGAGATGAATGATGAAGTTCCCATCTCTAGCATATATGTCTAGACGTACACGACAGGCAGAAGAGAAAAAGGAAGCAGATAGAAGAGTATTGGTCAAAAATAAATAGATGGTCCATTTAGGGTTTGGCACATGGGACCTTAGGGGCATTGGTTGGTTACTGGTTAGGGTTTAGGGTTGTGAGTGAGTACATGTGGGAAGAGTACGCGAATCGGTCACAAGGCGTAATATGAAAAAGCGACACAAAGTTGAGAGACGTCACTGCTGCGAGTTGTGATAGTGGGGGCATAGCCTTAGAGCAGGGACAGCAACCCTAGGATAGGTTTCCTTTTATTTTTTTATTTTTCTCCATTCTCATACTTTAAGTCACGTCCATCCACAGTTTCACGATTGACATATAACAAATAATGTTTTCTTTTAAACTTGATTTAATTAAGTACAAAATGAATAACAAGCCACTAGGTCGAAAATAAGAAAAAAAAACAAGGGTGGAATAAAACAATTTTTCATTTATTTATTAAGTAAGTGATCAGATTCGGAACTACAAAAATGGTTATTAGGGCAAAACAGTTTTCAGGTGATAAGTAAAATTAACAATAATTAGTTCCTACTATTAACAATACAATCGTTTATAATTTAGTATAATAAAGACTAAAATATCCATGGAAGTAAAAATAATTATTTTTTTATGAAAAAAAACACGTACAAATAATAAAGTTTTCTTAGAACTTCATGTTGAACCAAGAATAAGTACGCTGAAATGGATCATAATAATTGACTTCGTTTTTTCCTAAAAATGAAGAATGAGTTATTTGACATATTATATTTCGACAATTCAATTGTAATTTTAGAGTAACATAATTTAGTGAGGCAAGATAAAATAACATTAACTTTTTTTAGTCTAACTCTAAAGACAACAATTTTAGAGTAATATAATATTTTTTAAAGAATAATGTAATATTTATAACAAGTTGAATGCAATATTTAAATCCAAGCAAAAGTATTGTGTGAACCAATATTTGGTATAAAAGTTTATTAAAATCAAAATATGCAGTGTTTATATGTAAATTCAACTTTTAACTAAAGTCTTCATGAATTAGATTGTTGAAACGTGAATTAATTGAACCAGTGCTAAAAATTTCATTTTTTTCATTATAAGTTGATTAAATTCAAAAAAAAAAAAGGTGCCTAGACATGTAAAAAAGGGGATTGAATTAGTGTATTGGGATTGACCCATTTAGAACTATACAATAATAATAATTAAAAAAATAAGCCTAAGTATTTGTATGAACGGGGTTATGGTGTGATATTGTAAGTATATCACCTTACACTTTCATGTGATATCACGTGTTAGTTTTGTAAATGTCACATAACTCTTTCATGTAATGTTACATGACAAAATGTTTTGTGTCATTTTCATTCTTTAAAAATTTTTGAAATTTTCTTTTTAGTTCCTTTAAGATTTTCACCTTTTGGTTTTAGCCCCTAAAAAATTATAATTCTTCAATTTTAGTCCCTAAAAATATAAATTTTAATTTTTAGTCCTTAATTTTATTTTGTCTTACTTTAGCCTTTTTTAAAAAAAATCTTCAATCTCTTCTTCGTTCACTTTCATATCATCAATGTCATCACAGAGTATATTGTTTAAATCACTATTAATTAGTAAATAATGACAAAGGTGAAATTAAAGATCATGTGATCCAAACATTAGTCACCCTCTTGGATACATCCAAAATATCTTAAACTTGCCTAACCCATACTCTACCTAAACTGCCCTAAAAATGAAAGCGGATAAATTAAGGCTAGTTTTTAATTCCTAGTTTAAAAGAAAATACATTAGTTTAAAATAAACTCTATGTTTAGTTTTAGTTTTTTTCTCTATGTTTTAAAATAAATTCATTTTAAAAGTTTCTAATCCTATTAACCTTAGTTTAACGGTGTATTTATGTGATGGTAACAACAGTGATTGTGGCAATGACACTAGCAGTGGCAACGATGGTGCCATTGAAGGTAGTGGTAATTAGTGGTGGTGGTGTGGTGATAGTGACGATGTCGATGATGATGGTAATAGCAAAGTCAGTGCTAGTTGTGTTAGTGTTAGTAATGATGTGAATGGTTGTGGTGATAGTAACAATATCGGTGATTATGATGCTATTGATGTCAACAATGATAGTGATGGTAGGGGTGATAATGCAGATTGATAGGATGGTGGCAGTGGTGTCAATGGTGATGTTAATGGTGTCAGTAGTGATGATGATAACAACAATGACAACGAGAAGAGTTACTGTCAAATATTGGAATAATATATTTTTTAAACTAAAAACCTAATTCACAAATTCTTTTTTCTTGATTTTGAAAATGAATGTTAAAGTATTTTGAAATTGAGTTCAAATTCATTTCAACTTTTGTTTTTCAAATGATTTTTGTTTTGAAAATTACATTTAAAAATCAAAATTTGCAACCACCACAATGAGAACCTTAGAGAGTAGATATTCTAAAAAATTACTAAAGTAAGACAAAAAAACAATTAAGGACTAAGAACTAGAATTTAAAATTTTAGAAAATAAAATTAAAAATTAAAATTTTATAGGAATTAAAATTGAATGGAAAAACAAATTAAAAATTTTCTAAGAACTAACAATGACACAAAATATTATCATATGATACATTACAAGACTAATATTGATACTTTTTGGTGATGTCATATAATAACTTCATGTGATGACGTGTGATACAATATGAGGTTGTTATATGACACCGAGGGCATGATTATCATAGTGTGATGACATATATTTTTATTGGATACATCAAATAATTAATGAATTCAATTTAACACTATAGGCTAAAAATGTTACAAAAAATTAATAAGAGAGCAAAACTTGTCAATTTTTTAATAAAGACAAAATTAAAATTTGAAACTTTAGAGATTAAAATTTTATTTAACCTTTTAATTTATTTTAGACAAAGGCGTTATCAACGAAAACAAATGTTTAGTATTTTTTATTTTTAAACTAAATGATATTTTTCTTGGTGAATCTTTATCTTTCCATATAAGATCTAGACAAATAATAAGTATATAGAATTGGGGATTGATACACACGTTAATTAAGATTTTTTATTCCCTAACAAGACCTGGTGACAGAAACTTGTGAAGATATTTTGAAGTTTTATCAAAGAGTTAAAAAAAATTATTTTTTTACTACAAAAGTCAAGAATCTTAATTGTGATGGTTATAAAAAAATTGTAATACATATAATATTTTATTTTAATCCATAAGAATAAAAATAGATGAGTGAATCTAGAATAACTTACATACGTTACGTTGTTATATACATAGCTATGAAACATGTTAATTTTTTGCAACAATTTATAAAATGTAAAACGAGAAGTAGAAAGTGAAGAAAGATAAATATATGATAAAATTAATTATAAAAGTTATTGTATGTATATTATTACTGTTATATATATTAGCTGCACACGCTTTGTTACTTTGTTCATTCACACAACCCTTTCCCGTTCCATTGTCTCTCCGTGCTTGGTGGCTTCATTGGCTTCTGCTTTGGCCAACAGCCAGAGTTCGCAGCATTTTCTTAATTTCATTGTTTGTCTTCCCTTCTACGATGGGTTATGTTAGCTTTTATTCTTAGGTTCAAAGAAGGCCACAGAATGAGTTGAAGTTTTACGATGTCAACCTTTCATGATCTCTTCATTTTCTTTGCTTAAATGCGAAGAGACTTTTCTATGCAGTCCATTTCATTGTGTCTTTCTTTTCTTTCTTCTTTATTTTCTTCTGTCATCTAAACAAAGTGAAGTCGTCACACTCCATTCCTTTTCTTCTCTCATTTTCATTTAAAAAAAAAACAAAGATAGGACTAATATGTTACTTACGTAAGAAGGTGTGCATCATTATTAATGCATAAAGAAGGAAAAGGAGACGGTAATTTTAGTTGCTTTGTCATATTTTTTTATGAAATTAATTTTATTGTTCTACTATATTTCAAATGAACGTTAAATTAATACAAACACACTAAAACTTGCGTCATGTTTATTAGAAAATCTCGTGTAATTATTATATATGGGGCCCGTGAGTGACAGGGTTAAATTACTCTGCTTTGCACCACAAGGAAAATGACATTTACTAAACTTTTCTTTATAGGCAAATCAATCAACAACTATTACATAGTATATACTTTTGAACGTAACAGCCAAAAGATGGTTACTAACACTGTCATAAGAGGCTTTAAGGAGACAGGCAGCTTTTATGGGTGGTGTTAACTCAGAGCTATAGTATAAATATATATGACAATAGCTAGACATCAACATCGAAGCATAATTTGGTGATATTATTTGATTGATATTACCATCCCAAAGTTATCATTAGTGTTTACTTTTTATCCTAGTAAGTAGATGTCATTGGCTTTCCTTTCCACTTTGTAAACGGTCGTGGTTGATTGAAAAAAGTGAACGTTTATATTCAAGCTCAGATAAAATTAACTTGTTACTTGTGGCAAATGGAATTAGAGATCGTAAAAGGACCAATAACAATACGAAAGGCGTCCTGTTTAAGCATGTTGAGTCGCTATTCCAAATAGGGGCGTGTCTAATTCTTTTTTCATTTCTACTTTTTTGCTGCATGATCTCCAAATTAAAAGAAGATGGTTCTAACCCGTTTTCATCTTTTGCATTTTTTAGTTATTTTTCTACCTTTAGGTGATTGTACAACCCCCCTAAAAAAAAGAATAAAAAACCTCCGGTACTTGAATGTATGTTATGTACTTTCATTTGAAGGTTTCATTTCATATTCAAATGTCCTATCCTATATAATTTATATTAAACAAAAGTGTACGTGGAGGGTTTAAAAAATTATATGCGCCAAACAATTGCCTTTTTCCTCGTTTAGACATAACATATACTGTTGATTAACAACATAATTTATCTAAGATTAGTTTGATAGGAGAATAAATTAGGAGAAAGGAATGGTGGGTCAGGCCACCTTTGCAAATGCACATTATCTGTACACCACACAAGATGAGGAGAGAAGCCCCCACATGTTAGTACCTTCCTCCACCCATGTTGGACTATCTTCATATAGTTAATTTAATTTCACTCGATCAGATGGCACCTTTTTTTTATATACAATGATCTTTTGAACTTAAGACATCATGTATATTACTTCAAAAAATCCACCACTAGGCCAATCCTAGTGATTCTCAGGTGGCACCTTACTACTAGTTGAAAAGTTGGTGGGTTACATAATTGATGTTTCTCTTCACTGGTGTTTGGCTCACAATTTTCCAACATAAAATCAAATCTTGCCTTTTCTCATGAGCATATCTCGCTTTTCCGTCAAATGGAATGGCTCTAATAATAATAGTGTGCCTTTTGGGACTTCTTCTCTTCGAGATCTTTTGAGCTTGTAAGACTATTTTTTTTCTTAATTCTCCGATTTGTCAGGAAAAAAAATTCTGACTAAAAATTATTTATTAAAAATTGAACTGAAATTTAAATAATTTAACCTTAATTTTAATTCATTAATTATTTGTGTCCAATTTCTTGGTTTTTGAGATTGTAAGACTAGATAGTGGTTATTAGACATTGTTCCCGAGACATGCATATTGAGCTTTGTTCTGATTGAAATGTTAATTCTGTGTCTAGTTGGAATGAAAGAACACGCTGAGATTTTATTGCCAATATTGGAATCAGAATTGTGGGTGAGCTTGTGGATGGTTTTCGTAATTATTTCCATATAGAATAATCCTTTGTTGGTGTATGGCTGCAACATTTTTATTTTTCCAGTTTTAAACATTTTATTCTCTTGTGTCTGGTTCGCGTCATGTCATGCCTCTGGGAATGAAATTGGAGAATTCTGTGAAGGAGCAACAATACATAGCACTCACTAGTTAATATTTGGGGCCCAAGCATTATCAATGGACCAAGATTGAAGTGGGCTACTGCCGCTAGCGATGGTGTTAGTTGGTAATTCTGAATGCTTAGTGAGGAAAATGTATGTGTATTATTAGACTAAAAAATTAACTGGATTGTCAATTATTAATAATCAATAATATGATAAATCAGATAACATAGGATTGATTGATTGAATCTTTAGCTTGTACTAGAAAACAGTTTTTTATTAATGTAAATACAAATAAATAAATGAAAAAATAGAAATATTTTAAATTTAGGGAAGGAATTTAGTAGTATAAATTATTAAGATTTAACACAGGAAAATCTGAAAACAAAAATATTACAATTAACTAAAGTTAAGATTTGAGGAAAATATAAAAAAAATTGCCTTTAAAAAAAGATTTGAGGAAAAAAAGTGTAATAAAAAATCTCAAAAAAATAAAATTTGAAAAAATTAATAAGTTTAAGATTTCAAAAATTTAGAAATAAATGATATGTTACGAAACCACCCGTCACAAAAAAGGTGTAACATAAAATCTCACATTGAAAAATAAGAATTCCAATTTATAGCACGAGTTGATTGTATATTGATAGACATAGTTTAATACAAGTATAATTTTTTAGTCTAAATTACATTTGCATATTTGATAAATTTTTTTACATTACTTTTATCCTGTTAACGTCGATAACTAAAATTAATTTAAATGTGAATAAACAAAATTATCCTAACATCTTTGTTATACTCATCTCCTGTATTTTTTTTTTAAAATTGCATCTGATATCCCTCCCTTTATTTACATTACTTTTAGCCTCCTTATTAACTAACGTGAATTGAAACATGTGAGAAGACAAAATTTTCCTAATACCTTTGTTAAATACTCAATAACAAAACAATTTTTTCTTTAATATTTGACTCTTACTTCATTGTTGCTAACACTTGAAGAAGATTTGCTAACACTTGAAAAAGATGTAACTCTTAATTGAGACATTATATCAAATACCTAGCCATCAAAATAAATATTTCAAAGAAAGGAGTTAAAAACACAAATACAGGAGCAAAACACTAAAATTTAAAGTAAATGACCATATTCAATCAGTAAACATTGCTAGAAATACATCCAATAAAAACACAACAACCAAATGACCCAACATGCACAAAAAAAGTTGAATTAAAAAAAGAAGAAGAAAGAGGAAATGTATTAACACATGCATATCAATAAGGTGAATTCACGTCCAACAAAAAACTAGGTTCAAGTCCAATTAGAGAAAAAAGAAAAAGAAGGAAGAGTGTTAAAATATGTTCAGGTTGAAAACAATGTCATGTCTTTTATGAAGTTAAAGAGAAAGAATATGAAAATATTTTATGCATAAATTTTCATTAAAAATCATGTGACCAACATGTGTGTGTCGGATACAATTTGAAAAAAAAAAAACACATGAGGTGCAAGTATAATTTACTCAGTTTTTTTTAGGATTATTTTTTTATTCAATAGATAGTTGTTTTGAACATTTTAATAATAGAATCAAAATAATAGTTAATTGTGATTTTATATCCCAATTATTTTGAAAAATCAAGTAAAATATAAAATTATACTAATTCTCAGTATGAAAGAATTAAAATTAAAATAATTCTAAATTCAACGGCCATATATCCTATTGAACACTAAAGAGTCTAATTCTCCTTATGTACAGTTTTCTTTAGGGTTTCTTTGGAATCATATAAGGGGAAAATGAGAATATATGAGTAAATAAAAATATATCTATATATGATACTTAATGATGAGGTTTCTTCCCTTTCCTTTCAGCAAAAATGAGAAGAAGAAAAAATGAAATTTTTTCATTCGTTATTGCTTTTCCTAAACTCTGTAGATTCCTATCATTAAAAAAATATATATGCCCTTTCTTTACTGGTGGCTAAAATATATGTTCTTTCGCTTCCCCTTATTCAAGGGGTATGCTCACCGAGCCCAAGCAAATGTATGCTGCAGCTTTGTAATTGGTAGCACATATTCAAAAACTGACGTGTGACTTACGGCTATCCTGCATTTCAGTGAAGTGTTCAATATATTATCAAGTTCAGTCACTAGGCCCAGCCAGAAAGAGGACACACAACACAATCATCATAACATGAAATAGGTCCAAAGCTAAGCCATCCAACTGGTCCTAAAGCAAATACTTGGTAAACTTTGAGCAACAAAAGAAAATGTCCCCCCAACATTAGGGGGGTTTCCTATCTGTTTTTGTAAATAACAGTACCTCACGTCTAGAAGCCCCTAATAAAACTGGATCCCTTCCATGCAGCATTTAGCCAGCAATGACTAATCGCATGAAGCAGCAATTTGCTAAAATTTCTGTATGACAACTGAATTTGCCAGTCCTGCCTGCTCTATAGTCTGAGTTTCATCAGCTAGAATCTTTGGGGGGAAACCCATCAACTGAAGTTGATAATTCTGCCGACCCCCAGGTCTAGATGCATCAATGAAGGCACGAATGTCGCTGATTGTGTGGTGGTAATTAAAATGTGATATCAAGCGGGTTCCGTCAGCCAACCTGAGTTGTATTGAGGTTGATGGCAATGATTGATCAACTACCAGGCCAGCAGAAGGAGTTGGTGCTGTGTTGGGAGGTGTTGAGGCAGCAGGAGGGTCAGGAGCCATTGATGTAGAGCTGCTTCCAAGAGTTCTTCCCACTCCCTGAAATGCAACATGCTGCTTTTCGGGTTCCTGTACGCACAAAAAAATGCACTTATAATTTACACATTGGACATGTATGATTTCAGATATAAGTAATTATGCATAAATGATCTGGATTGCATTTCAAAATCCAAAGCATCAAAAGCTCCAAAACTAATAAACGATGCTACCTAAGACCTTGTTTAGATATACTTCTTCATAAGCACTTACAGGAGAAGAAAATAAGAAGATAAAATGTATTGAGCTTCTCCATAAGCTTAAATCAACTTATGCACGTTAAATTTTAGCTTATGCAAGAAGCTCAATCCATTTTTCCTTCATTTTTCTTTTTCTATATGTGCTTATACAAAAGTTTGTCCAAACAAGGTCTAAGTTCATCCTGCTTTAATTGTAAAATTGAACAGAGACAAACCAAATAACTCAAACAGAAAACTCACACGATAGTTCTCATTCCTCCGTATGAGATTAACATTAACAGATGACCTCCTATCTTCAGGCTCAAGCTCTTTGGGACACTCAGATTTTTTTATGCTCTGCATTAAAAAAATAGAAAATATCATTAAGCACAATGGAATCATTTTACATATTGAATAAGAAAGTAATAATAGCCCAAACACATTTCTGGGGAAGCATTCTTACATGGTCTCGAAAATAGATTATGAAACCAACTCACAAAACACTTATATAACAAAATATGCTGGATTGCAGAAAGGATTTAAATAAAAAGTGAAGTTATAAGTGAAAGTTAAGATGCTCCATTATTTTCTGAACAACATTTACCAAATGCAAAATCTCTATCTTCTAATATCAGAGCATTTGCCTTTTCAGGAAGGCAACCTCATTACTTCCAAATTATTTTACCCTCAAATCCACTAATGGAATCAGAATCTTAATACCATCACCTCTAAAAATGAGGCATTTTCAGGATCGTCCAAACTCCTCAATGGTCCATCATTTACAGTGAAACCATTACTCCAGAAAACAATGTTATGAACAACAGCCTCAGGTTGCTGATTATTAGTAGATCGTGTAGTTTCCCCCGAGAGTAACCTGCCAGTTCCAGTAAAGCTAGTTGACCTTGGAGGCTCCTGAAGCTGATCAAGAGGCCTTTCAACAGCCCCAAGTTGCCTAGCTTGATTGAAAATTTCATCCACATCATTTCCCTTTGAAGGATCCTGGACAAGCATTCCACTGGAGATATAATGTGCAATGGTTAAATACTCAGTAGAAAAGAATCAAACTATAAAACTAACTGGACATAGACGTGTGCATCCATAAATCATTAGAAAAATTAGAAACACCAGAAATTTTAATATCAAAATGTCAAACACTTTCAATCAAGGTAGTCAAAAGTGATATTTCACTGAGTATAAGGTGCTTGAGGTTCTAGAAAAGTAGAGCATAGAAGTGAAGCATATGGCTGCGTATGGAAATTCTGAAGAGGATGAAGTGGAGTGGTTTGGAATTGGATGAAGGGAAAGGTACAACTCTATTTTTTGAAATTTTTAAAGAGGTAATGTTGGGGAGCCCCTTTCCTTTTTTGGAAGTAAAAAACCTGAGTGGAGTAGATTACAAACTTATCTTCTAGAATTGCTCTTATAAGTTATAATAACCTACTAGTAGCAAAAAGGTTAAGGTGTTGGGTTAAAATTGTATATGACTATTTAAAATATTAGTGTTCCATTGAAAATCCTCTAAATTGGAGAGTACGGAAATTTCAAGAGTTTGACTGGCAAGGAATAGTTTGTGTCCCATCCTTAAGCATTCCACCACATTAACTTAAAAAGTAAAAACTCTTTAAAATGGGTTGAGTATCGTTTTTTCATTCTGCTCCATCCATCTAAACACAGCTTAAAAGTGAATATTTTACATACTAAATAAAAATATCATAACAAAATTTAGATATATAGTTACCCCTATCTAAAATTTACTCAAGTCGTTATGCACTTCAAAGCCTATCAAAATACAGAAGCATTGCTATTAAACCTAAGAAGAAAAAACAGAGTGCTTATTGGGGTTTCAAAAGCCCAACACCTATACCAGAAAAGAAAAAAAAGAAACAACCCAAATTTAAGCAAAATAGCTTCAAAGTAAAAGTTCAAAACCTCTCATAAAAAGCATGATTTTATTGTTTTTAATGCCTCAAGATAAGTTTTCAAATGCTTTCAATCCTTCAACCCAAAAATGAGTTTGACAAAAATCTAAAAGCACATTGCATAAGTATGAAATCTAAACACTAATTTCTGTTTGAGAAAGCTTTTTTCTGTAATATCAAGCAGAATGCCAATAAATGTGGCAGGAAAATACGCCCACCAATCAACCCAGGCAAGAACAACCGGGAAGAAAAGGTAGTCAATCAACACACAAAAAAAATCACAGTCTACAATAATAAGAAGATAAAGAAAACAATAACAACACCAAAACATATAATTTAGAAGACAAAATGAAACATACCAGCACGAATTGTAACTCTCATTTCAAATATACATAAACCATGCTAGAATTTTATATAATTGAGGGGAAAAAACTGTTCCAAAAATCAAACTTAGCTCTTTGAGCGGTGGTACGCCTGCACCAGCATTATTTAAGTCAACTTCAATAATCCATACAGTAACAATCGGAAAGGCAATATATTATACAACACATTTATGCATACAAATTGATATGAAGAAGTTGAAAACTAGAAGTTGCTAAAACGTGGAGTTCACGACATCGATAAAGCGTGTTTTAGTTTTGTTTCGAATTTTGTGGTTTTGCATGAGGATTGGGCTGGATTAGTGTTGAAGCATCACATAGAATGTAAGAATTGAATTGGATTGGGGGAAAGAAGAGAACCTCTTTTCGCCGCCGGTGTAGTACTCCTGAGGGCCATCGGAGTCGCTGTCGGAATCGGCGGAGGGACGGTTCAGATCGGAGAGGGTGCGAATTCTGCCGGCTCGGCTGCTCGACGCCTTCTTGTTGTCCCGTGACGCCATGTCGAATAAGATTTCACAAAACGCAACACAGAGAGAGAGAGAGAGAGAGAGAGAGAGAGAGAAGGCACACTACTCACTATAATACTATGTGGTGTCGCTTTAAGAATAAGGCGTTTGGATCCTCTCATGCAGCAATCCTGACTTTACATTTATATCCAACGGTTAACTTAAAATCAAGTCACTAAATGATTAAAATTCATTATTATAATTAATTTGAACCTTGGGATTAATCTAACGGGTCACAAATTAAAATCTCAATTCTAATTTTCAACTTAAATTTAAGAAATATAAAACATATTTAAGCCTATTAATTATATATATAAATAACTTATACATGAAATATTTGATATTTTAAATTATTATTTTTATAAAGAAAGATTAAAATAATATTAAAATAGAAAACCAATCCAATTTGAACAGAGTATTTTAGATTGGATTGAATTTTAATTTAAAATTAAATATATTGGATGAACACATAAGAAAACTATGAGATCAAATATTTTGCCCACAGAAAAGAAAGGATTTGATCGAATATTTTTTATCCCATTCTTCCAAATGTTCAAAACCAATCCATAAATATTCTTAATAAAATAATGAAAAAAAAATATTTTTAATTTCTTTACTTTCAATCAAATATGGTTAAGGCTCCTATATTTTCACATTGATCTGTTTTTTTTTTAATATAGATGATTTTATTAAATAAAAAAGTCTGAAGCCTGATATCCTGGAGTAATTGGGAAGGAACTTCCACAATCCAATAAATGAGTCAAACTGTCAGCAACACTATTAGCTAATCTAGGTGAATAACAAACTATTTTCCGGCGTAGTGAAAGTTGAGTTTAGTTCTAAAACTTTAAAAAGAAAAATATTATACATTACAAATAAACTACTGCATGAAACGCACGAATGCTTACTTGGACCAATGTGCTTTTTTAAAATAAACAATAATTAAAAGAAATTTGAAAACATGAGAATATGTTTTCTCATATATAACCGTTCGTGTGATTTCACGAAATACTATTTCATACGAAATAGTAATTTCCATTTAAAATTTATGTACATTTACTTTTTCCAAACTTTAAAAAACAATAAATTCTTAGAATTGAGAGATTAAGTTCATACAATTTTTAAGTTTGAGAACCAAATTTATTGATAGAAAAATATAGAAACTTTAACCACGTTTCATCAAAAGAATAGAACTAAAGAAAAATTTGTCTTAAAAATTTAATTTTAATTATTATTTTAGTCCTTGAAATTAGAAAGTATGTTTTTTTAGTCCCTAAAATTTAAAATTATTTGTATTAATCCTTGAAATTTTCAAATTGTGTTTTTTAATCCTTTGTTAAGACGATGTTAAGTATATTAATGACGTGACAAACAAAATTCTAATAAGCTATTTCCATGCATTTTAAGTGAAGTGAGGTGGATTATTGATATTTTTCAAAAGTAACAATGTTAGACATCTCTCAGTGTGTGATTGATGTAATTGGTTGATTTCAACGGCGTTTGCGTGGGTTTAAACAATGCTTCTGTGCATTTGGACAATGTGAGAATCGAACAACGTTTGTGTGGTATAATGCATCAATCGAATATTCTGTTTTGGAGGTTCAACGATATTTCACAAGTTGTCCCTATCTTGACGTATTTGGACAACATTGATGCAGATGTGTTAGCATGTTAATTAATTTACGGTTGTTGATTTGGGGTTGTGGTTGTTAATTTATGAATTAGGTTTGTGCCTTAGGGTATAGGAATTTTATTTCCTAAATTGAATTTTTGAAAGTGTGCTTTGCAATTTTCCAAATTTTGGGTTGTATTAAAATTGGGGTTTCTGAAGTGGTTATGTCAAGATAAAGATTTTTTTTAGACCCTAATTCTTCATTTGCTTGGTTAATACAACATGGTTGAATGAACATTCATTGTTGTACTCCATCGTAAAGGGAAATTTAAGTATGGACCTTCCTTGCACTATGATGATCGTGAAGTCATAACATATCATAGTCAAGACATAGATGAATGGTGTTTCTTTGATGTTGTGGGATTGTTGAAGGGTGATGTTTTTGATGGGTCAATGAAATTATGGTGGAAAGCAGAGCATGCTAGCTTTGAAGGCAACCTGGAACCATTTTTGGATAACAATGATGCCATGGAGTTGACCACTTATGCAATTCAAAATAAATGTGAAATGGCTATTTATGTTGAACACCCAGTCACAACACTTGATTATACTCATGAGATGTGCTTTGAAGATGGACAACGTTAGGGTGTGAATGAAGAGGTTGCAGGATATTATAATGAAGAAGCTGTTGAAACTGTTGAAGATGAAGTTGATTGTAATGTTGATGAGGGTGATCATGTGGGTAGAAGTGAGCCAAATTCTGAACCTGGTATGAACCATGGGCAACCTAGTGTGAATGTTGGTGAGTCAAAGTATGCCAAAAATATTTGTCAGCTGACGTAAGCTGGAGTTATTTTTTGACTAACGTTGGTTGAATTTATTTTTTAGTCGATGTTGGCTAGGTTTTTTTATCAACGTCGGCTAGGGTTTGTTTGACAAACACCGACTACGATCTTTTCAAACGACATTGACCAAGACTATTTTTAGTCAACCTCGGCCTAAAAAATTTTAGCAGGCGTTGAAAAAAAAATCTATCCAATATCGGCTAAAAAATAGTTTGGTCAATGTCGACCAATAGAACCTACTTGATATCGGCCGGAAAACATCATTGATCAATGTTAGCTGAAAAATCCCTAATCGAAGTTGGTTAAAAAATAATCATGACCAATGTTGGACAAAAAACCTTACCCAACATTGACTATAAAATAGCCTTGGCTGATATTGACTAAAAAATAGCTCTGACCGATGTCGACCGAAAAAACTCTAGTGGATGTCAACTGTAAAAATCTAGTCGATGTCGACTAAAAATAGTCATGCCCGATGTCGGTCAAAAATACCTAGCTGATGTTAGCAAAAAAACCCTAACCAAATAACTTTGACTGATGTCAACTAGAAAATCCTAGTCGATGTCAGCAAAAAAATTCCTAACTGACACATGCTATGAAAATCTAGTTGACATTAGCCAAAACATCCTAGCTAACATCGGCTGAAAAATAACCTTAGTCAATATTGACTAAAAAATAGATTTAACTGATGTTGTTGACTGGAAAAACTTAGCTGACATCAGCTGAAAATTCCTAACATGTGTCTACTCAAAAGTTAGTCATGACCAATGTCAACAGAAAAAAATCTAACTAACGTCGACCAAAAAAATCATTGATCAACATCAACTAAAAAAATCTAGATGATAACAACTAAAAAAATTCTTGGTCGACGTTAGCAAAAAATTCCCATGACTAAGTGAGAAGATAACCTTAACCATCATCTAAAAAAAACCTTAGTCGATATCAACAAAAAATAACTTTGATTCACATCATAAAAAAAATTATGACCCAAAAAACTGCAACCAACATAAGTGAAAAATAACTTACGAAATCCCACTCTTTTAGACTTTTAGTCAATCAAAATAATTCAAAAAAATAATAAAAATTAAATCTCCTTTCAAATATTCTATCCAAAAAGTTATTTTTATCAAAAATTATTTTAAATTCCTTAAAAAATTAAATTTCTCTACTGAATTATTTCATCCGAACACACTATGAAATTTAAAATTCCTTATCTAAACACAAGATTAATTTAATTGAAATACACTACAATCTAATTCTTTCAACAATAACAATACATAACAGTTAGAATTTAATATCTCTATTTTGTTAGTATAAAAAAGTTATATTATTAATCAATAAAGAACTATCATTATTACGACTTTCAAAATAATTATTATATTTTGAAATTAAATAATTGTATAGAAACCCTTTACTATATTAATTAATGCATATACAGGACAGTAAAAAATTTGCACTGTCAAACTCGGTAAGAGGGGATATAAGAGTTAGTTAAGTAGTGCACATAAATTGTATTAAATTTTCTAATATTCTAATTGGATTTCTAGAGTTAATAAAAAAAAAAAGAGGTGTTAGTCGCTTGAAATCCTATTCCTGCGGCGGAAAGAGCCTGCGAACTTCCTGTTTGCGGCAGCACTATGCAGCGCCTCCTGTCGACTCGTGGCGCATTCTATATATTCTTGCAAAGGTGGAAGCTGTGCTTTTTCGCCTTCTTTAGGAACTTGCCCTCGAATTATCTGTCCATCCATTAATACATGCTTATAAATTAAAAAAAACACTAGTACTATTTTAAGTTGTGCATCACTTTATATAATTAAAATTCCTAATAAATAAATATTTTTAATATATAAATTATATTTTAACCTTACAGTGAACAATTTAAATTGTAAGATAAAATTATTGTTAAATATTAATAATTCCTTTATAGATGAACATAAGAAAAGAGGGTAAGTTAAAAAAGAAAAACTGTTAAGAAGATCAATTATGCAGATAAAGATAAGAAAAACGATAGTTTAAAATAGTTGAGAGAAAAAAAAATTGACTAATTATGAAAGTAACGTGAAATGCACATTAAAAGAGAGATAAAACAAGAACTTTAAAATGTCAAATTAAAAGCATGAAGAAAGTGAGAACACTAGCCTCTAAATTGTGTATTCTAAATTTCTTATTTGTAATGAATATTGAGAGTAGATATCCCTGAACACTAAGACTGGAAATTGAAAAATAAAAAATAATTTTACCTTTGACGCCCACGATCGTTCGGCTTGCTGACAAACATCTCTAATATCTCTTCCAGACATACTGAAATAATTAATAGGAACCGATGAACATAAAAGGACTGATAAAAAATAGAGCAAAACATCTTTTAAGGCAGTGCAAAACAATTTAGAAGTGACTGTAACATAATCGGAGCATGTTGAGGTTTGGAAAAGCCTAATGAATGGTTACATAATTTCAATTATTAAAGAATGTGTCATGGTGAAAGTCAAAATAAGAGGTCAATACATCTATATACTTCCCTCATGTTCTACCTTCTTCCTTTCACTACCCACCAATTTGTAACCGATAACTAAGATGCGGAACTCAAAAGTTAGCCCAACTTACTCTTCTGTAACTCTTGCAAGTTCATCTAGTTCGGGTTTGGACAGGTGCTTTGCATATTTGGATGCGATTTCTTGACGATTCTGATGATCAGGTAAGCCAAAGGCGATCATACTATCAAACCGACTACAAGCAGAAGGAGAAAAAACAGTTAGGATGAGATTCCTGTATGATTGACCGTAAAGTTTGCAAGCTATAAAGCAATTTGCATTCAAGCTCACCTGATTAATGCAGGATCAAGGTCTTCCTTTCTATTTGTGGCAGCAATGACAACTACTTTCTTATCCTGCTCAAAGCCATCTATCTGCAAATTTTGATCCATCCGTCGTCAGTCATATTACATAAAAAAGTAAACTCTCAACATGTTTGATTTAGTTTGGGTGAGTTATTGATAAATAACAGATTTATTCTAGATTTAAGAGTTATCAAGCTTTACTGTCATAATATGAAAGTAAGTTCACCCATTACTTGGATCCAGTAAAAATAAAATATCAATATTATAAAAAAACTAATCCAAACAACCACCAATACTTGACCCACTAGATGGTATCGGTTACTAAAGCAATCAACACTACGGAGCTCTCTCTTAAAAATCAAATCATAAACTAATCTTGAAGAATACATATGATGCTAAATTAGAACTCACAAGCTGAAAATAAGTCTTCATAAGCTCTTCACTATAAAATAAAACTTCTAAAACTCTAGCACACAGTAATTTTCTATAGACAAAAGGTATATAACAAGCCATTCTGTGTATCTTAAAGCAGTAACCAACAAGATTAACCTGTCGCAATAAGACTGACAATATTCTACGTGTAGCTTCATGCATTTCATTGTCACGAGCAGCAGCAAAAGAATCAATCTGTATCCCACAAAAGAAAGAACACAAACAATATGTAAGTTTTATGGAAAACCAATAAGAGGCACATAGAAACTCCTTATCAACATTTCTCATTTTGTTACCTCATCCAGAAATATAATAGCACCATTAGGAAGAGTGTTCGCCAGTGAAAACACTTTCCCCAAAAGACGTTCACTTTTACCGTAGAACTCAGACATTATTGCCTCAAGTGGAACATATAGCAAAGGGACACCCTGCCAAATCAAGTTCATCAGTTTCAGATCACTGCATATTTGAGTGCAATATACAAAATTCTACTTGATTTACCCAACATAATGTATACTATATTGCAGAATAATGCAAGAATCAATTAATTATATTAAACCAAACTCAAAACCATAAGCGTTGTTATTCAAGCTAGCATACAAAGATACAGAATTGCCATTTATGAGGCCATATTAAATTTACACCAGAGCTCACAAGAGTTTAACACACAGAAAATCACAATCTGAAAGCACACAGAACAGCCACACAAACTAAACTATGTAGAACGAAAATATATACACACAGAATAAGGATATATAGTAATACTATTATACTAATCACCAATTAATCAATATATGAAGCAATTTTCCCCGAAAAACACAAGACCCTACTTCCTGGCAAGTGACAGGTAAACATCCAATTAATTTACATGCAAGTGGAACATATCCAGTGTACCCCACTTTATATCATACATAACGTCCTTGAATGTTGCTTCAAGAATAGCTATAATGTGTGTTTTTTTTTTCATTGGTAGAGGATAATGCAGGATACTCAGATACCAATTCAAAAATAAAGCAAAGGGGAAAACTAAAACATTTAAAAGCCACATACCGCTTGATTGGCAATAACACGAGCACAGGAAGTTTTCCCTGTACCTGAAACCATAAAATTGTACCATTCAAACATCACATATAATGTGAATAATGAAAATAAAGGTTTGTACTGTTGGCGCCTAGTAACTTCATATTAAATTGAAATTCCAATTTCAAAGAATCAGTTCAACAGAAGTCTCTTGTTAAAACAGTGGCTATGAAATAACAGTAGCTCAAACTTTGGAGATCATAGGTATATTTGATATGCCAAAAGTGCACATAAAGGAAATGATTGTTAGAATATATGAAAATATCTCAAAAGTATCTTAGATTATCCTTCAGGATTAGTTTTTTTATTTCCCATTATCTCTTAGGATTGGTTGTCATATTTTCTTATGATTTATTATCCAAATTAATTAGGATTACAGAGTGCAGAGTGTAGACACATTTTCTCCACACATTTCCATATTCTATTGAGTGTGGTGGTGTGCTACAGTCAGTTTCCAGCCACTCTCAACAACATCTGACTTGCAAAGCCCTGCTCATTTTTTTTTAATCAGCAAAAGTAATGTATATATATTATAGGATGAGTACCAGTGGTACTAGAATTACAAGGTGATATGAAATAGTCTAGTGGTTCCACTGGTCAGGCTATTTTCAGACTGATGTGGTCCACCCTATTCAAAATGAATACAGCAACAGTACCCCACAGCTAGTGAGCCCTCCTAATCTTAGTACCCCACAGCTAGTGAGCCCTCCTAATCTACAGAAAAACCTATTGTTAGGTTGGTAGACCAATAGTTAAAGTGCATTGTAAAGTCTTTCTCCGATGCTTGAAGCCAAGTCCATAGCAAAAACAGTGCATCATCCATCAGCTTAGTAGCGTTGAATGATTTATTCGAGAAGATGATCTTATTCCTATGCTGCCAAATTGTCCACATTAGAGCTACCCACCAACACTTCCACCTATTGTTTCGTTTCCCACCATTCATCCCGATTTGGTGCTGCAAAAAGTGGTGCCTAGGGATTATGGAAAAGGCCCCCAATATTCCAGTCCACGATAAGGATTCCCACCATAAAGCTAGAGATTTGTTGCAGTTGAAAAATAAATGGGCTGCATCCTCCAGCTGATTTCTGCAAAAAGGGCATATGTTGTCATTTATCTCTATTTGCCTCCTTCCCAGGTTAGACTTAGTCAGCAATCGATCTTTGATTAGACTCCAAGCAAAGATTGTAGCTTTGGCTGGGATTTTTAGTTTCCATAGGTTCTGAAGCGCTTCATCCAGATTTGCCTCCACTGAACATTCTTGTAGCAGGTTATAGGCACTCCTAGTAGAGTAAAATCCATTAGGCTCAGCTTTCCACATCCAGCAATCTGCTGTATGTCGCTGGATTGCAATCTGAGAGATGTCTTCCATAAAACCTACAGCGGATGCGATTTCATTATCAAACAAAGGCCTTCTCCAAGAAAGGTTCCATTCCCATGCTGAATCATTGAAACTTCCCACCTGCTGGATGAGTTTATGTTGCTGGAGAGATATCCGATACAGCCTTGGGTATTTCAGCTTTAGAGCTTCACCATGTCCAGACCAGGAATCCTCCCAGAATTTAATTTTATCCCCACACCCCACCCTCCAAGTTGTACCATCTTGGAGGATAGTATTCAGCTGTTGGTCATGTGTCACCTCCATTAAATCTTGCCACCAAACTGACTTGTTCCCTCTAATACCTTCCACCATTGATCTCCATCCACCATACTTGGAATCCAATATCTTGGACCATAACTTGTTGCTTTGCTGAAGCATCTCCCACCTCCATTTTCCAAGTAATGCCTTGTTGAAAGCCCTTATGTCTTTTATACCCAAACCCCCTTTTTCTTTTGGAAGGCAAACTGTTTTCCATTTCACCCATGGTATCTTTCGATGCTCCAATCCACCTCCCCATAAGAAACTACGCTGGATTCGGATCAGCTTATCCGCTACTTTTCCGGGCAACCTGAAAAAAGAGAAAAAATAGATAGGGATAGAGGATAATGTAGATTGTATAAGGGTCACTCTCCCCCCAAATGATAAGTGTCTTTGTTTCCATCTAGCTAATTTTCTCTCACACTTCCTAATGACTAGATCCCACAGCTCGCCACGCCTTGGGTTTGCTTCAATGGGAATACCCAAATATGTGAAAGGCAGCGAAAAAATTCTGCAGTTCAAAAATTCAGCAGCTTCTCTACTCCACTGGTCAGATTTACCCACTACACCAAAATAGCTTTTTGCAAAATTTATTTTAAGACCAGAAGCTAGTTCAAATCCCCTCAAGATCGTTTTGATGACCCTGACATTTTGCATGGTAGGCTCCCCGAAAAATACTGTATCATCAACATATTGAAGAATGCTTACTGGTACGCTGTCTTTGTCAACCAAAAATTCAGAGAAAAGCTCTTACTTACTGCTTGTCTCATTAGACCGGTTAGACCTTCCGCTACAATGTTAAATAGCAAAGGTGCTAACGGGTCACCCTGTCTAAGACCTCTATGAGGGATAAATTCAGAAGTGGGGCTCCCGTTTACCAGTACCGAAATCGAGGCAGATTTGAGGCAACCTTGGATCCAGCATATCCATTTATTGCAGAACCCCATTCTGGACATCATATAAGTTAGAAAGTCCCAGGAGACCGCGTCATAAGCTCTCTCAAAATCCACTTTAAACACCAGACATGGCTTTTGCCCCCTTCTTGCTTCCTCCACCACTTCATTTGCAATGATAACACTATGCAGCAGCTGTCTGCCATCTATGACAGATTGTCTTTCATCGATGATGGATGACAAGACTTTCTTCAGCCTATTTGATAGGAGCTTAGCCACAATCTTGTATATGCATCCGATAAGCGAAATAGGTCTGAAATCATTGAGGGTTTGAGGGTCAGGCACCTTAGGTAGTAAGGTGATGAAGGATGCATTGCTTCCCTTTGGGAAAATCCTAGTTGTGTGGAATTCATCAAGCAAAGCCCTGCTCATATACCCAATCTGCACTTGGTTCATCGTCTTTGGGTCTCGTGCACCCTTGTTTGAGGTTTCTATGGCGGTTTGGCACTATTCCTCTCTCCTCTTGTTGACCCATGAACTCCTCTGCACAAACCTGCCCTCTTCGGTATGAATCATACTTTATGGGAACAAAGAAATTGGCTTAGCTTTGCGGCTTTGCCAAAGATATGAGCCTGGCACCACAGCTTTCCCAGAAGTATCAGCTGGCCCCATGACAGTAGTAGAGATTCTACATTTTAGTTTTTCGTAAATGGTTTATTTTTAACAAGTTTAAAGCTCAGTAAGCTTTAACAGTAGAAATGAAAATATCTTGCCATATTTTAGAATAACTTAGATTATCATTTAGGAATAATTTCCCTCTTTTCCATTATTTCTTATGATTGATTATCATATATTTCCTTATCTTGTGATTTGTTTCCCTAATTAGTTAGGATAATGATTAGTATAACAAACAGCTAGTGATATAGATTTTAAGAACACACATCAATACATTGTAATACATTTCATTAAGTAAAGTCTATTTTCTCTCAACCTCCTCCCCTTCTATACCTAAAACCTCATAATTTCATCAATAACTACACATTGTATTTATGTCCAACCCATGTACAAAGAGATATATAAATAGTAAGATGATAATTAAATTAACTGAAAAATTAAAGTTTCCTAATTGTACCCCACTTCATAACAATTAAAGAAGCCAGGTGGTCATTTTAAAGCTAGACTAATAATATTTTCAAGAGACATGTTATTGAATGAAATCCTAATATTTTTTAATCTATTACATATGATTGGTATAAAAGTTGCAAAATCTTCAACATGATCAGACAAGTGTGCCATTTATGCAATAATTAGTGCCCTTTTCAATAATGGAAAATGTTCTTTAAATAAATTAAGGAAAAACATTGTTCCTTCAATGTAGATGTTTCACATTCTTGTTTGAAAGGAAAGAATTTGTTCTTAACACCAAGTTATCAACAGTTGGTGGTTTTTTTCCAAGTTCAAACTTGGAGAAAATGGTTTTCCATTCACCAAAAAAAAAAAAAACAAAAAATAGTTTTCCTTTCGAGAAATAATCCTTCCTGGACAGAATTTCTCCCTTTCAATTTATATTTCTTGTGAAAAAGTTAAGGTTTTTTTACAATAGAATGAAAAAAACAGAAAATAGAAAATTTATTCCAAACTAAGCCTAAATGCATCACATTATTATACACAAAACGTATAAAAGAGCCTAAATGACACACCTGGTGGACCTTCAAATAGCACAGCTCGAGGTCTGTTTGACTCAAACTTATGACGAGTCCCTCGAGCAATATCATCATATACTTCAGGACTATGCAAAGCCAATAGTATCGTATCTTCTACCACTCTACAAAATACAACAAAAATAAAGATTTAAGTAAATTTACTTTCATGCATAATGATAAATGAAAGCTGTATACACGTGTTAACAGATGATACTAGGTGTTATAACTTGGAAGTATATATTATACAAAAGGGAAAAGCAATTAAAAAATATAGTGTTAAAATGCTCTAATGAGATATAGAGACCACACAAAACATATATGGATAACCAAATTGGTTGGAATGACTGACAAACCTCTCATTCCCTTCAAATACTAGAATCTAATCACGTCAAGGATCATATCAAGCAATATATGAACGCCAACTTGCTACTGAGGTGTCAAAACATAAAATTGAAAATCTTGAGAAAGAAACAATATTTGCTTTCAAAATTAGATAGAGCATTCAGCTAGTAAGAAAATACAAGCCAGATTTCCAGATTTACATACCGTTTTTGATGTTCATAACCAGCAATGTTGTCCCATGATATCTCACCATCATTTGATATACCTACGGGTTCATCAAGTCCATAAATTCTCACTCCCATACCCTCAAGATCAGAAATAGATTTATCTACAGATGGCACCTTTTCAGTCTCTTCCCTCGGTTTTCTTTCCAGGGTGTTTCTTTGTCCCAACTTGTTACCAGCTAATTGTAAAACAGAGACAAAAGCATCAAGCTCTTCAGGACTCAAGTCCCCTTGCTTAATGAATTCAATTTCCTGTAATATTGAGATTTTTCTGCTGAGCAATGACCATTTTTTTCAATGCACAAAAGAACAACAATGTGGAGATCAAATTAAGAAAATTAAAAAAAAATTAAAGACTTACAGCTTTATCTGAACCAATGAGAGAATGAAATATGAGTATACATAGATCTCTATCATCTGCAATTATATCTGTTGAAGACAGATTGTTCCCTTGAATATGTTTTAGTTTTGATGGATGAGTAAGGGTAAGTTGCCAAGCAACGGTGCTGTGGACAGGTTACAAGAAACACCGAGGATTTTAACTAAATTGAGTGCATCACTATGTAAAGGATAAAAACTCAATGTACCATAAGCCATAAACATGCCAGCTAAGTGCTAATCTTCCCTAAATTACGGAAATTGAGAATGAAGTACCTGTCCCAAGCTCGTAATAACATGTCTGAACCACCACCATGGCCTTCAGCTTTTGTTCCAAGATGTGCAGTAAGATTTGCGATAAGTTGTGAAACTTCACAATTAGGAGGAATTTGAAACTTAATACTGACCTATAATTGTAATTCCAGCATCAGATATAGTTTGACTTTCAATGTGAGTGAAGAAAAAGAGAGGTTGAAGTTGAACCTTTTGGCCTTTAACGGAAACAGTGAAGCGAGGATAAGAGCCATATCGAATTCCTCTACTTCTAAGCAACTCCTCAATTCGCTCACGTTCCTTCTTAGCACTTTCTTGGACATCAACAGCACCATTATCCGCATATGCAGCTTCCACGAATCCCGTCCCAAATATACCAGCTAAGACAACCGGAAGCAACGAATAATCCTCGCGCAAAACTCTGGAACTCGAAACAGAGGAAGAGGTAGACCAAGAAGACGCAAATTCTAAACACAAAAATGAATCACGAAGCATTCATAACAGAAATTCAATTTTAGAAAGAAAAACAACCGAAGTGGAACATGGAAATTGAAAGAAAGAGGAACGTACTGGGAAAGGAAGAAGGAGGTGAGGAGCGAGAAGCTAGGGTTTGGAAAGAGGAAAATGAACGCCAATGCCAACGCCACGTTCGAGCTGACCTGGCCAAACGCTCCATTGTAGTGTGTTGATACGCACTGCTGTGTTTCGTTCTCTCTAAGTCGGTCTGGATTCACAGCGTCACTCGCCTGCCGTCAAGCCTCCCTTCGTTCCCCAGCTTTCCCGCTTTATATAGAAAGAGAAGAGAAGGACCGCCTAAACTTAAGGCCGACCCAACGAACCCTCGTAATAGGGTCAAAATTGAGTAAATTTTTTGTTACTAATTTGTTAATCATATGGTAATATTTTGATATTATTATAATTACTTAAATAACGTTTTGTGGTTATTTTTATTTCATTTCTCTTAAAATAAATTTAATTATTTAAATCCGATTGACTTAAAAGAAATGTCCATATTTAATGTTTGATTTACCTTGATTTACATTCCTATTATATTATTTGCAATTTCCAACATCAAAGAGTTATTATTGTTAACTAATTAGGTAACAAGCCAAATTTAACATATTTTCTAAATAATAATAATAATAATAACTACTGAAATATATATCTTTTACTAGAAGAAGGATTTATATTAACGGTTTTTAAAGTTCAATTCCTCTTGTGCATTCAACAAATCTAATTTGGATGGGTCTATCTTTGGCTTTCCAGATTCCATAGAAGATTAGACTCTACACTTGATGGTAGGCACTCCTTATGAAAACGAAAGAAAAATAATAAAGTAATGGTAAGAGAAGATAAATAAATTAAAATATTAAAGTCAGCTTAATGGTAAGAAAGTTTGCACTTTGAATAATTTGCATGAAGTCTAAGAGAAAAATAATAATAATAAAGTAATGGTTTCAAGTTGCAGAATTGATTTTGAATCAAAAATTAATTTTAGATAATTTTTTATATGTTTGATTTCACTTTTAACAAAAATTCAAAATTAATTTTGTTTCATAATTGATTCTGAATTAAAATAATTTTAAATAATTTTTGCATTGAATAAAATAATTTATACTGAATTTTACTTTAAAATTAAATCTAACCAAAATCATTCAATCATAAATCATATTACTTCAAAATCAATTCTATCAAATTCATGCAAACACACATTAAGATTTAAACCTCATTTTAGCTTTTCAAACACAACAATATATATATATATATATATATATATATATATATATATATCATTTTAGATTATTGTCACCTATCATGCAAAAAAAAAAGGATTTAAATAAAGAAGCAAAAAATAACAGAGACACAATATCATGCATATATTATAAGAACTTAACTTATTTTAACCATTATAATTTGTTTAAATATTACATGTATGTGTTAATTTTTTTTTTACTTTTTTATTTTTCAATTTTATAACTGTAGCAGTAAAACATATTTTGTAGGAGGAAAACTTCAAAAGAATTCAATGCAGGAAAAGAAAAGGAGAATAATAAATTGTATAAAAAGTTGAGACCTGCCTAATTCTTAAACAATGTTATTATACATAAAAATTATACATGATGTTTTGAATTAAATCTTAAATCTCAAATAAAATTTATATATATATATATATATATATATATATATATATATATATATATATATATATATATTATAGATTGTCATACAAATAAAATTTTCATTTTTATAATATTTATTATAAAATTTTGGTTCAGATAATTTAATTAGAAATATAAAAAAAATTATATTCAAAATAAATAAACTCTCTAATGATTAACAAGCCATAAATCAAAACTAATATTTGAATATTTGCAAGTATTTAGTAGGTTGATAAGGCCCTCATTTATAGGACCTCTGTTGGGCCTAGTATTGCAAGGTCCATGCAGATAACAGGAAAAACTGCACATTTCTTCGATTGCTTCTGCCTATTCCTATCTGGCTATAACTCATAACAATGATAGAAACACAACCATGAAATACAATAATTTTCAAAAGAAAAATAAAAACTCTTCAATCTACAGACTCGTATTGAAACCTTACTTAAACGAATGGTAGAGTTGGGACCTTGCAAGATGGTTTTATATTACGGGCCACATGCACTTTGCCTCAAAGTGCTGCTGCTTCCTCAAATTGTTATTTTTAAGCACTTCGAGTTCGTCCAATTACACGTGACTCTTAGCTTCCCTTGCTCAGCCAAGCACCAAAGATTTGAAGCTTTGAATCTGGACGAGGGCTCTGACAAAGAGAGAAATCTATACCTCCAAGACTAAATAAATTACACTAATATACTTGTCCAATTCAGTATCCAATGAACTACAAACTAAACATGTATGCCCACATGTGTTTGAAACTCCTACTTATGTGATAGATACGATTAGATTCAAATACGAGTTTATTTTAAATAATGAAAAGATTGCGATTTCATCTTTCAAAACGTTGGAAAAACCGTATATAGGTTTTGTCAAAAAGCTACTTTCGGCACTTGACCTCAATTTTTTTTTGTTTTAAATCTCGATATTTATAAGTTATTATGAAATTTCATAAATTCAAATTGAGTTTGATAAATTTGTGTTCTAGAAAAATAGTTGCAAGCAATAAAATCCAGTTAAATATAGGAAAATAAAAATAGTTGAGAAATTGGTTGGTGAAATTGTGAACTCTTTCTCCATTCAAAAATCAGCAGAAGGAAATTGAATTGTTTAAGACTTTGACTATTTAAGATTCAATGAAACATGGATAAGAGCGGTCCCATTTAATTTACAGTATTGGTTGAATATGTAGCTAAACAGCATGGAAAAAAGTACATTCATGTTAGAAAAAAATAACGATGTACTTTCTAAACAAGAAAGTGACATTTTCCTCTATTACACATCAACGGTACGATAAAAAGAAGATAAGTGAGAAGTTTTATCTTATTAAATTGATTAATTGGTGAAAAATATTTAATGTTACATCTAATATCTAACAAACATTTCTCTTTGATGAAGACAAAGGACGAAGAAAGGTGTCATAAAGCCCGTAATCATCTTCAACGGATGCTTATAAATAACAACGTGTTTAGAGCCAAGATAAGACTTTAGATGAACTTACTATCTTGTATTAAAACGTTATCTTCTCTTCCTCTAAGTGCAAAACTTTGAGTGAAACAACAAGACTTACATAAAACTTGTACATTTGTCTGAGTGATCATAAAACAATTTGTGAATTTGACCTTATTAATTAACCTTTTCTTTCCAATCCTAAGGAGATTGTGTTCAAAGAATAACTAGTGTTTTGCATGGAGAAATAAGTTAAAAAATACTCAATTGTTAAGCTTGAAGAGGCCTGTTGAAAGGAATACTTGTAACCTGATTGTGGTTGGTAAAATCTTAGTGGTAAAATCAAGGATGAGATGTTATCTCGAGTTGGAGATGAGTGAGTATAAAAAATTTGATGTTTTGATTTCTTTATCTCTCTCGTCTTGTGTTTTAAAACTATGTTTTCTTTAAAATGTATTTGTTTTTTTTATAAGTCGTAAACATTGTATTTAAAAGAGATAAAAACTTGTGTTTTCATTAAGTTTGTTTATATTGTCTATTTGATTAGATTATAGACTCTCTCCAAAAATTTATTAAAACACATTTTATTAAGAAAAATAAAGCTCTTAAAACATAATTCAACCCTTCTTCACTTATTTTTCTGTCATTTGTAACTTCTAATGGTACAAATAATCCACTTATCTCTAACGATAAGGGATAAGGGATAGATATGCAACTTATCTCTAATAATAAGGTATAGATATTCAAGTTATCTCTAATAATAAAATCAAACATACCATAAATACCTCAAATCAACTTATATAAGATATGTTATTGCCTTGAACATTGGAGTTCTTTTAGTTGACATCCTACCATTTTGAACCACAAAGAGCTACATTGGAGAACCAATTTATTTCTAATACACCTCAAGGTGTGTTCACCATCTTTTGGGCATGCAAAGAAGAAACAACGAATAAGAGATGACATAGCAATTTTCAAACTAAGATGGGGACAACATTTATGTTATCACTGGGTACATATGTTTGGTTTTACTTTTGGTGCATTTTGATTATTTGGCATTTTCGCTGTGGATGTGGTGAAAATAGTTATTAACCATTTCTTGTTCATCTATTGGACACACATTTTAAGGCAACCCCAAAGAGATTACAACTAAGGAGGGTTAGGAATAACTTTAAACGGCTCTCCAACACCAACTGGCCTAACTAACTCCACTTTACCCACAATGCTAAGAATACCGTCCCTCCTAAAAGTCAATCTTGTCTTCAGGGTTGAAAGCAGCCAACTGATAACAGAGATTTCAGGTTACTGTTTCCCCCAAAATCTACTTGTGGAGTAATACATTTTTTCTGATAAAAAAAAATATTCAACCTAATTAGCATTCAGTTCTGGTAACAATATGTCTTTCGTAATTTGAGAGTAAAATTACAACCAGCACCGTGGGATCTAAAAAATTTTATGCGGTTAAGGATGAAAGTGAGGTACAAACAAATAAAATATAAAGCATGTCCTATTATACTATTACAAAGACGTATATGTTACCAAAATAAATAAAATATCCAATATTATACAAACCAACAAAACTCAATAATACCTGTTCTATCGCATTCAAAAGCTGAGAATGAAATTAGAACCATTAGTATCCTAGGATTCTCAATTTATGCGGTTAAGGAGGAAGGCGAAGGCAAGTGAAACAAATATATTTCTAAAAGAAATAAAACATCAATATTATACAATCCAAAATAATTAAAGTCATAATAATATCTTTTAAAATTATTTCACATATTTATTTTAATAATAATTTATTACATAAAGTCATTTTTTATATAATATATTATTCCATTACAATTTTAATATTGTCCTTACCATGGATAGCAAAACCTTGCTTGCGGTGTTGCTCCTCTTTCGACGGTGGGAGAAGGAGATATACTTACAAAGACACTCCGAATAAAGGCGCAAAGGTAAGAAGACAAGTATCACAATTTGATTAGAGTGAAGTTGGTTACCTGGAATTCTTAGGATTGCTTATATAGCTGTTGGCTAGGTCCATGGTCTAGTTTCTTGAATTAGATATGATAAATTATACATGATAAGATAAGATAGGATCTAATCTTAATATTTCCGTTAATAAAAGTATTCTTTCCCATCTTCCTTATTTACTCTGCCTGATTGGGTGATTTACTCGGCCGACTACCGAACATGAAGGCTCACCGAGTTTGAATAGTATAGATACTTAATTTAAAAACTTTTACTTTATTTTTTCTTTCACCGGAAGCCTTTTCAGAAAATTACCCTACTTGAATACCGGGTTCTATTTTAGCAGCAACAACTTTTTTCTTAATGAAAATAGTTTATAAGGGCTGGTGTCTCTTAATCTAGAACCAATGTTTAATTTTGCGTTTAAGAATGAAGTACTATTTTACTCCCATATGAGCCAATATGATGGAAGGAAGTTTGATTCGGTGTTAAATAAAAGTCCTAGATATCTTTTGGTTATATATAAAAAAAATCTTTTTTTCTTCTTCCTTTTTAGGTTAAGGTACTGTTCCAGGCTTCCAGCAACGACGTGAAAGGCACCCAAACGCCTAACTATCCCACTTATGCCATACCATGAATGACAGCAGAGAAGCAGAAGTGGTTGCTGTCAAAACTGTAAAGAGCATTCATTTCTTTCAACAATCAATAACTATGCCCTTTAGTAAAAGCTTTCTAATGTCTCAACAGAACTACATTAAAAAATCTTTCTCAACAAAACACCTCACTTTCCTTGCGATCCAATTAACCTATAAAATTCGAATTTAAAAAAATTTGAAATTACATTTTTCAAAATTAACTTTACTTTTTCTCCTAATCAAACAGAAAAACAAGTCATCATCGGCATTTGAACAAACACCACACACCTCGGTAGCAATTCGTCATAAATTTTTATTCTGTACTCCTGCGGTTCTTCCTTACGATCTTATAATATAAAACATTAACATAAAAAAACGCAAAGGAAAAATTAAGAGCAGCAAAAAGGTCCACATGGAAAGTCCGAACCGAACTTAAATAATAATAATATAATATTAAACAATAAATACATTCTGATAAAGCAGTTCAGATTACACGAGGAGGAGTACAAAGCAGTTCAGATGACATGAAGGAATCTAGTTTCAAGTCCTAATCTCTGTAAGTCAGAAAGAGATACCTTTTTGGTTACATACAAAGTCACAAATCAAAAGTGAAACTATAGCTTTCCGTATACGAAAATCAAAATTCTAAACCCCCAACAAAAAAAAAGTCAAAAATAATTATACAAGTTAAAAAAGTAACACTAGTGAGAAGTTACTGCGCATTTTTTGGTGAAGAGGTTGCGTAGGTTAAAAATGTTACCCCCACTTCCTCCATCATTGCCGCCACTGTTATTATTATTAGTAGTAGAATTATTATTACTGTTACCGTTGGTGACGGCGGCGGCGCTGTTCTCGTCGCTTCTGCAGCTTAGGTGGTGTCTGTAGCCAATGCACATGGGAACGTTCAGATTCAAAACCCTGGCGGTTCCTCCTCCGGCGGTGACTTTGCTCCGGCGAGCTTTGGGCTTCTGAGGAGGCTCGTTGGAGTTCTTCCGGCGAACCTGCCAAACCGGGCTGCTCCGGCCCACGTGGACTCCGGCCCGGCCCGGACTGCTGGGCCACTTTCTGGACTTCGACTCGCCGGCGGAGTTGCTCCGGGAGCACGGCGCGCTGTTAACCTTCCGGGTCGGCGGAGCTCCGGCGAACAGCTTGGGTCGGGTACCCGCGTTTCCCGCGGACCTGCTTCTCGAGAAGGGCCATATATTGATGTTCAATTCCGCAGAACTCGCTCCACTTGCACTTTTTCTCTCTTTCTTCTTTGCTTTCTCTTTCTCTTCGTTGTTGTTGGTCTCTGCGTTTTTCTTATCACTCTTTTTGAAAATGTCCTTCCACCGTTTCGACGAGGAGAACGTGGTGGTGGAGGTGGATTCGGTTATGCTTGGCGAAGGTTCGGGTTCGTGGATCGGAGTTATAAAGTTGGAGGCTTGGGGAGGGTGTGGTTTGTTAGGGAGGAGGTGAAGAGGGAGGAGGAAGCCGTCGACGAAGAGTTCGTCGGCGGAGAGAAGGTTGGGTTGAGGAAAAGAAGGGTTTTGGAGCATCCAGAACTCGAATTCGGGTGAATTGCAGCAACTGGTTCTATTTGGTGAAGAGTCCATCGTGGAAATGAAGTGGGAAGAAGGGTGCTGTGTGGTTTTATGGCGTTTTGTAGCGGTGGGTGGGTGGGAGAATGAGAGAGCGTGGAGAGAAAAGGACCCTACTAAAGGCATTAAAGAAGGGAAAGAGATAGCATAGATTTTAATTTTAAGGGAGGGGTCCATTGAGGTGGAAGGACCATGTGCCATACAATTTGTTGTTTGGCAAAAGATAATTTGTGGAGTTTGTTGGATAATTGGTGAGTGTGTGTATAGATAATCTCCTGCTTCTGCAGCTTTATTATCTGCCTTTCTTCACCAATCACCAAGGAAAACAAAAGATAATATGTGTGGGGTGCACATGCCATCGCCCCTAATGCGGTTTATCTCCTCCTTCTCAATTAATTACCCTTAATTACTGTGCTAGGAATGGAACAAACAGTTATATTAAACATATAAAAAATTGCTATAGTGAATCAGCAGTATCCAAAACATATTTATTGATAAAAAATTATAAGAAAAAAATATTTACTATATAAATCATATCAGAATGTAAAAAAATAATGAATACAATGATTTTTTATTATAAATATTTTTATTTTAAGTTTTTTAACTAATATTTTTAAGGCACTAGTTAGTATTTGTAAAAAAAAATAAAATAATTGATTAAGATGTTTGGCTGTCGAAATTTTTAGTTGAGGAAAATCAAATTAGGCTGAAGGAATATGAAATTGTTTTCAATTCTTTCCTTTTTTTTATAATAAATTTTAAACTTTTGATGATTATATGTATCCTCTTTCTCAGCACATACTTACCAAAATGATATATACTTAATTAGGAGATTATTTCGTCACTTACCAAGATGACATGCAAAATATACCACTTGACTTTTGACTATGGATAACACCCTAACAGTATAATAGTGTATGTGTTTGATTTCATGTTTTAAATATGATTTTTGGAAATTACTACTATCTCCTCAAAATAATTAACATCAAATATAATATTTATTTTTTAATATAACATTAATTGTTATTTTTTTATTAATATTTTTAATAAATGTTAATTTAATTTTAAAATCTAATATGAACATTATTCTATTACATCTATTTAATGATGTTAATTTTATAAAATTATCACTCTCTTTTATTTATATATTATTTTTTATTAATCTTTGTAAAACAAAGAAATCAATATTTATTTTAAGATGGAGAAAGTAATAATTATGACTAATACATTTAAAATGTGATTTCATAATTTTTTTCCGGACATGCTAAAAATCTTGTGTGTCTACTAAAGTATTTTAATATAAGTGGATCAACTCTAACCTTTAATATCACTTATGATAATAATTTACTACTCTATTCGTTCTAAAATAAATGTCACGTTTTGTAAAAAAAGATATTTTAATATAAGTGTTGTATTTATTTTATCAAATGTAATATTAATTATTTTTTTCATAAATATCTTTAATAAATATTACTTTAGTCTTGAAATATAATAATAATAATATTACTATTTTATTTATTGAATAAGATTATTTTATAAAATTAATATTCTCTTTTATCTTTATTAATTTTTCTTAGTCTTGCTGATTAAAACAACATACTTATTTTAATACATGGGAAGTAAAGCATATTGTGGATTTTGTGCATACAAAATAGTGAATGCAATTATGTTATTTCTCCCTCTCTGCTCCTCCTCCAGCTCCAGAGTATGTATATTTCTTGGTGGAATAATTTACGAAGATGTTAACGTTAATGGCTAGCTCTGTAACATTTACATCCGCTTCGGCCGCCACTTGAAAAACATTAATTTGGTGTGATCCACAAAGGTTGACGCATATCATTGCGAAGATACTAGTTTATTTTCAGCACCAATTCATTGATAACAACCAGTCAAGAATAAATAACAAATTATTAAATGTGATTGAATTATGACAAAATTATTGGTTAACTATTTCCTTTCATTACAATCTCTATCACACAAGAAAGCACTGTGATTTTATTGGTTGTTAACATGTATTGCTATAGTAGTAAAAACTTATTAAATCTCACTTTGATTGGATAGGAGGAAGTTAAAGAAATGGGTACAAAAAGGAAACTTGAAAAAAATATTAATAGATAATTGGTCTTTATTAAACATAATGAGAGCACAATATATTTGTTGCGTTACCGTTGTATCATGAAACATACAATAACAGGAATATGAATATTTTTTTTTCTTCGGTACAAGGAATATTGATAATTTTCTTCTAAAAAAAAAGGAATATTGATAATTTGTTGGTTGTATTTTTGCAATTTTAATGAATGGATTATTTTGGAAGAAAAATGGAGGACGGGGAGAGTCGAATCACACAATGAATTGCAAGCCTCGTGATATATATAAACATGTCAGATCATAATATCATGGTACAATGGAAAATTGGAAAGGAGACTCCCGAATTTGTGAGTGTTGACTTTACCTCTATTATTACACATGATGCTCGGCTAAAAGCTTTATTTCCATTTTCCATCTTAATCACATGCAATCAAGCCTTTTCAGCTTGATGGTCCGTTCAAGTCCCTCGTCATTACCTCTTTTTATAGATGTCTTTATCACATTTTAATCATTAACTACTTGCTAATTAAATTCCCCTTACCCTACCAGAAAAATTATGACACGTAATTCAAAAGCTCTACCTTGAAGAGCTATTATTCAAATATCATTAGATATTTTGGATTCAAGTATTTTTAATTTGGGTCTGGTTTCTCAACATCAAGTACTTTTCAATAATAATGAATTAATAATGCATTTCACTTATTTAAAATAAAAAAGTATTGTGAATGAAACTAACTCAATTAGTTGAATAAGATAAAAAAAATATTATAAATTCCTTAGAAATTTTCAATAAAAAAATAAAAATTTATTCACAGAGTAGAGATGTTCCAGAAGTACTGGTACCAGATAACTTGGATCTTCAAAGCTTTAGATTGTCTTGACACACTAAAGGGGTGGGGAGATCGATGGAGCCACCTATAGAGGGTTAAACAGAATTTTAAAGCAACAAGGAGCTCCTCAATATTTACGGGATATGGTATCGGTATTTCAGAGTAATATGGTTAACTACTAAAGTCAAGTCATTGCCTGTTAGTAAGCTAGAATCTAGTAAAAAATTAGAGGATCCTGGGATGGTCACGAAACACTTTGTGATGCATGATGAAGATGCGATCAAAGGTCTTTTTCTAATATAATCACCAAAAAGATGTGATAGGTTAAGGTGTCATTTTCAATTTTATATATTTATTCAATTTTCTTGTTTT
This sequence comes from Glycine soja, assembly GCF_004193775.1. NCBI lineage: Eukaryota > Viridiplantae > Streptophyta > Magnoliopsida > Fabales > Fabaceae > Glycine > Glycine soja. The sequence continues at coordinate 8,787,796 of NC_041016.1, forward strand.
CTTAAACAACAAGCATAAATTAAGACACTCATTAATTCTTTGGTTTATTAAGTGTTCAATTAAACCTTTTTGCTTTGATAACAAAACAAATTTACTTGATTTTGGACTGGATTAAATAAATAAAGTTTAAGATTTATAAACTTGACATTAAAGCACACAAGTAATTCGTTTTTGTGAATATATAGACTAATAATAATAAAATTTTAAGTTTATGTAAGAAAGGGAATATATTCATTAAATTATAAGCTTATGTTAAAAAATATCATCATATAAATGTTTATACTTAAACATTATTTATTCTTTCTTTTCTTAATTTATCTTATAGTCTATCATAAAAATTATATTAAATATTAACAAAACAAGCTCAAAATTTTCAAATTTAACTTATTTAAATAAATAAATAAAATTTAGTCGTGAGTCAAACTTAAATGATATATTTTTTCATAACTTAAACTTAAATTCGAAGTATTTTAACTTCTTTGGTCAAATATTCTACTTTTATTGTATTGTTAAAAGGATGTATTTGTTTGCGAGTACGAAAATAATTTTCCCTTGTAATGCCTTTAGTTCTATCCCTTCAAATCTTTTGTTTTTAACTATTATCCTACGTGTGCTAGTGGAGACGGTTACTTATAAAAACACTTAAACCCTCAAGTCAAATATAAATAAGTGTAATAATCTAGAATGAATAGTAAATTTATTTAAAAAATCTCACCCTGTATATAAAGATGGGCCTTGGAATCCATATGAGTTTTGTAGGGGTTCTAGACTCTGTGGGGTACAAAGGATGGTTTTTGAAAATGTCCGCAAGCACTGACTTTCAATTCTCAAAGTCAAAATGAATACATTAGAAATTGGAATTACCGTTCTGATGGTTAGAGGAGCCCAAGGATAAACAGGCTGAAGAAGAAGCCCGTTTTAACAGCAACCAAAAGGACTTCACCTACAGGTGGCTGCAGACTATTGTGGAATGTATGGGGTCCTAGATATGAGTTTCTGAAAAAGGATCATCTTGATGTGTATTAAGTTTCATACTTTCATGTTTATTTATTCGCCTATTAATTGTTTTACTAAAACTTTACTTATCTAGGGTAAAAAATAGTATCTCCATCTCTAATGATAAGATATAATTGATTAATTTATATTTATTTTGAACTTATATATAAATAAAAAATATTTTTATATGTTAGACTTAAATATAAGAAAATTTAATTAATTTTGTTATATTTAATTATATCATTCTTAAAATATTATTTATTTAATTCTATTTTTATTTTTTGGTGAATCTTTTATTTATTTATGATAGTAAGTTCCAATGAAATTTATTTTAGAAATAATTTTTTTTACTTGAGATTAGAAAAATTAAATTTTGTAAACTAATTTTCTTAATTAGTATATAATTAATTAGTTTTTTTTATATATGAGTCAAGAAGAAATACTTATTAATAAAATTAATTAATTTCATTATTATCATTAAATTTATAATATTTTTTAAAATTTATTGAGACCTATTCATCTTCTTCAATCTTCATATATAAGAGAAAGAGATAATTCATAATATTTTAATTAAAAAATAATTAATGTAAAAGAGATGAAATGAAATCTTATAACAAAAGAAAAAAGATTTATTATCTATATCTTATAAATAGAAAGGGAGACCGATAATATCATATCATGTAAAAAAAACTCTATTTTTATGAGAATCCCACGGGACACGAAAGCTTTGAAAATTGAACACCTCAAAATGAAAACAACGGAGTTGAGGTTGTTAATGGCGTTTGTTTGGAGGCAAAATGATAGAGGCATGTGGGGGCAAAAGCAAATATTATTTCATCAATGAATTTGGCCCCACTTCAAACCCAGCTTTTTAGTTTTTATTTTCTTTTTGGTGATCAGCATTTTAATGTCTCTGTAGCATGAGAAGTGAGAATTCAGATTACATAGTTAAATTTTAGCTGTTGCTAAAACTTAGCCACATGTCCATACTCCATACTCCACAGTTCTCTTCTCCAATCCTTCCATTTTATTTTCCACATCTTTTATTTCCAGAAAAAAAAATCATATGATTTTTGTCATTAATCAGCATGAAGGGTCTCATTCATTGCCATAGTTTTCTAGTAACTTTTAATGTTTGCAATTTTTTATTATAATTTTTAATAAAAAAGTTAATAAATAAGCATCATTTAATTTAAGTAAGTTACTTGTGTGGGCATACCTTGCTCACCTTAAGCTATTCAATAAAATTTTGCTTACCAAAAAAAATAAAATTAAAGTAAGGTAAAATTATAATTTAATTAAAAAACCTATTAAAATGTACTAGCATTTTAATTTTCACGAATATTTTATAAGTATAAGTATTTTGAAAAGTGTAATAAAACCGTAGATGATGATGATTCCTCTAAAAAAAACCCGTAGATGATTGTGGCATTCTTTGTCGATTAGATGTGATTTGTCAGTTTCTCCGCGGTTTATTTAATCTTGAGGAAATGCTCATTGTGATTTTCAAACCCTTGGCTGTTTGTTTCAATTTTGTGAGATATTCTTACTTATCTTAAAAATATTACGGCAATAGCTCGATAATGCTATAACATATATATGATTCATATCGCATCTTCATACATGTCATTATATTAAGAAAACATAATTGAATTAAATTTAAAGAATAAAATCAAGGCAAAGATGGTTTAAGTAAGATTAGGTTAAGTTTATAAAATTTTAAATTTTAGTTTTATAAATGAAAAAAATATAGTTAAATTATTTTTATTAAAAATAATTAATTAAATTCTTCCATAAAAATTAAATATGATAATAACATGTGATAAGATAAGTGTCCTATCATATTATAATTCTTGGTGCGTCAACTTATTAATTTTTAACACACACATATATATATATAGAATATAATTTTGCATCTTATTTTGAGAATTTTTTTATGCTTCTTATTTTCATTTTTATATAAAAATATTATCTTATTTTTATTTTCAAAGATTTATATAGGCAATAGTAAATAAAAATGATTAATTTTACTATTTTCTATACAAATATTTGAAAATAAAAAATAAAAATATATTTTGTATTTAAAAGTAAAGATGAAAATTAAAACTATTTTCTTAAATTAAACATGTATGAAATTTCCTTTTAAAAGAAAATTCAAGTTCTGTATTGAACAGACAACAAAAACTCATTAAAAGAATGAGACAATCAGACAGATTAAGAAGACTAAAATCAAAATTAAATCTCAAGTATAAGGGTAGATATGTGTGTTTAGCTTGTAGAGAATTTTGAAAATTAGCAGGTCTCTATTAAAAAAAAAAACTTTTGAAGAGAACCATCGGAGAAAGATAATGTAATTACGTTAAAACTTAGTGTTCCTTTTCCGTTTGGGTTGCAAACATTACATATAATCATCTAAGTCTTGATTACACCTACTCCAGACATGAGAAAAGACAAAGGGCATTGGAATTTAGCTCCTGATACAAAGTAAACAAATCTTTCAGATTTTCTTTTCATAAAATATTATAACTGAACAACATAAATAAGAAGAAAAATTAAATTGAATTGTCAATTCCAGGCAGCCTGTCAGTTTGTCACTAACACTTTAGATGATTATTGCTGGTCCTTGTTTGCCAAGAGGGTTCAGCACTTAAGTACCTCAATCTTAATTTAATTATTTTAGATAGATTTTATGTGCAATTGTGTAGAACTGAAGTTCTAATCTCTTTCTTTTGTCTCCCTCCCTCCACTCAATTAGGTACACATAGGGGAATTAGAGAACAGGAGAAAACTTTCAAAAATTGGTCGCTTATTAACACCATGGATCTTGCAAGTGATTAGGATAATCCTAAACTTTTTGAGTGAGTTGTAAAGGCATAATATATAATGACTTAATGAGTAAATTAGGTTAATCTAAATTTTCGGTTCTCTAGTTGTTGAACCAAAATAATCTCACGGTGTGTTTCCAAGAAGTTTCGGTAATGTAAACCCTTTTCGTTAGATCGTGCCCCTCGTGTAGTAGTTGCCTTGTGAACCTTTTGGGCTTTTCCTCTTTTATATACGCATAGTAATCTTCATAAATTCAGAGGTTTTAGGGTTCGAGTATTAATTATGCAGTTATATTAAATATTTTTTTAAAAAATTGTTCATAATAATTTTATTCAACTTAAAAAAAATTATTTTCTATGAAAGAGATTTAGATAAATTTTTTCCTTCATAATATCAGTCTAACCTACTGGGCTCTTCCTACAATTATTTGTTCAACATTTTTATAAGAAAAAAAAATCTATTTCAGTTTAAGCATAATTATTACTGCTGAGATTGTGAATCAACATGAGCTTAGTTATTGACATACTTGCAATTTAACATTTTTTTTAGTACTGTCGTATTTATTTAGCATCTAACTCCTTTATAGTTTTAACAAAAGCGAAAATGTTAAATATTTTGTCAAATATAACAATAGCCATGAACATCATTTATTTTATTCGCTCCATTTTGCACTTTGTGGGTGACAAAAGCTAAAGATATATGTTAGGGACCGGTTCATATATCCACCAAAATGATGTTAATAAAGCTTTTGATTTTTGAATAACAAATGGGAGATCCTTCCAAGTTATATCGAATCAAGAGTGAGAACTAATAGTGTGACTGTTGTGTGAGATTCAGTTCTAGACTTCTAGTGCATGTTCTACGTACTTTATCCTTTCTCCAAGTAGAATGCAACCTGTGAAGTTCTGGTCTTGCTGAGATTCATCAAAATGAAAATATTGATGTTGCTAAATTGAAGGAAAGTAAAAAGAACTTGAAGCTATCCTTAAGAGGAAGGATAAAGAGACAAAAATTAGTGGGAATCAATTTCTTGGGAAGGATTCATAGGAGGAATGATGACCATAAATTCAACAATCGTTGCTTGAAAACCAAAAAAGAAAAGGGTTGTATTTTTTCCCTCTATTGATGACAACATGGTTTGTAATTGGTTTGTTATTAATTTGTTGTTATTGCAATGAAAATGTAATTGAGTTTGCATATGTAAGAGACCTTGGATTTGATTTGAGACATGTAACACTAAGAAAATTCACCATTAGAAAAGACCAATTATTTTAGGAATGAACAAAAGCCAAATGTTATACTAATTATTATTATCATACTAACAAATGACTGATGATTATAACTTACAGTTTGTTTGATGTTGTATCAATTATCATGTGATGAATATGCTTGAAGCAAGAAAGAGTTATTTAGGCACATTTTAGCCCTCAGACGTGGAGAAAGCCTCTACTCCGTGTAAAATAATCGATTCCAAACATGTATTTATCGATAAATATCATCGATAATTACGAAAAAGTTATTGGTAATATAAAGGTTAAACTCTTGATTTTTTGTTGGATAATCCAAGGCTAAGCTCTTGATAATATGTAAGTATTGAATTTGAATTTTGTGTGCAATTTACCAAGGGTTAAATTACTGAGGGCTAAACCCTTAGAAATACGAGAGTAAAATGACGTCAATTTTTTTTATCTATTAATCTATTGGTTACTGAGGGCCGACGTACAGTTACTAAAGTTGTATTCCTCAACAATTCCAATTTTGCATAACCAAAGACTTTAACCCTCGCAAATCGCAATGGTCATATTTTTAATTTAATATTAACTAAATTAACAACATTTTCTTCATATATCATTGTTCCAACAATCAATATAAATAAATCTAAACCATTCTGTCAAAAAAAAAAAAATCTAAATCATCAATAATTAGTATAAATAAATAAATCTCAACACTCATTTATAAAAAAAAAACTATTTTGTATCTTGGATTTAAATATAAATAAATCTAACAAATTTTATCTTTATTTAATGAAATCATTCTGAAAATACCTTTCATTTAATTGCAAATCTATTTTAAGAACTTTATTTTATTCATGATATCAAGTTTTAGTGAACAATAATTTTGAAATAATCTTTTTTTTTAGATTAATAAACTTAAATGATTTCAACTATCCTTCTTAATCAATGTAAAAATAATTATTTTTACTTATATATGAGTTCAGAGGAAATACTAATTAAATAATAGATCAAAGTCACAATTAATATTTTCTCTAAATTCATGTATAAGTCAAAAAATTATCTAATATGTTAGACTTAAATATAAACAAATATAACTAATTTTATCCTATTTAATATTATCATTCCTAAAACATTCTTTATTTAATTCTAATTCTATTTTTAATGACCCTTTTATTTATAATACAAGTTTCATTGAAGAGTATTTTAGAAATATTTTTTTTTCTTGAGATTAATAAAATTAAATGATGTTAATTAATTTTTTTAATTAATGTAAAATTAGTTATTTTTACTTATATATGACTATAAAGGGAGTGTTAAACAACATTAACATTAATGAAATAAAAAGTATTTAGATTGCAAAAATTTAAAATAAAAACAAGGGCGGACTTTACTTCAAAAGGCAGGAGTAAAACTATAAAAGAAGCATCAAGACACTAATTATTCAAAAGCATGCAAAAAGAAAAGGAGAATTCACAAGTTATTTAATTAAAATTCCAAAATGAAATAATAGGTAAACCAACTAAATGAAATCAATCAAATATGGAAAGCAAAAGCCTGAAAAACCAAGGAATAGGATGCAAGAAAGTACTTCCAAAAATGTTTGGACAAAATGTTTTTAGAAACAAAACTCGTAATATTGTAAGGCAGTTCAACATAGTGGTGGGATTTGGGGGAGGGACAATGGGTAGCATGAAAAAGAGGGGACTGTGAACAAGAGTGAAGAAAAAGACGGAGAAGAATAAAGGAGGGAAGAGGAAGATGGTTTTTATTAGTTCAAAAAAGAAACTCTGAAAGATTAAACTGTAAAATCAGGATATATTTATTGAAGGCTAATTCCACTGAATTTTCTCACATTTTATTAGATGTGTCTAGAAGTTCAAAAAATAATTAACAACAATTTCACTGTTGGTAATCATCTAGTACTTAGCCCATTCTAAGTTATTGAAGATTTAACCGACCGTAATTTAAATTAGTTATTGAGGACTAAACGCATTGTAATTCCTACGTTCTGTTTGATGTGTTTAGATATCTATTGCATTCAAACAAATTATCAAGGGCTAATCACACCAAAGAAATTATCAAGGAATTGGTTCTCGATAATTTATAACAGACTTAGGTCACTGTAGATTACTGATGATAACGTAAGTCACTATAATTTAAATGAAGTATCCAAGTCTAAGTCCATTGTAATTTCCTCCTTCTGTTTGATGTTTTAGAAGTAAACTAAAGTAATTAGCAACCTTTCAAGAAAAAAACTAAAGGAATTAGCAAGAGTTTGACTCATTTTAAGTTACTGAGGACTTAACACCCTATAATTTTAACAAATTACCAAGGGCTAAGCCTAATGTAATTCCAACATTTTATTTGATTCGTTTAGAAGTCCACAAAATTAAAGGAATTGCAAGAAATTGGACCTGATCAATATAGAAAGCTTAGTCCATTGTAAGTTATCAAAGTCTAGTCCACTGTAATTTAAAAAATTACAGATGGCTAAGCCTGTTATAAATAACCAAGAGTATAACCAACTGTAATTCAATGAATTACCAAAGACTTGACTCACTGTAACTCTTCCCTCGTCCTTTCTATATTTTGCATTCATAAAAGAGCTTACTGAGGATTTGATCCTCGGCAATACTAAGGTCTTAATCCACTGTAAATTACCGAGAGCTTATTCTTTAATAACATATTTACCAAAAAAAAAAAATTTAAAATGCAAAAATAATATTTATTGTCAATTAAGTCTTCGATAACTTCGTTGAAGCCTAAGCCATATGAAATTTGACAACATTATTCCGAGGGTTAAGTTCTCAATAATTGAAGCAATTATTGAAGACATGGTGATCTTCGATAAAAAAAAAAGCCGTGTAATAGGATAAGTTTTGTAGTGTAAATACTAATTAGCTTTGTTTATATGATAGATTTTGGCCCCTTGTTAATGTAATTGGATTTGATTGAAGGTGTTTGGTTACCTCTGTTTTGGATTCTTAAAACCATCATCAAAACATCTATTATGGGAATAAAACTAGAAATTATAAACCAATTACTTAAAATGTCAAATGATTTGAGTCTGCCATAACACAAAGATACATAATCAGTCCACAACAAAAAACATCAACACATGTAAGTCAAGAACCACCAAACTTCAAAACAAAACCAGTAAAACTTGCATCGATCTATCCTTTCTCATTTACTTTGAAATTTGGTTTTTTATGTGCAATGATGCAAAACTTTTAGATGTGATAGGAACATCAAAAGTTCTCCCGAGGGGGGGAGAGGGATGAATTATCATTATATTATCACAGTTGTCAGACGAGGATGTTTCCATAACATGGTAAGTGGAACAGTCCAAAAAGCGCAAATAAATAAGCATGGCATGTGAAAGAACAAGTTTTGCATATAGAAGCACCCCTCAAGACCAAAAGATAAACCATGGCATGCTGTGTCTTCGAGAGAAAAAACCCGTCCTTTTCAGTTTCACACATTCAAAGCTAGAGTAACTCAGTCAATGCAACACATCACTCAAGATGCCAATTTGGTGCAAAGGGAAAAGAAAGATAACAATAATCGAAGCATAAAACATCAACAAGAATTGAATGCTTGTGCTCATTTTATTACCTTCCAAATCACCTCAATTAGTCATCATATAGTACAAGACATATAGTCATATACCATATGTCCATATTCCCACCACTAAACGTGTGAATCAACTGACATAATCAAAGGTTTTGAGTTCGAGTCTGACATACATGCAGCTGCATCAAATATTCGGAGGGAAAACTTTACCGCCCACAAAGGTCCTATCTGACTCAAACAAAATTTCCTAGACCAAAAAAAATACCATAACCCCCCAGAAGCTTATAGTGTTATGGACCCAACCCTACCCCATGTTGGTGAGACATAAAATAAGTCATGTGCACGGTTCAATAAAGTCCAATACACATTTATGAGTCACAATTCACAAAACCTTTCAATTTGTTTAAGTTAATTATACATGGTTACCAAGTCATGGTACTGAATCAGCATTCTCAGTGGCTGTATCTGCGTGGATGAATGTGTGTGAGGAAGAAAAGTGAGTGATGTTTTTTCATGTACATTTAAATATTTACTACGAACCAAAATCATAAAGCGTCAATTGATTTGTCACAGACACAGCCAGCAACAAAAAATCCTTCCCCTTAAGCCCACCACGTTTGATCGTCAACGTCTTACTAGCTGTACTGTGTAGTCACCCCAAAAAGTAGAAACCAATGTTTGATAATGCAATCATATAATTCGTTGAATCTTATGATTCCCACCACGTTCATATATATCTTTCACGTAACCTTCTATAGTATGCCACTTGGGCTTATCTCCGATTATCAAGATGGATGTTTTATGTAGATTTGAGTTGTGCATTTACGTTTAGAATTTATAGCAGACACAACTTCTGAAACTTTTCAACAACCGTGCAATATGAAAACCTGAAGAAAGGAGCACGATTTGTTCAAGATTTTTCTGTGATGAGTGTTGGTATGTAAGGATGCAAAATGATCAATTTCAGTCTAATCAGTCGAGTTTAGTTGTGTTAAATATGAAGACAGACAACTTTATGCCGTGTTATCCAATTAGTTCAAGCTTATAATTGTGTTAAAAAAATTCACGCAGTCTAAAAAAAAGGGTTAATTTTCAAATTGCGGTTATACTAGTTGACAAGTGAAGCTTGTGTCTGTTAAATCTTGGTCATAAATCATGTTAAAAAGAGAATACCAAATATTATGATAAAGAGTAATTTTTCAACTGTAAATGTTTCATAATTAATACCAATATCATGATAAAAATAAAAATCCTCTTCCTTGTCATTGCGAAGTGCAAGTCTGATTTTTAAGACCAAGAAATGGAAAGAATAACTATCTATGATTTTAATTCATTATTTAATTATTATTATTATTATTATTTAAATTATTTAATTATAATAAATATTTTTTTTTATTATCTTATGAAAATTGAGTGTATTATATACCAGTTAATCACATCTCAAAACCTGTCTCTTTCTACCATTGAGGGCGTACATAATTGACACATGTTATTTTTGTTTATATGAATTTGAATTTGAATTATATAATTACGCTAAACATTTAAAGAAAGGAGTTAGTGTATTGTTATCTTTTGAGCAAGATTACATATGCACTGGATTAGGAAAAAAAAACTGCCTCTTACAAATTTTGCCGTTAAAGTTGAGTCAAAATCATACAAATGTTCACATGATTAAATTTAACTATCATGCCTACAGACTATGGCAATGGTAGGCAATTATTAGACTATATTTTTTTTTTAATCAAACGTTAGACTAGGTTTGATTTTAACATTTTGCGTAAAGTACTTATTTTATTTACCGAGATTTTTTATGATTAATCATGAACCATGGAAAGAGTAAGCAAAGACCAATTAAGGAGACACATTCTTAGCACCCCCTAATAACCGGCTTCGAGACACCAAAACCTCTAGAAAAGAAGACACAGAGAAGAGAAGGAACATAGAAGAAGAGGTCATTATATATTTCTCATTGATTTCCCTTGCTTGTTATTTACATACATACATATATATATATATATATATATATATATATATATATATATATATATATATATATATATATATATATATGCTTCCTAGTAATATAATGATTCAAAAGATATTTGCGATAACAGAATTTGGTAGTGCTTGTGCTCCTAAAGCAAACAACATCAAGCAAGAATATTCCCTATGGTGCGAGGTGCTTTGCTGATCAAACTCACCATTCTTCCTCAGACATAGTCCTTGAGGTAAGATGGTTTTACAACTTTTCTTTTAGGCTTTGCTTCTCCCTGTACCCCTTGGTTTGCTATTTCGACCCTTGTCCCTATTATTGTTGTTTCTGAGTTCCTATCATCCTTCGGCCCTTGTAAAACCACCTTGTCCTCAAGCTGGTAAGTGCTACATAACTGAGTCCAATCTTCCCAGGAGGTCTCGTCTGGTGAAAGACCCTGCCATTGCACAAGGACTTCCTAGGGTGCTTCTGGTGATGCACGTCGACAATCAAGAATGGCGAGAGGGAACATCAGCGGCTGATCGTTAATGAAGTCAACGGGTAACTCTAGACCCGTCATCTGCTCAGGGGAGCCACAAAAGGGTTTTAGCATGGAAGAATGGAACACATGATAGATTTTTGATGCTGCGGGTAGCTGTAACTTATATGTGACTGGACCTATGCACTGTAGGATCAGGAAGGGCCCGTAAAATCGCTTGGCCAGCTTGCCCGTGATTGCTTGGGAGCCCTTAGCCGTAGTTTGTCGACGAGGACGGAGCTTCGGGAGGACCCAATCTCCTTCCTTGTAATTTACCTCCCTGCGGTGACTATCAGCTTGTCTTTTCATGGCTTCCTGAGCTTTAAGAAGCTTTTTACGAATAAGCTGAAAGGTGTCGTCCCTATCAGTCATCATCTCTTCAACAACTTCAATATTTGAAGACCCAGTGATGTATTTCGAAAAAGTGAATGGTTTGCGGCCAAATGTAATTTCATATGATGTGCTTCCTGTTCCCGCATTTCAGGAGTTGTTATGAGACCATTCCACCCAAGGCCCCATAGACTTGACCGGCGATGCACAAAAGCTCTCAAGTATTGTTCGATTATCCTATTCAAGACCTCAGTTTGACCATCACTCTAAGGATGGTAAGTTGAACTCATCCTGAGTTGCGTTCCACTCGGTCTGAACAACTCTTGCCAGAACCTGCTAATGAATAGAGGGTCTCTATCTGAGACCAAGCTTCTCAGAATGCCATGAATCTTAACAACAATGTTGATGAACGGAATGGCGACCATGTGAGCTGTGTGGGCCGCAGGCAATGTGCCTAGGTGTATACCCTTAGAGAAGCGATCTACCACCATGAGTATGGTGGTGTGGCCTTGGTACACAGGTAATCCGACAATGAAGTCGAGCGAAAGGTCCTCCCATGGTCGACATGGGACCGGAAGAGGACATAACAGACCAACAACCTTCTGGGCTTCGTATTTGGTGACTTGGCAATCCACACAATTGGCTACAAAGTGTTTTACATCGTCCCTTAGACCAGGCCAATAAAAGTTGGCCGATATTTTGGCCAAAGTTTTCGCAACGTCGGCATGGCCACCCGTGGGTGTGGCATGATATTCTGTAAGCAGTGTGGAGATGATTGGAATGTCTCTGGAAAGCCAAATATGACTAGCGTGTAGCACCAAATCATTCGAAAGAGAGAACTGGGGTTGGTTGGTGGGGTCTTCAAGAATTTGTTGGCGTTGTTGAGTATATTCCGGATAAGTGTTCAGCTGTCGACGAAGCTCTTCGAGGAAAGTCAAGGAAGGCACAGACAATATCATGGACATGGAGGATTCCTGTGCCGGCAGTCGTGATAGAGCGTCCGCAGCCTGATTATGGTTGTCGGCGCGATATTGTATTTGGTAGTCATAGCCTATTAAGCACGTCAAATACATATGTTGCTCTGGTGTCTGAATTGTTTGAGTGAGGAGCTCCTTGAGACTCCGATGATCAGTGATAATGATGAAACGCCAACCAAGAAGGTACTGCCGCCACTTCTTGACTGCCGAGGTAATAATAAACAATTCACGGACGTATGCGGATGCACCAAGGAGTTTCGGACTGAATGGTTTGTTGAAGAAGCCAATGGGGTGTCCTTGTTACGAGAGGACAACACCCATACCTATCACGAAGGCGTCAGTCTCGACTGTGAACGGCAATGAGAAATTTGGCAGGGCCAAAATTGGAGTAGAGGATAGAGCATGCTTCAATCGTTCAAAAGCTAATTAGGCTTGTGGGGTCCAGACGAATGGCTCAATGGTGGTGGTCTTGACCATGAGGGTGACAATGGTGACATAGCTTCTGATAAATCTTTGGTAGAAGCCTGCGAGGCCTAGAAAGATGCGAACGACTTTGATGGAATGAGGAACATGCCATTGATGAATGGCTGCGACTTTAGAAGCCACAGGTTCCACTCCTCGTCAAGAAACCATGTGTCCAAGGTACTCCACCTGAGGCTGCACAAAGAAACATTTAGACAATTTCAAAACAAAATGATTGTCAAGCAGCACCTGAAAAGCAGTTTCCAAATGGCTCAGGTGAGCCTCGAAAGAAGAACTGTATATGAGGATATCGTCGAAGAAGACGATGATGAAGTGGCGGAGATACGATCGAAAAAGCAGGTTCATGGTGGCTTGGAAGGACGACGGTGCGTTGCACAACCCAAACAACAATACGTTAAACTCGTAATGGACGTGGTGGGTTCTGAAAGCAATCTTGGGGATATCAGCATAATGCATCCGAATCTGATGGTAACCCTATAGCAGATCAAGCTTCAAGAAGCACTGCGCACCACCCAACTCATCATGCAGCTCGTCAATGGTGGGGATAGGAAACCTATCTCGCACTGTTACTGCATTGAGTGCATGGTAGTCAATGCAGAACCGCCACGTTCCATCCTGCTTCCGAACCAGCAATACCGGCGATGAGAAGGGGCTCATGCTGGGTTGAATGAGCCCCTTCTGAATCATGGAGTCAACCTGAAGCTCAATTTTTTTGCTTTTGATAGTGGGGGTAACGGTAGGGTCTCACGTTGACTGGAGGGGAATCCGGGACCAAATGGATATGAAGATCGGTGGACCTTGCCGGAGGAAGGGTCTGTGGGTACTGAAATAAGGCTGCAAACTTAGTGAGTAAGGTGTGGATTGCTGCAGGTGTGTCGGCCGGAAGTGGTGTAGGAGGATCTTTAGGGAACATCGTGATGTGGAAGTAGGAAACATCATCGTGCTTTTGAGAAAGACGACGAAGCTGGTGTTGAGTGAGGATTCCCAAGGTAGTGTCGTTCTCGCCCTGTAATTCCACCAAGCACCCCTGATGAAAGAATTGCATGCATAAGGTAGCATAGTCAGTGAGAATGGGCCCCAACGTCTTAAGCCATTGGACCCCCAAAACGATATTCACGCCTGAAATTGGTAAGACATGGAGGTCAATTTTGAAGACATGGTCCTAGATGGTCAAGGGAATTGCTTCACAGAGTCTAGTGCACTCCAAATATTCACTATTGCCCACCATCACTCGCAAAAGGGTTGGAGTGGTTAGACAAGACAAGCTCAAAGTGGTAACTAACTGTGGCTAGATAAAATTATGTGTACTTCCCCCATCAACAAGGAGGAGTACATGGTGGCCGGCGAGAGAGCCAGTAAGGCGCAGTGTTTCTTGTGCCAAAGTGCCCAAAAGTGAGTTTAGGCTAATTTGAGCCGGATGGGCTGGGTTCGGGTTAGATACAAGGCTTGCGGGTTGGGGCGGGTCAACAGGTTCCATATGAAGCCAATTGGGCTCTTCCTCGTCCGCGACGAGAAGGAAAACCCTAGAGGCGCAGCGATGCCCTCTATGGTACCTTTCGTCACAAGTGAAGCAGAACCCACACTCCTGGCGTAAGGTGATTTCCTCCAACATCAAGCATTTCACTATGGGTGGCGGGGGTCGAGGTGGAGAGGGCAAAAGCGGTGGGAGAGGGATAGGACGAGGAGGTGGCGTGATGGGTGGAAGGCGCGGGCGTTGGGATCGAGGATGATCAAATCGCTTCTCCTCTTGGAGGCGCGCAAGGCCGACGGCCTGGGCCAACGTTAGTGGTTGGTGTGCCTGAACTTCCTGGCGAATCTCCGGCGTCAAGCCGGAGATGAAGCAACTCAAAAGGAAGGGGGCGGGCAAGCCAATAATGCGATTAGCCAATTCTTCGAATTCCAATAGGTAAGCCACCATTGAACTTGTCTAAGTAAGTTTGAACAGAACACCTGTTGGGTCTTCATATTGTGATGGGGCACACCGGTTTTGTAGTGCTTGCAGGAATGCTTGCCAGGAGGTAAATTGGGCGTTGCTAGTCATATACTGAAACCAAGCAAGAGCCCGACCCTCCATATAGAATGTCGTTATGGTTAAACGATCATGATCAGGGGTGCCATGGTATGCAAAATACTGGTTGATCTTGAAGATCCAACCGAAGGGCTCAATGCCGTCAAAACGAGGCACTTCTAACTTCATCTTGTGGTTGGTTGCAGGGATAAAGGCGGAGTTGTGAGGAACTGGTGGAGGTTGGTTCGTGGGAGACGAGGTCACGGAAGCTATGCGGGTGAGGAACTCATCCATTTTGAGGGTCATGGCTTGCATGGTATCACCAAGTTGAGCAAGGACATCCTCGAGGTGGCCGGAGGAGTCTTCATGTTTATGAGCGTCAAACATGAGGGCAACAAGAGCACAAAATGTTAGCATCCCCTAATAACTGGCTTCGAGGCACCAGAACCTCCAGAAAAGAAGAAGACACAGAGAAGAAAAGGAACAGAGAAGAAGAGGTAATTGTATATTTCTCATTGATTTCCCGTGCTTGTTATTTACCTATATATAGGCTTCCTAGTAACATAATGATTCAAAAGATATTTGCGATAACGAAACTTGGTAGTGCTTGTCCCCCTAAAGCAGACCACATCAAGCAAGGATATTCCCTATGGTGCGAGGTGCTTTACTGATCAAACTCACCATTCTTCCTCAGACATAGTCCTTGAGGTAAGATGGTTTTACAACTTTTCTTTTGGGCTTTGCTTCTCCCTGTACCCCTTGGTTTGCTATTTTGACCCTTGTCCCTATTGTTGTTGTTTTTGAGTTCCTATCACACATATTATTCACAAGCTTAGAAAATTGGTTCAAACTTTGGTATAACGCACTATAACGTTTTACAATAACCTAAAACATTAAGTATGTTTGGATTTCAACAGGAGAATTTAGATTTTTTTTTTCATTGTGTATTGCAATTCACAATTACGCATTAAAATTAAAAAAAAAATACTTTCCTGACTTCAATTTAAACATAACTGAAATAAACCTAAATCAATTAATTAAAAATAATTTATGTGACTTTTAAGATAGTTATTATCAAAATTAACAAATTTATCATAAATAGTGATATGTAATTAAATGATAGTATAAAAAATATATTCAAATGCACATACTTTTTTCTCAATAGTAATTACAATAACTTTAGTGTGACTTAAGAATGAAAATATATACTTATTTAATTTTTAATTATTAATTATTTAAGAAAAATATAGAATTAATCTGTTGAGTTTTTACAAATAGATAAGTCAAATTCTAATCCTAAATAGTTTACAACTTACGCACTACTAAATTAATTGAGCTACATAGCATAGCAGAACTCGTACGTATAGCAGTCTTATATGTTATTGCCTTGGTCTTGTTGGGAGATGGGATTTAGATTCGCAAGATATGGTTTTGATTCTATTATTTAATGGTGGGTATCTTTATATCCTTCGTCCTCTTTCTTAATATATCATTTTTGCTGAAAAAAATATATCTAAATCCCTTAAAATTTTAAAAATCTCTATTATATACTACCTAATAAAGTTTCAACCCTATCCCGATAACATTCATGACTAAAAAAAATAAGGAGAAAAAGTCAATTAACTGAAACACATTAATCATGTATCACCTCCCGTATTATATATAATAAATAACTATTTAATTCATCAACATTAATAACAATAATTAAATTAGTTATTTTAACAAATTTTAATTTTATTTTAAGATTACTCATTCATTAAATAATTTAACAAAATCAGTGTAATCATTGATAAATATCATAATTAAGGATAAAAAATAAATTTAACAATAAAATTATCTTATGTTTCTTATAATTACAAATTAATAAATATTATCTTTTGTTTGTTTCTTATATATAAGATGGGAGTTAGTATCACCCGATAAATTACAATTGGACCTTTAGACTTTAGTGGACTAACTCATTACTGACAAGACCTTTCATCTACCTTTTGTGGCTCATTACTGACTAGACCGTTCATCTATCTTTTGTGGACTGCCCAACTTGAAATTCCTATCAGGATCTCAAATCTCTTAAATTTCCTTGCCATGTTACCCGAACCAAGAGGAAGGAAGACAATATTTGATTATCGATTAAAGTGATTTGAACACCGGGCAAAGAAAATCACTAGTTAAAAGAATAAATTGCATGAATACAGGTGTTAAGAACTTCGGAAGAAATTATCAAGGGATCTCATAGTAAATAGTATTCTTGAAATTTTGATCTTCATTCAAACTCAATTGCATTAATGCAATGTACGTAGCTATCCAACGTAATCGACCTCATATAGTGACCTAATAGAGGGAAAAAGCTTTTATTGTTACTTGCTTGTATAATAGGCAAAGTCGGAATGCTTGTCATGAAAATAAATTGCCGATGTTGAATGCAACTTTTGTGTTGACCAATTTATACTCATCAACCAACCCAAGAATCATTAGCCGGTTAATTTCAAAAGTAAACTCACTAGCTAGTCACAGATCAAATATATTATTGAAATATCCCAAAAAGAAAATATGAATTGCCACCGTCAAAACAAAGACCTCATATTATGCCTAAGCTAGTGCTTCAAGCTCCAAGAGTAGAGTGTGATTAATTACTTCAGATCCTGGGCCAGAGAATTGAATTGGACCTACAACGAAAATCATCATTGTGAGCAACAAACTTAGATCATAGTGCAAATAACTCCAATCACTCCAGTTCAACATAAAAGTAGATTTAGACCAATCTTGAATGCCACTATTAAAAAAGCCAAGAAATAAGGCTTCAGTGAACGCAGCCGAAACAAAAGGTGAAATAATAGTGTCTATATATAAAATACCTGGACTGATGTAGCAATTCTTCAGGGCCCATTCATCCCGCAAGGAGGCAAACTTTTTGAAGGGTGCCCCTGAATGATCCAACATGAAATATATTCAGTATCCAAGATAACTGGAGTTGATATTAGAAGTTTAAAAATGCAATCGCTATAGTATTCAATATTGTAAAAAAAAAAATCTATATTTTAAATAATGGACAGTCTAAAATCCAGACACTAATGTCTGGGTGACACAGTAGTGTTAGTCTTTTGTACCACATCTGAAGCTATGAAATAAAATATTTTACCCTCCCTTTCATTTCATTTTTCTGAGTGACACAGTAGCGTTAGTGGATTATTGAGCCCAAATCAATGAAGTTTTCATGAATATATATGTTTACCTTCAAGTTCCACCATTGCCTTCTTGATCACAGGCTTGAATTTACCTGCAAAGAAATTACACATTCGTAAACAAAACAGTAGACAAAGCATTCACATAAATGCAACATTTACAGACTTTTCATGATTTATATAACCAGAGGTGCAGCGGTAAAGTAGTGCCTTGGTGACTTGTTGGTCATGGGTTCGAATCCGGAAACAGCCTCTTTGCATATGCAAGGGTAAGGCTACGTACAATATCCCTCCCCCATACCTTCGCATAGCGAAGAGCCTCTGGACAATGGGGTACGAAGTTTTTATATAACCAGAGGTTGTCAGAACAGAAACAAGGGCAATATTGAGTCCAAAAATATGCAGGAGAAAATATTTCTAGCTTAAAATTCAGTGTTTTAATTATGTCGGTCTTGAAAAAAATTACACTGAATTATGAATAAATATAGAAATAATCAGATTTTTAGGTCAGATTTAATAAAAACACAGGGTTTACCCTGAACAAAGAGTTACCTCCTTCAAAACATAGGGAATAACAATCTGACAACTTAATTCCCTTTTACAAGTCTGTAACACAACTTATATATTACTATTAACTATCACATAATAACTGATGACTGCCCAATCTGAAATTAATATAAAAATAACTATCTAATAAGTAATAACTTCCTAAAACAGAATTATAACTACTTAAGTCAGATTTGAGCCTATCAAAATACATCAGCAACACTATAGAGTATTGCATGAACACTAATAAAGAAAATAGTCAATGGGGTAAAGCATAAGGTCTCAAAGATGAAAGTGTGTACCATGCCTCCTCTCCACATCCATCAGTGAGGTGAGTGCAGTTCCACCAACAGTCCATTCTTCTACCGGAGCACATAAATTGGCAACCTGATCCAAATATCAAAACAAATTAAATAACTAGGTTGGTGACTTCAATATTGCAAAACAAGCACAATTTCAAAGTACAATCAATTATCAACACCAATCTAGGAGATATTTAAGAAGATATCAAAAGATTAAGGCATGTAGAGAAGCACAAACTGATGATATTAATCCAGTCTTCCCACTATGAAGGAGGGCTCCAGCACCATAACCCAGAGCATAGCAATAAGTAGCATCAAAATTAGTAGGCAAGCCACACCTCCCTTCATAACTGCATATTTTAAATGAGTCAGTACAAACTCTAACATATTAAGTCATTTAAAAGATCACACATAACATGTATGATTGAGAGAAATTTAAATCCAAGTAAAGGAGAAGAAAAAGCATGTCCCTGGAAAGATTTTTTGATTCACAGCAATATGTTTTAGAATTTACTATTCAATAATAATATCAAAATTAGATAAATTACCCAAAAAAGTGGGATTGCCCTTTAAATTCGCCATTGTATTTGCCTTCTTGCTTTCTCTTCTCCAACTCAGTTTCAACCATTTGAATAAGCATTTTCTCTGTTTCTATCTTGGCAACCTAAATGGCAATACAAGCAAGATTAACATTGGTGCCGCTTCAAATTGGATAGAGGAGCCAAATAAACACAGCAAGATAGCACTATAACAACATTAGGCACCTGAACATTTCCATGTGGATCTCTTTCA
The DNA here is from genome assembly GCF_004193775.1 of Glycine soja. NCBI lineage: Eukaryota > Viridiplantae > Streptophyta > Magnoliopsida > Fabales > Fabaceae > Glycine > Glycine soja. The sequence continues at coordinate 8,807,556 of NC_041016.1, forward strand.
AGCATCAATTGCTCTTGAATTGCTTGAGGTAAAAAGTCAAAAAGCTTCAACGATTGATCAGTGAGTTTCTTCTTCCATAACCCACCCTCATCCACGGTATCATGGGCAAGAATTTCATTTAGTTCTGCAATGAGATGCTGGACCTGCATATAGCACAATACCAAGTACAAATGAGTATCATCAGAAGTGTATTCATACAGGTTGTACATGAACAACACTAAAACATAATCCCAAGTGCAGAGGGGGAAACACAGGTAAAAAAATAATTGTGAAAACTGCAAAGTGATAGATACCTCAGGTATGAAATCAATTAGACCTTCGGGGATAAGAATAACACCATAATTGTAATTAATTTCAGCTCTTTTACAAACAACATCTACGATATAGTCTGTGACATTTTTCAACGTCAGCTTTTTTGCAGCAACCTGAAAAGTGTATTATGGGTTTAAATCAAATTTTGATAAAAGCAAACTTTAATCATGAGATTAACATGGAAGCATTTTTTATTTTTTTCATCTACCCCTAGTATGTACAAACACTAGATAAATTGAACAAATATATGAGGAAGTGAAGAACCTCTTCTCCAATAATAGTAATGTTTGGATGAGTTTGTAAGGCACATTCCAGCGTAATGTGTGAAGCTGCACGCCCCATAAGCCGCACAACTGCAGACAGATGATCTCATGTCTTATTGTTTGAAATCCAATGGAGCAATAATGAAAGCACACACAATCATAGGCTGGTGAAAGCATGATTCCAAATGTCTACCATATAAATTGACGCATCAATATTTTTAGGAACATCACATTTTATTTAGGTACTAAATAAAGAATCTCAATGAAGTACAGAACCAATTTCAATCAAAACTGATTTTGAGGGTTTCATTGATATTCATGTAATTGTCAATGATTCGGTAAAAATGCCATGAAATTAAATAAACCCTTTCAACAGCACAAAAGCAAGAGTTTTAATATAATTCAAGAGAATCAGAATCAGAAATAGAAAAATCACATAACAGAACTGCAGACATAAGGCAAGGATAATGAACAAACTAATCATTTCTCTCTCAAAAGTAAAACGTGTGATATGATATAAACAAAGGGGTGACAATAAGATTATATATAACCATCTTTCTCGTCAATGCTTTGGCAGTTTGGCTTAAGTTTAATAAAAGTGGTAAAGAGAATGACAAATGTTATGGGTAATTTGATATAAAAGGGGATAGCATATGCCTCATTTAGGTAATGAAGTGGAAAATGAGTTTGGTATCTAGATGGCTGTATCAATCCAAAACAAAAGAATTAAAATATGAACTCAGGTCTTCAGATGTTACAATAAGAACAGATGATAGGAGCAGTTTTAAAGTGCGAAATGTTTAAAAAGTGAAGTAGTTAATGTTGTAAGAAGAGAGAAGCAATAAAAGCAGTAGAGAAAAGTAACAGCAATCAATGCCCAAGGTGGTACATTAAGCATAGGTATACTCTCAAAGTCTTCAGTCTTTAATTGCTATAATGCTATATAGATCTAAAGAGTTTCTCAATTTTATGTACTTACAATGGTAATATTTTCCAGTTGATCGGGCATCTATCATAACATTTCCAATCATTTCAGAATATATCTGCATCACATTAACATAAAAAGAGGAAAATAGTCAAGTCATGTAATCATGCACCATGTATGTAAAACTAAAAGGGTATCATTATATAACATTTAGCAATTAGAAAATATGCAAAACTAAATTAATATTTAAAAGTATTTCTAGGGAAAAAAATTTAAAGATCATAATACTATTGCAAATTGCAATCACTTATAAACCAAGCAAAAGAAGAGTGGTAGAAAAAGTCACAACATATGATCCCTTCCCAAAATAAAAAGAATGAAAATCAAAGCAACAGAAGATGGCTAGAGAAAATAAATTTAAGAAACTCTATGAAATGTTGAATGTATTGCTTGAGAAACTGCAATTCATCTGGTGCAGTCAAAAGCATACTTATTATATACATGATTCTCCCCCTGGCAAACAAAAAATTGAACTGGTTCCTAAATATTTTTCTTAAGAATAATTATATATTTGTAGTATTTAAAAATGTAGGGGTCAGAACAATATAAAATTACAAAATGAACAATGAAGACAGAGTAAATATCTTCATTCACCTTGCAAGCAGTATCAAACCCAAAACTTGTGGGAACTTCTTTGCATTTTAAATCACCATCAATGGTTTTAGGGCATCCAATTACACTTGTTTTTAAATTTTTGCTCCTGCATGAATCCATATTAAAGCATTGCACAAACAGGATCACTGTACATATTCATAAATGGAAATGTCCTTGTATGTAAATTAAAAAGCAACATGAAAACATCATTTCATTAACAAAAGCTTCCTAATAAGACCTAGATTACACCAGAAATAAAATTCAGCTAAGACAAACCTGAAGTTCTCAGCAAGGAGGCATGCATTGGTGTTTGAGTCATCACCACCAATAACAACGAGCCCATCCAAGTCTAGCTTCTTAGCTGTTTCTTCCGCTTGCTTAAACTATACCATGTAAGTAAACTGAATTACTCTTTGGACTTATAAGAAGATATACAAGCGTTCAAATTAATCGTATAGTAAACATGTAGCCTCACAAAACTCACCTGCTCTGGAGTTTCAATCTTGTCCCTCCCACTGCAAATCATGTCAAAGCCACCCTGCCAGCAGAAATGGTTATTAATAGATGTCAAAATCTTGTGATCATTGATTACAAAAATCAGTAATTCTATGCTTACAACAAATTATGATGACAGTTTCTACACACTCATTTTTTTCTCTCCATGTATCTCTATCGCATCACTTATTTCAGAAAAAAACCAAATTGGGTGCAGTCAATTTTGCATGCATTCACAGTCAAGGCATTTGTGACCGTTGGATGAAGATCGACGGCTCAGATTTCAGATGTGTTTTATGGTTGATGGTTGATTTACCAACATAAAATATGAGTCATCCGATCTTCATTACACGATTCCAAGTTACAAACAGTGTGAATTCGTGGAAAATCAATATTTACGATAATATCAAACTTAAAACGCATCACGCTTACACAGCATCACAAATCGCTATACAAAAACGATTAAATGAATAAAAAAATATAATGATAATATCATTCTAAAAACAACACACTACCAAATTTCAACAAAACAAGTAAAACTACGTTCCAAAAACTCGTAACGGAGGAAAAAAAGAAAACGGACCTGATTTCTATAAGGATAAATATATTCAGAAGTGAGTTCAACGTATTTGCACTTCATAATGCCAGCAGGTCCACCTTTGAAACCGTACAACGTGCTTCCTGGTGCGCGCTCTTGCAGGTAATCTAAGACGAAGAAAAAAAAAGTTAAATCTCAAAAGAAGAAGAAGAAGAAGAAGAAAAGCACGTTTAACTGAATCGGATTCGAAAACGAGAGCGTTACCGAATATTCCAGAAATGACATTGTGACCTCCGGGAGCCTGGCCTCCGGACAGAACCACGCCAATCTTCAACTTCTTCTGCGTCTGCACCGCACCGCTCGGCGCCAATGCCGCGGAAGGTTGTCCGAACAAATGCGGAAACAGCTTCGCGATCTCGTCTGCACGCGCGCACGAACCGCGTCACGGAGAGTGACGGAGAATGAACGGATCGAAGTGAGTGAAAGAGACTGACCTGGATTTCCGGCGGCGGAGCTTGGAGGACCGTCGAGAATGGTGAAGGGATGCTTGAGGACGGAGGGGAGAGGGAGCGCGTGGTCCACGCGCGTCTTTTGGACCTCACTGTAGACGGAGGCTAAGCGTCCGGTGACGGAACCGGAGGGGAGGGTACCAATAGGTACGGTGGTAGTAGGTGCCATTTGCTTTGCTTCCAAAGAAGAGTGTGTGAAATGGTGGAAGCGTGAATCTAGAAATGTGTTTGGTGTGTGTCAAATAGCGGAGAAGTAGGTTTGAAAAGGGCACATAAAAGAACTTGAATATACTGATCCGCCGCTTTCGTAGTTACTAGCTACCACACTGTCGTTGTGCCAGTATGGAGAAAACCTCAATTAATTTCGGACACACTATTTTAATTTTGGTTAATGATTTCAAATTAAGAGAACTTTGATCTTTATTATTGATTCAAATTTTATAAATATCACTAATAAATTCTATTTTTGATAAAATATAATTACTAATAAAATTAGTTTATTTAAAACTAAAGTAAGGCGTTACTAGTATTCTTTTAAATTAATTTTGGAATAGTTTAAATCTTACAATTTTTTTTTACTGATTTTCATATTTCTTTTGCACGGTAAATATTAAATGCATATTTTATATTTTAAAAGCAATAAATATATTTTTTTGTTTAATGATTTCTTTATGGTAATATTTTTTAATAAGAGGTACATTATTTCTCTTAATTTTTTGTTTAACTTTGAAATAACCGCACGGTCATCCCAAAGACCAAACACCGAAGGGTCTTTTCCGTGAAGAGAAAAACAGGAAATATTTTTGGTTGTAAAAGTGTTTTTTCGTTAAATTAAAAAATTCAAAGCAATTTTTCACTGTTGACTCTATCATGCCCTTGATAGTTGGGTTAACTTATTGGCCATTTTATATGTGGACCTTCCTAGTTCAGATGGATCATAGCTAAATGGGTTGGGGTTAACTTATTCGAGAACTCTAGTTTGAAGCTGGTAGAGAGAGCTCCTTTTAAGCTTCTTTTTTTTTTTTTTTTTCATTTTCTAAGTTTTTTATTTTTTAAAGAAATTTTGTATAAAATTGTTTGGCCTAACTTCTCCTTAGAAAAAAGAAAGTTAAAAAAAGATTATCAAACACTACCTTCTTTTTTTTACAAACTATCAAACACTACCGTAATAACCTATTAAAAAGGGGTAAATATCCCTGCAGATTATTATATAGCTTCACATCATGCCATTTAAGTCCAATAGCTTAAAAACTTTGATATGTATAATGAATTTTGCTTCTATATGAAATAAAATTTTTGGACACTTGATAGTTGAGAAACGATCCTCATCCGAAATTGTCTTCCGTTTTTGGGTAAGCAAGCACCCTTCACACCCAATTCAAGGAGCTCACCTAACTTTGAGTGATTGAAAGATGACACCTAACTTTGGTGGACCTGTCACGTGTGAATTGGTTGGACAAAAGCGTATATTCTTATTTTATCCCTTTTAATTATGAATGTTACTGCCTGTTTGGTTCCACATTGCAATACAAATAACGTGCGTTATGAGTGAAGTTACTGATAGCATGCTTGCAGCCAATATTATACTTGGTGTTGGTGTTGATGTATTACTTTTGGATTTGCAAAGTTAGGCTTTGACTTGTAATCTATTTTTGTTCACCTTTACTAGCACATGATTTGGCTTCTTTATCTTTTATTGCTAATGAAAATTACTAGCTGGATGAAGTTCCATATCAATTGGAACTCAGCACAAGATGTAATGGATTCTGTTTCTGTTATGGAATGATAAGATAAGCCATATTTTACATTAAGAAAAAATCCAATCCAACAAAAAATAAAATCAAATGCTAATAGACAGTCAACGAAAGCATTATCATTCTTTAAGAAAATATCCATTAGATATTCAGCCAGCTCTTAAATTAAAATGAGTAGAACATATGAAAACTCTAACATTTAATAAACAAGGCCCAATTATTAATTAAGTCTTTGGCTTAAGTATAACCGATATTTTTGGCTTTTCTCTCCTTTCCAAAAGGAGTGACTTCGAAACTAGATTTTGGAATACCTCGTGGCCATTCTGTGCACCCTCTCATCCCACGTATTATGTGTGGGTTCGTGTTATTGTATGTAGAGTTTCCTTGTTCCAACAATTCTGAGTGTTTGAAGCTACCTTCAACAGAACCTTGACACTGAATTGAACTTGTTGGAAGTCTATGGTTACACTCCTTTTGTTTGTGCCAACCATCATCACCTAGCCTTCTATGTTGAGAACATTTTGTAGAAGAAATCGTTATTCCACCATTATTGGAGCATGACCTTAGTTGTTTAGAAGTAAGACAAACTTTCCTCTTTAAGTCTCCAATAGATACGGAACATTCCCCATTAACTCCTGTCTTTAAAGATTCCAAACATGCCTTTTCACTACCTAATAAATCCTTGTCTTGGTAATTAACATTAACAGAATAGGTGTCTCCTCTTTGTGGCATTGAGCTAAACTTCCGATCCTCAATATAACCAATAGTTTCTAAGGAATAATTAGTTGGTTCTAATCCAAAATTATAATCACTGGAGGGACTGTTGTGATGCAATATAGAGCTTTCATTCAACTCTTCATCAAGATTTTCAATGTAGATTGTGGACATAGGGCTAGTAAGTGTGGTATGGGAATAACATGGTTTAATCTTCCCCTCTTCTGTGTTTTCTTTTCTTAGCTCCTCAAAAGTGGAAACTGTGTCATCTGACTTTGAGAAATCATATGAAAGCTCCAGAATGCGTTTGATATTTACTGATTCAACTACCTGTTTGATCAACTCTGCGTCCTCTAGTTCAGTGGTGTCTAGTTCAGCACCCCTTGATCTCAAAAACACTTGGAGAAAAGCAATCAACTGGACCATCTGATTATATTTGTCTTCAAGTAAAAACTGTACATCAGCTAGCTTCATTTGCACGCGTTCTTCGCGCCATAGCTCAGCCATTTCCATCATCTCCCTCTCTTCTTCCACCTCCTTGCAAATTTTCACGGAATCGCTTAGCAACACCTCAAGCTTAGCCGTGTCTTCCCTTACTTGCATGGCTAATTCGTTGCAAACTTCCTCTATCAGTTTTCTTTCTCTCTTTTCTTTCTTGTAGTTTGTCATATACTGCTTTGCAGAAATCTTGGTTTTAGCCAATTCATGTACCAATTTGGTATTGAATAACTCCATCCTTTCTCTACTTCTTTTTTCCCTTGCCAACTTGTCCTTTATGTTATCTAACATTGTTCCAATCTTGAGGCATTCTCTACACTTCTGGGAGACCCTTTTGTCTTCAAGATTCTGCAAAAATTGTTCCACTGTTTTCTTAGAGGACTTTTGTGTAGCCTTAAGTTCATTGATGGACCTCTGAGCGCGTAGGAGTTCTAGCAAATTAGTGACACCAAAGTAACAGTCACCTACAATTTGTTTTTCTTCAACATGCTTCATTCCATGAAGCATATTAAACTTGTTGCATGCTTCATTATTATTAAGGGCAGTGTTCCATTTTGTTGCCTCTTCTTTAGAACATTTGAGACATTGCATAGAAGATTCAAGCTGAGAAAAAAATAATCAAATCACCACCATGAATATAGATTGGATTGTTGAATCTAAATATTGTTTTCTGGAGGAGAAACATATATGATGTTATATTTAAGTTTCCTTTCGCCTTTCGGCCAACTTAATAAATTTTATTTTAATTTTAACCATTGCTTTAACTTTACCAACGATATTAGAAATAGAGATTTTCTATAATATCCAAAGAAATCTAATGATTTCATTTGGTACGATTATTTTCTGGGTGAATAGTTGAATAAATTTGGACGCATAAAAAAGAGAATTTATATTAATTTCATTCAACTATTGATAAGAAAAGATGAAGAAAAAGTTTATTTTTCTGAGGGTACAATAAAATTTCTTAATCTTCAACTCTTAATTTTCTGAGGGTACAATAAAATTTAAAAGTTAAAAAAAACAAAAAATAATGTTTTAAAGTTTAATTGTGTTCATATGTAAAAAAATGATCTATTTAATAAAAAAAATTATTATTCAATTTTACTCGTCTGTAAAAAAAAAACTTGGGTCAACAACACACCATGATTGGGTTAATCTTTGATCCAATAAGAATTTCTTTTAAAAATATATTTTATTTTTATAATTTTTTGAAAATGTAAAACAAATAAAATTTAAATAGGAAAAAAACATTTCTTTTATATAGAGTCATGGACCATCTGTTCAAATATCATTTTTTGGCTTCATTGATAGAACTAGAATATAAATAAATACAAATTTTATAAAAGACGTGAAAGCTTAGATATATTTTTTAGAGTGAATTTATCTTATTGATCCCAAGTAAAAATAAGATTAAATAACTTAATTCAATAATAATAGAATTTAGATAATTATCTTATATTTTCAATTTTATCAATAATGTTATGACTATCACATTTAATATACTATCTTTAATTTTTCTTTCATATCATTTATGTATGCAATCAAAACTTTATAAATATTAATTAAAGGTTAATAATTAAAATTATTTAATAATTATTTTTTTATTAATTATAAAAATCTATATTCTTTATTCAACTTAGGTAAATATATAGTTATCATAAAAGTAACTTTAGGTAAATAGTCTTCATTTATTTAACTTCAGAGAAATTAATTTTAATTTTTTTAATAGATTGAAATATATAAAAAATAATTTTAGGTAAATATCTCTCATTTGTTATAATTAATTAAAAATACTAATTATTAGTATTTTAATATTTTATAATTTTATTACATATATTTATGTATTTTAGTATAATTTCAATTTCAGTAAGAAAAGTATAATTTTAATTATTAATTTTTAATTAAAAATTATAAAGTTTGAATTTTATAAAAAATGATATGAAAGAAAAATTAAAAATAATATATTAAATGTGATAGTTATAATTCAAAATATAAGATAGTTATTTAATTTCTGTTGGTCATTATTTAATCTCATTTTTAGTTGAGATAAATTAGACAAACACTTTTAGAATAGATAACGAGGTGAATTTCATAATCCAAGGCTGACTAAAACGGCCTTCCAGTCTTACGCAGTTGATGCATGTAAAAAATAATAATTAGCATATGTTTTCATGATACCTCACAGCGAAGTCCATTTCTTGAACGCAAGATGGTTATTGGCTTCATTTGCTGATCTTTTATCTCTTTTAGTTTTTCTCCGCAATTGAGACGTCGATGAGGAAATGTGATCTTTACATTCCCGTTAGCAAGCTGAAGCAAACATGCGCGAGGAGATTCAATATGAGACAATGAAAATGGGGAAGGAGAGAGACATTGAATAAACCCCCGAATTAGTATTTGCAATTGAGATTATATGCGTCCAGCATTTTAGTTTTCTAGGTTTCAAAAGTCTCCAATTAGCTCTTAATTTTTAAAACGACATTTACTTTAAAAATTACAGTAAAAAATAAAGTTAAAAAAAAAAACAAAATGAAATACCTTTTTATGAAGTCAGAGACTAATGAAAAGTTTTTAAAATCTCACGAATTAAATATCCAATCCATATAATGTCGAGGATTAATTTATGAGTTACATGGATGTATATGAGTTAACCTAGAATACAAACTACAGAAAACGACCAAACTAAGTTTAATAAACTATAGTTTTTTTTATAAGAAAAATATGTGAAAAAAGTACAATAAATTCTCTAACCCATATACAAAATATTCAACACATAGAGGTAACTACATATTTTTAGTAATCTAATCTATCGAGTTCATACACTGGTTTGAGAATAACAACAAAACTCCCCATCCCTGCCATGCATGAATCAAGATGAACAACAAGATCTTATCTTGATAAGTTCTAGAATGAGTAATGATACTTGAACGCTAATGATATCAAAACTACTACCCTAAAACTGTTGATGATTTGCATTAGTCAAATTGACCAACTTACAACATATGCTAGAAAATACAGTATAACGTAAATTTCTAAACCTCAACCCTTTGAGTAAATTATCATATTGAAGATAATAAGTTGGACCACATCAAATGGTAAAAGGAAAAATAAAAAATAAAATTAAGTATAATACCAAATCTGATGAGATACTAAGAAAAAAAAATTAAGCTGACCATCTATACATGCATGCCCAAGGAATATTAGGCTTGGGTTTCAAGTGGAGCTGCCTAGAGATCCTAGGAAACACTTTTTTCAATTTTGTGGAAAGAAAAGTACTAAAGCATGGTAGTTTTGTGGTTTTGCTTCTATTCGGTCTTTATGGTGGCCTATAAATGTTAATATGTTCTTGAGCTGATTAAATTTATATCTTGGGCCTTTTTGAGTGATCAAGGCATGCATGAAGTGTTTGTAGAGTCAGCACGGCTTATGAATAAAATCAGGGTTGTGTGGCAGATATTAGATGTTTTATAAATGGGTTGGAGCACTCCTTATATATCTATTTTATATCTTTTTTGGCTGATGAAAAATATATATATATATATATACATGCCCAACGCAAAAGATATACAACAAGTCGTCGTTGATGATGATAATTTTTGTTTATTTAAAAGGCTATTGATGGTTCACAACAATTTCATGCATGTGTCTCCGGAAGTCTATTTACTTATTTTTCTACTAGCGTTTTTGGATCTAGTTTTGGCACCAGTATACGTGCGTCAACTCAGAAGTAAGAGTTGTAACTGTGTCTTTCACATGATTTGATGTGAAAACATGAATCCCAAATGCATGTAGATCCAAATATGCGATACGCCTGTTATACAAAACTAAAGACACAAAACAAATTAACTGAGTTGGAATTTGGAAAGTAGCACATAATGAGATGTGGGTCAAAGAGAAACTGATATTTCAAAAACTGCAAAAAAAAACAAAAATATCATAAAACCAAAACAAGAAGCCTACGCTAAAAAAATACAAAACAAAAGTTTTTATAAACTAAATTAATAACTGAGGTTGGAAGACAATAAGAAAAATCATGCATGCCGATATTAAACTTATGATTTTTTTCTTCGACATACATACATATATATATATATGCAACCCTGGACATATTCATCAGAAAACAAAACAAAGCCTTCTTGTAATATAAATTGAGAATATTAATAGCACTCTCTTTAACATATTTTTTTTAATATACTTTCTACCGACAGGTTATTTCTTATTTTACGTGCTCTTTTTCTTATTTTATAATTTTTAATAAATAATGTGTTAGAAAAAGTGTATTAATTAATAACACTCAGAAAAAAGTGGCTTACCTAGTATTCTTTCTTTGATAAGAAAAACATAAAAGTCACAAGGCTAGATATATCTTTCTTACTTTTAGTAAAGTATCATAAATACAATTTCGCTCATATAATTAATGTCAAGGTTCATAGTTTGCAAAATATAGTTAGGTTGGGGGTTTGCCATTTTAGGCTTTTACTACTATACCGAACCAAATTAACAAATTAAGAATATACTCAAATCAAAACGTAAGTGAGGAAAAAAGAGAAGCACATGCATTGAAATTTATACCTGATACTTGGACGATGGTGAATATCGTAAAACATCACCGTTCAGAAACCGCCACTGCCACAACCCTGCTACGAGCTTCCTCGCCGAAGCCTCAGCCTCAGTATTTTTCAGTAAACCTTTCCAAAAATTCACAGGGGAACTGTTATTACTTGCAGAATGCTTCTTGTGTGCTCCCCTGAGGCGAAAGGCGACGGCAATGCCTGGATTTCGATGCTTGCAGCGGCGACGACGAATTGCCGGAATGAGGGTCTGGCCGGAGGAGATCATTGGGTCGGGTGGAGTAGTTTTGAGGTTGGACTTGGACGCCATGAACGGAATGAGGTAGAGGCTCAAAGCAAAAGCAGAAAGAGAAAAGCGAGAACATGGGAGAAAACGAACATGGGTTGGTTGAGAATTTCGGAAACCATAATGTTTCTGCCTCCCGAGGGGTCACTTGAACCCCTATTTATTTCGTTTGCTTTGCATGTATTTTCTATGTTGAAAATTTTATGTCAATGATTTCAGAGTATTTTCTTGGCGTGAATCTAAGTATTTCTTGACTGAAAGTAAACGACTAAAATACTTAAATAATATATATATATATATATATATACATCAAATTTATGATGATATATTTAAGAAAGAAAATTATCTATATATCATATTTATAATAATGTCTCTCATAACAGTGATAAAGGTATCTTTTTTTCCTAATTTATTTTAATAGAAAAAAGGATAGATTCTTTTTTTTAGGTTTAGGTAGACGTAGATTTTACATGTTAGCAATTTATTCCAGTAACATGTACAGGCAACGAGGGAAATCATGTAAGTAAATGTCATTAACGGATCAGTAACAAATACAAAACCTACGATTGTCTCTTCCGAGGTTGGTAATATCTCATCATCTCGTGGTTCAGAGCCCAGCCCACGTTGCATCCTCCGAGGTCTGTAAATTCTTTTGCATTTTAATTAAGTCTTAAAAAATAAAATATTTTTTAAAGTATAAATTGGAATATACTACATTTTTGTAAATAAGTGAAATAGAAAAAACAAGTGTGGAAAATATATGATAAAATGATTATGTAATAAAAATAAATTATAAAAGTGTCGGAAGAATTTGTTGTATAAATGTTAGAATATTTTACTAAACAGGAGTTTGTCTTAAAACATTTGAATTTTACTACTAGTATTTTACTTTTCCTTTTTACTTATTGGCTTATTTGATCGACTTTTTGCTCCTGCAAAGTCAGGCTGAGTTAAATTTTCATTGAAAGTTATGGTCTTTCGTGACTATGTACGGAACGGGGGTGTAAAAACAAACTAAACACCGATCCAAAATCCAACCAAACGATTTTAAAAAAATCAAATTACTTTGAAAAAGAATCGAATTGAACCACTTTATAAAAATGATTCCATTAACCGAATCATTTTCAAAAAGGCGTTTAATTCAGATTTTTAGACAAACCAATTTACATGTGGATAAAAAAGTAGTTAATCAAATTCAACCAAACACAACCAAAAAACATAAAATCTTAAATGATGATTTATACCAATAAGTCATGAGTATTTAAGTGAATTTGGAGTCACACTCTAACTTAAAATCTTAAGACTCAAATTTATGGGTATTTTTCTCACTTATATAGTATTCAACCTTTTGATTTCTTTCAGATGTAGGACTTCACCTCACACTTGTACTTTAACAATCTTTTCCTACCGTGTGAGTCTCTTCTATATGGTAGTCTCCTCCTGAAGTGCAAGCCATTTTCATCCACAAATATTTTTATGACGGTCATTAGAATCTATATGTTCTAAATACTTGTATCATTGTTCCACCTACGAAACATGTCGTCTAGATTCATCTTTAGGAAGATTTTCAATACAAGAAATTCCCAAACCTAAGATTTATTGTCGTCATCTTACTCATATATGTCAATTACCAAGTCGAATCATCAACTTTGATATAAAAAAAAAGCTACCCGCTAATTATATATAAAAGTCTAATTTAAAAGAAAATGTATATCTAGTTTTCCATTAACCTCTTTAAAAAGAAATTGTATATAGTAAAGTATAAAGTGTTTCTTTTGCACTAGTGATATATAAATTAAAAGCAGTTGTGTATTATTTTTTTAAAATTTAATACTTTACTTTCCTAATTAAAAGTTTGCGTTTGCTCCCCTTATAAAAATAATTTTTTTAAAGTTAATATGAGGTTACCATTAACATGTTATGTTGGCGATATTTGTTAAAAAAAATTGACAATAAATTAATGGTGGATCAAAATTGTATTTTAAAAATGTGAAAATCAAACATGTAATAAAAAATGAGAAATTAAAATTGTAACAGTCATAATTATAGGAAGAAAAATATATTTAAGCTTAAAAATCTATATTTTCTTTGTAAAGTTTAGCTTAATTTTTCAAGACTTTTTAACCTAACATATTAACATGTGATAAATATATATAATGGATAAACCCCACACCCCTAGATGCATATGTGTTAATGAAGAATGTATCTTCTTATAATTTTTTTATTACTTCTCTAAATATTTTAAAAATAAATAAATAAATTTAATGACTTAAAATATAAAAATATTTCATATTTTATTTAATTTAATGAATAAAAGTTTGAGAGGAAGATATTGCCTAAAAAGATTTGAAGTTATTCTTTCACGGTACAATGATTGACACTTCATCCTTGAAATAATACCTGTACACTATTTTTTTTCTTCTAATACCTGCATCCTATTGGTCAAGTAAGTCAGTGATTTCTCCATTGACAAAAAAAAAACCAAAAAAGACAGTTATGCTCCCGTATCCAATTGTAGACGGTAGTTGTTTGTGTTATTTCTTACTGCAGGTTGTCAAATGTTGCTTTATTAGAATGTATTCGAGATCATTCCAAATCAGATCTCAGTCAGTATTATCATGCGTCCTTTTTTTTCTACCACATTTTGTTTCATTAATGTCCATGTGGTAAACTTCGTCTACTCTTGAGAGATGCAATTAAAGGCAATGTGAGCTGAACCAAATTAAAGGAATTGCAACTGAGACTATTACTTTTTTCTATTTCTACTTGGGACCTTACCCATTTTCACCTCATTTTGACCACTTTCATCCATTTTTAAAGAATTTTTTACTGATATGTGCTATTTCTATCTTGTTCGGCGATAAATTAAATTTGTATATAATTTGTATTTTTTTATTCATAAAAATTAAATTGAGTATAATACTCACGAATGTTGAACTGAACTAGATCCCATTAGTATACCATTTACATATGACTTGGTTATTATGTGATTTCACCCAATTACATATTTTATCATTATATCCGGTTTTCGTTCTTGGGAAGGAAAAAAGTTAAGTTTTGTTAGTAATATATTTCGGTACACAGTGAACTGGTCTACTTGGTATGAGTTGTATTCCAAGGTGTTTCTTTCAATTTCATCTGAGTTTTGGATTTGATGAAAGTCATATCTTGGATTTGGTTTAACGTTAAAAGGATAGTATTTGATATTCTTCTTTTTCTAATTGGTGGATTAACCTTCTATCTATATTTCTCTTTGATATGGCCCTACAAAATCTTTGTATTCATGTTAGAATACCTCTTTTACTCTTTTATAAATTTTGCTTAGAAAAAAAGATAGCGTGGTGTTAATATGATAACATAACAGGTTGTATAAAAGATATAAGATTAGTTTAGTAATGAAAAAAAATAAAAGAAAAAAAGGTCCTAAGTTTAAATTTTTTTACTAATAAAAACTACCAGCTAAAAAACTAAAAACAAGTGACGTGAGGCTAATACCAATTGACATAAATATAATTACACAAATATTAACGTAATACTAACCTTAAAACCAAAAATTAAAGGTAGATAGCCACTGTGATTGTGATTATGAATGCATTCATTCATGATCGATCTTCATCTATGCATAGAATAAGAAAAAAGGATAATTCAGGTGAGTTGACGAATTTCTACTCCCGGGAAATCACAGTATTGTCCACCTTCAATTATGAGGTACCCTGAGTACTACAAATGAAAGGATGCTACAACGGAAAACCAATTCCAAGTGTCTGACTCCACCAACCAAATAGAAAAAGTATTTTAAAATTTGAACTAACTCATCCAATGTACAGCCTCGACAACTCGACCAGGGTGCTGCAAAACCTGAAAAAACTACCTAACTCTCAGCTCAATAGCACTCAACAATTAAAATTTCAACCGGTGTTGTAAACAAAGGAATCATACCCTAAAAATTTGGGACAAAAAAAGTAAAGGCACAATAAACAACTCAAATAAATTGTTAATCCTGTTTGAAACCTGCTCCCTCTACTCAATTCATTTGATTTAATAATTCAATGCAAAAACATAAACATCGGCTACTGAAACTGACCACCAATAACTAACTACATTAGTATCTGAAGTGTAGAGTGTCACTGCCAAAACCTTGGACCCACTTCTTTTTAATTTTGGATACTTTCATCAATATGTTATTCATAATTCTGAGTAGCCAATAGTGTAGTTGATAGAAAATTAAATCCCAAAGGTTATTTCTGATGCAGAGAAAGATGCCAAATAGTTGCTGTAATTAACTCTTGAAATCATTTCTGGTAGATAGCCAACATGGTCATGAGTCTCATGACCTGAGTATATTTCCATCCTTTTTATTTCCTGTTAAGTTACATTTTTCCAAACTTTAATTTCTAACCAATTTCCAAAGTTGTACAAGTTTTGCATATGTCCATCTTTCAGAATTTTTTTTTGCTTAGCCCTTTTCTGTAAGGGGAGCTTCAAACAGATAAGTACCAAGCAATAAGCATTGACTTTTGAAATACTACTACTGGTTTTGCTTCACTACTGTGAACTCATGTATGCTTCTGGATAAGGGGCTGATCCTTCTGAAAATGTAGGCACTTGCGAAGACCTGAAAGCAGGTTCTTCCTTCTTGTTGAACTCAGTGAAGTCACTGTTTGGATCACTTGCTGATTCGAATGGTCTAAACCAAAACATTGTTCATTGATTGATGAATGGAGCCAATAGCACTAGGAAAATTTTAAAACCCTGAACATTACTAAAGTAGCAACTTTGAGAAGTTAGTCACCAAAAATATGTAATGTATCGTCCCAGATTGTTATAGGATATATGTTTAATTTTAAGTCATAATTGCATCTTGAATTGCAGCAAAACGTGACGTGAGATATTTTTCTAGAGAGGATATCTTTCTAGAGAGGAATGATAGTTCTTTACATTTTCTAACTACTGGTGGTTACTTTTTATTTTTCATTTGTTGTCTAAAAGCAAGGTGTGGTAAAACGAGAAAACATCCTCCATACTACTGGACTGGTACCTAGTGTAACTTTAGTAGAGTTTGTCCGCTAAAAAAAAGGTTTTGGTGATATACTCCAAAGAAAGAGGATGAGAGTTAACTCCACATTCTTAATTATTCTTGTCAACCATGTTGAGATTTAAATGCTTAATTAAAACATAATTTCACTTAGTAATATGACTTCGACTGAAATTGAAATTATATGTACGTATATTATAAACTATAAAATTAAATTTTATTTTATTAATCTTTTAGTTGAAAGTTATTTTTTCATTTTTCTTTTCAAAAGTGTTAAATTAAAAGATGCATATTATACAGATTTTAGCTTTGAGTGATATATATTTTCGGGCTATCAATTATGAAACCTAGTCTAGCCCTATGTCACGCTAGTGGGCCAAATTAGCTTTAATTAAAAATAAACAAAAAAATTAAGCATGATTCATGATCCAAAAATATGAAAAACAGATAAAAAATTTATATTTATAAATTAAATTGTTATTTTGCTTGTAAATTTGATATTATTTGCTCCTATATATAAAAAAATAATTACTTAATTTATTAAGACCAATAAAAAGTAGTTAAATTAATTAATTTATCATGAATTTTAATTATTTTAACAATAAGACTACTCATTATTTTAATGATTTAAGAGGTGCTTATTTTTTAAAAGATAATTTTTCAACCGTGACTATATCTTCTTTTATTGATAACTTAATAAATACACACTCTTACAAAAAAAGAGTATAATCATTAATGGACCTCACAATTAATTAAGAGTAAAAAGAAAACATAGTAGTGATATGTTTTTTATAATTTTGAACAATAGAAATGTAGCCTTTTGTTTAGTATATATAAGATCAGAGGTTGTATTTTCTAAAATGGATGACAAAAAAAAAGTCTTGCACAATCACAATAAGTTAGTATACTCTTTCTATTTCTTTTTAAGTGTTATTTTTAAAAAAAAAATTATTTATCTGTCATTTATAAAGTTCAAGATACATTAATTATTTTTTATCAATTACATCCTTAACTGCTTTTTAATATTTAATTAATTTTCAAATATATTTATTGTGGAGTGAGAAGAAAATGGGATGAAAAAGAAAATCTATGACTAAATTTTATTATTTTTCTTGATTTTTATCTAACAACGACACATAAAAAAAGGAATGGAGAGTGTATATTACAACTAATGATGTGTATTCAGCATTAGAATTTCACATTCCCATTATAAAGTGTTGCACAATTGTCACAATCTTCAATTTAGTTTTGCTATCAGTTCACATCTAAAGTAGATCAAAACATATCAGCATATATAAAACCACATGAAAATTCTCTTAGTTTTACGTCTTTCTTCTTTTTTTTTTTTCTTTGTAAAGATTCATGTTAGGGTTGGTCCATCAAGTTGGGCTCAAATTGCCTACTCTAGTAAAAGGTTTTTTTTTTAAGAATATTGTAGTAAAAGTTAGCACCGTCTAACACCAACACGTGGCTAAGGTGCTGGACAGTTTTAATTTATATATGTAGATGATTAAAAATGGACTTCTTAAGTATGATGGGACATTTCTTGGGTCTCATGTTTACATGTAGCTTAGTGGGTCGTTCAAGGTTAATAAGTGTAGAGGATGAACCTAATTTGTCGAGATGTCATCAACCTTTTGTACTCTGAAGTGGACATCAAATCTATGGAGCATTAAAACTTCTTTTAGGTTGAACCCATTGGATTAGGCCAGTGTAAAGGCTTAATCTAAATCACAAGCCGAATCAAGTTTGCAAACTTCTTAAATCATTAAACAAGCCAAATCAACTAGTAAATATTGGCGTAAAAACTCTCTTTTATTCATAAGTAGTTAAGCACCATGTCCATCACTACGAAAATGTAGTTACTCAGTCTTCATTAAATCCACACCTATACACCCTTCATAACTCTACTATAATACACCTTGATCACATCATATTAGCAAGGAGATTCCCTAGATGAATTTTGCTTGTTGTGTTTGGTATACAGAAGAGAAATATAGTATATAGAAATAAAAGGAGAGAGTAGGAATAGGTGGCAAATAAAATGAAAAGTAATTGTGTTTGATTGGAAAAAAATAAAAAAGAGATGATGAGAGAGATAGAGAGAAAAATGAAAATAGATGAGTATAATTTAAGTGGGTCTCATTAATTTTAAAATTATTTCTCACCTATATCATCTATAACAAACAACGTTAACTCATTTTCATCTTCACAAATTGTTTCCATCTCTCAAAACAAACAGCCTAAGGGTCAACTTTGCACTTCCTTTAACATTAAAGACCCCAGGATTCTCAAGTATCCCTTTGTTTATGGAAATATTTTCTCAAACTTGTTCCATGACTCTATCTTCATAGTTTACAGCCTCAATCTTGTCGGCAAGAATACATCTTAGTTAAACACTTAAACCCAACTATATAACAGGGACCTATCTCCACCAATACAGCTAACTCGATTATGACAACTAATCATGTAAAAAATGGAGAGGAGGATGTGGAACATGACTTTGGGTTATTTAAATTCAATTTAGCCACATTTTGGGATTGTTGTGTATCTCTTTAGGGCATTGCTATTGTCACCGCCAAATTTGTTATTGGTATTACTAGTCATAGTAAATTCTCCATGTTATCATTCTCCCTTCCTCCTACACCCCAACCCTTCTCCCTTCCTTCCCCATCTGCCCAACTCCCTTCTCCCTTCAACTCTCCCTCTCATTTCTCCTTCATTTCTTCGTCAAACAAGTGTGGTAAATTTTATTTTTCATTTTTTTATACAACGAAAATATGTTTTTATTATGTTTTGGATTGAGGAATACAATAAAATTATATTTTCGTTGTACTTTTTTACAAAACAAAAAAAAATACACAACAAAAATATAATTTTATTATATTTTTCAACATAAAATACAATGAAAACATACTTTCATTGTGTATCATTTGAGGATGAAAAAAATTATAAAACAAAATCATGTTTCCATTGGACAATTACTCCCACCCCCAAATAACATGACGGGATTTCATTGTGCAATCTTTTTCACCCCTAAAATATACACAATGAAAGATTTCATTGCAAATAATTTTATTGTGTTTTTGTCAAAATGACTTTTCGGAATAATGCTAAAAGACCTCCACGTGGGTAATGCCAATAGCAACTCCCATCTCTGTCTTGAATCCAGCGAGGTCGAAAACAGATTAGTTGTGTATCTCTTTATTTTTGGCAGAACAAAAACTGGTTTGGCCCAGAAAAAAAAAACATGGGATTGAACATGTGACTGATATGAGCAAGATGGATTTAGCCATACTTTCACAACTACATTTTTACTTCAATATCTATTCTGAGAAAGAATACAAATGTTTATTCCCTCAAATATTTATTTCCATTTTAATTAGCTACCCCAATATTGAAATTTAAGTATAAATTGAGTGCCAATCTGGTGAGGAAGAGTATAGATTAACAAGAATCTCACTCTGTTCCCAACAAAAGCATACTGGTTGTACCACTTCCGATCCTGAGAAAATAGTCAAACACAGAAAACATTTTATGATGTTACTTGAAGTTGGTTGATGCCTTTCGATTCTGCTCATAAACCATCACATTAACAACCAACCAACAATTCGCAACACAGCATTAACAAACTGTTCTACACATGTATCTTCAAAATCATTGTATAAAATTCAGACCCTTTACTTATTTATAAACATAAGCCTGATATTGACCACCAAAGTAAACTAGTTTGTTTTGTTTATCTTGTCAAAAGAGAGCTTCCTTCTTTGATAAGAACAAACACACTGCCACCATCGCCCCTTGAGATACGCAATTCTTCGTCGAGGTATGTGGTGAGTAACCAGGACTGAGCATTGCTGTTGGAAATTGGGATCTTCAAGGGAGGCCTACTTGAAATTGTTTTCACTACCGATGTGGCTGTGTCTTGGACAGAGGTAAGGATGCCTTTGAAAAGTGTAAGGTCAATCTTTTGACCCAGAAATTCCACATTTTCCGGTATCTCTAATGAGTCCGTAAGCTGTGGAGTGCCAATTATGCCTTCCTCAAACTTTATCTAAACAACATGCAAGATGACAAAATGTCACTTGTGGAGCTAAATCAAGATATTAAACTATTACGATAGTCTAAAGATAAATGTTAACAACACATTCTTTTGAACACATCTTTTATTATTGATTGAAATTTATTGAAAATTACAAATTAGATGGATCCAACAACTCATTTAATGACTCTCTCTCCCCTACTTTTTGTAGTTTTCAATAATTTTCAATCAATAAAAGGGTGTTAGAAAGAATATGCTAGAGAATCTCTTGCTAAGACTCCTCATAGTCTAAATCAAGATGGTAAACTAATATCATATGATAGTCAAAATTCAATTTAGTACAAACAAACCTGCACACGTTTTGGACTTCGAACATCAAATTTGGC
Source organism: Glycine soja (assembly GCF_004193775.1). Lineage (NCBI taxonomy): Eukaryota > Viridiplantae > Streptophyta > Magnoliopsida > Fabales > Fabaceae > Glycine > Glycine soja. The sequence goes on from NC_041016.1 coordinate 8,828,538, forward strand.
ATTAGTACTAATTGAGGTGGTGGCCAAAGGACCAGCGAACTGAACAGAGTTTTGGACGGTAAAATTCAGCGAGTCAATAATCTGGGATATTTCCTCTACCTTGACCAATGGTAGTGTTCCACTTGACAACAATGGGAATAAACCTGCAAAGGATGTATACCTGCGGAACCTCAAATCCACCCATGAGTTGGTAACTTTCAGTTAAAAACTTCACAATCTCTACCCTGCATCTACACATATTGCAGGGGAAAGAACACAAACCATGCAAGAAAACTAAACAGGCTTAAATATGTTTATGTTTTACGTTTTAAGGTTTTCGTTTTTAGTTTGTGTTTTACTTGTTGATCCCTGTAATGTTTACATCACTTGTTTTAATATCCACTGTAATGTAAAAACTAAAAACAAAAAATTATTATATTTTGCTGGAACATATGACACAGACTAAAAACAAAAAAAGTTACAATTTACATATTCTGTTAATCTGTTATATTTGCATGGACATAAAACATGTTGCTAATGGCAGATTCACAACAGAAATTAAAACAAGTAACATTGCAAGGATTAAAAACTAAAAGAAATACAAGAACTAAAAAAAAAAAAAAAATCGCTATACTTGGACGAACCTTGAAGGTATTTAACAAACTAAAAATTATATATTAAGTTACGTAATAGATGTATTGAGAAAAGAAAACTAAACATTTCATTAAAATTAGGTGCAGGGATATTCACTTCCATTCGCACGAGCATCTAATTGAAGAGCTAAAAGAAGGTGTCACAAAAAAATATCCAATTGAACAAAAGCCATAGAAGAAAGTAGAAACCTTCTAAAATTCTATTCAATAAAAGCCCATGCAATTTAATTGGAATTAAGAAAGCGCATAGAAAGAAAGAAATAAAGAAAAGAAGCAAGTTAAAAAAGCGATTTTCAGCAATTGGTGGAAGAAGGTAGCTTACGCGAGAATCCATTTTCCGTTGAGAAGAGTCAAGGCGTCGGTGGGAACAGGGTTAGGGTTCTTGGCCTCGAGCTGTGTGATGAGTTCAACGATCTCCGCTCTCGTTTCGCTCGTTGCTTTCAGTCCACGATCGGTGCCATAAAACGAATCCACCAAGGCCTTCTTCAGCTTCTCCGTCTCCGTCTCCGACTTCGTCGGTTTCTCCTCCACCGCTACGCCGCCGCCGTACGCCTCCTCCTTCTCCGGCCCCCACTCGTCGTCGCTCGTGACCGCTCGGACACGCACCAGTAGCCTCGGCCTTCCGACAGGTTTGGTCCAAATTCCGACGCTGCTGCGTGGTGGCGAAATAGAGGGTGAAGAGTTGAGCGGGGGCATGCAGAGGAGTTTGTTGAGGTGAGAGAGAGACGCCATTGTTCAGAGAATAGAACAGAACCGAACGAAACTGAGAAGGGAAGTGCTGGATTTTATAACGACAGCTGAGGTTTGAGAAATTCATTGTCCTAACTCCTAAGCGTTGACGACGTTGTAAAATGAAAAGAGTGTGGCCTTCGCCAAAATCACAATATTCTCCTTGCATTTATTTACTTATATTAATTAATTAGTTTCAACTAAAATTTAAGTGACTTTATCAGATTCATAAATAAGTTTTAATTTGATTCATAAAGACGTGCAGGCTTGGAGATAATTAAAATATATATTTACTCTGTCTCGTCTCATTTTTGTGTGAGAATTTTTTTTAAATAATTATTATTTTAATTTTTAAACGTAACATTAATTATTTTTTTCTTGAAATAACAAAGACTAAAAATAAATACTAATAAGATTAATTTTAAAAACAAAAATTCTGTGTAAAACAACTTATTAATTTTTTCAGTGTAAAATAACTTAAAAGTGATAATTATAATGAGATAAGGAAATAATGAACATTTTTTAATATATAAATTATGTTATAATTAAAACTTATAAAATTCATAATATAGGAATATAAAACTTATAAAACATATAATAAACATTTTTTAATATATAAATTATGAGTCATATCACATATTTTGTTTGATTTTCATATAAGTTTGGAGAAGGGAAAGTCGGTTTTTAAGAAAAACGCCAATCAAATGAGATAGATAGGAGAGACGTGTAATACAGTAGAATCTTTAACGGTCATCATATTCATATCATGTTAAATGGGCCAGTGTCTAGCAGTAGAAGGGGCTGATATTTGAGTTGGCTTGGGGGACTAGCTTGAGGCTTTGAATTTGCGACGTGAAAATTCAAAGTGTGAGGCACACAATCAGTTATCGTTTTCTGAGAATCTGAATATGCTAATTGTTAATCGCATCGTGGCAACTCTAGAGTCTTCCATCTGTTTGTTGTTTTTGGAGCTTAAACGTAGGTGTTTGCTTCTCTTGAGAATTCCAACATTTGTCATCTTCTCATTCCCCCACCCCAATATTCATAAATTATATTATACTCGTGTATATATGGTATCATCAATATATCTATAATCAATAGGTTAGCATCAAAGTAATCAAAAAAGAAAAATAGGTTAGCATCAATCTTCTAACGTTGTTTCTTTTATAAGCTAAAATTTATTAAAAATTAAGAGTATCATTAAATAGAAAATTAATTCACCAAAATTTATATTTTTTTATCTAATAATAAATTTGTAGTTAAGGACGAGCATAAGGTGGTGTATGGTTAGCTATTTATATAAAGGAAGAAGTTCTCATAGTATAGATTGAGGTGATCATAATGAAGCTTTTAAGTTGCTTACATGAGAGTGAAATTGCGAAAAGACACTTCTAGTTTTCTCTAACCGGAGGAGGGTCATTATTTCTGGTTGTTGGACGTTTGCTCCGTGTATTTATAAAAAAAAATCGGAGGAGGGACATTATTTCATTTATCGTGTAATATTTTCTTTAATTATTTATAGGAATAATATGTTAGACATTAGAGATACTATTGAGTAAATTTATCCCTCATTTTTTAAATTTCTTTTACTATTTTTGAGAAAGGTAAAAATATTTTAATCTTAATGGTTTGATATTAAAATTAAAATACTAAACAATTTTACATCATCTTCCTTCACACAGATCATCAACACCAGCAAGGAGGTATGAATCACCTACTCAAAACAAATTCTATTGAAATACAACAGAAGAGACTAAACAAAGAATGAAGATGAGAAGCAATACCTTTTTTAATCCCTTCCCTATATATACAGACACGAAGCCTTCGAATTCTTCAAATCCCCTCACATACAAGCACGAAACCCTCAAATAACGATATCTTAACGGTACTCTCGGAATCAGAGACTCCTCGGTTTTCGTGACGAAACCACAATTGACCAAAGCTGGTAATAAAACATTTCATTCCGCAAAAAAAAAAAAAAAATCAGAAAATGAAAACCATAACTATTAATTAAGAAAAAACAAGAGAAATTCAGAACGTGCCTCGAGCGAGCAAAAACGATTGGCGAGACGACGAGACTTTGCTGAATGTTGATTCTCCTTTATCCACAAGCGATTCTAAGGTCACAGACGAAAGCAAATGGCGCTGATACTGCATTGGAAGAATCGATAGTGTGAAAACGGAACAACGGTTATGAATGGTTTTGGGATTTTGGTTCCTCCACTTACCGGCGTGAATCACGTGAACCTTCTCATTCGCGTCAAAGTCAAAGGCTTGTGGATATAATGATATAGCAGCGCAATAGAGAGGGACGAAGGCTTTGAAGAGTTATCGGCGATCAACTAACAGATTCCGGTGGCGGTGGTGCTGCGTACTCTGAGATCTTTGGGACTCGGGGGGTTTAGGGGAGTAATGGGTTTAGGTTCATGCTGTAACGAGGTCGTTATAGTGCCAAGCTACGTTTATTCAAGTCTTTGTCATAAAAAATTGTAGATAAAAACACTTTTATATATATATATATATATATATATATATATATATATATATATATATATATATATATATATATATATTTCTTTTTTTTAATTTTACCTGTACTAAGTGACAGTAGGTGGTAGGTGTAAGGCTTTAAGATTTTACATATACTGTAGGTTGATTCTTTTTATTAACTTTTTCCTGCACCAAACAAGTATAGATATAAATCTTTGATTTTACTATAATAAATATTTGTACGTAAAAAATTTTCCTAAGTTTTACCTAAATTAGATTAAACAGGTAGGCAGACGGTGATTTTTAAATTTTAATTTTTCACAACCTATCTCAACACAATTTACACCAGCATGTTTGGACGCGGCAGATTTGTTATTTTAGAGTCAAATCAAATGGCATCCACATAAAGGCCCCGTATCGATTGGTTGGAATCCATTTACTAACAAACGCTAATCATTGATTAAAATTGCTGCATGAGGAATATATAATGTTATCACGATTCAAATTAACAATAAAAGAAATTTCATTACTACTATTTAGTTCAAATCAATTTTCAAAATCCTTAATCCTCTCCAATATTTTTAAAAAGTTTTAATAAATTTATTATTGCTTTAATCACGAAGGGGATGATTATGATCATGATGACCACTACGTGGCTACTTTAGTTTAGGTCTGAATTCTTAGCAGAATTTCCACAAATTAATTGCTGTGACCGGGAGGTAAGTACCAGTCCCACGCATACCAAACCACAGTTCTGTTTGTCACTTTGTTCTCTCCTTTCTTTGTTATCTCCTTCAGTCCTTCTGTTCCTTCAACCTTTATCAAATGTTATAGTTTGATGCTATTTTTTTTTTTATTTTTCTGCTCACCTAATTTTGTTATTCATATTTCATCCTATCTTCGAACTGGTGATGCATAAAGTTTTCTGGTCCAACAAGCTAGCCACATATATTATCAGTTGTTTTTAAGGTTTAAGTAGCTCAACAATGGCGTACACTCTTCGTGCGAACTTACACTCTTACACATTGAATTGATCTTGATTTAATTAATTTCTACACACAAACTTTTAAAAATAAATAATAATAATAATAATGATATTTTTATAATTAAAAGATAGAAATAGAAAATAAAAAGCTAAATCATCCCTAATTTTCTCATTACTAAGAGAATGAACTAAGTTATTCTACTTTTATTAATGAAAAGTATCCACTTCTTTAAATATCATGTAGCTTGTGTAAAGTCAAGTCTATAGTTTATTGAGATAAAGCTAATAAAAAAAGTTTATTGAGATAAACTATACATTCGCTGTAAATTAATTAGTTCGTATATAATTGGTTCAAGTATTCAACCCCTAGCGAATTGGTGCAAATACCGTGCGGTCTTCATTGACATCGTAAGCTCTTCCTAGTTAACGGGGTATTCTAATATTCTATATACTTCATGCCATAGTAGAAAATGC